>NC_141906.1:69656958-69968589 GCF_057802395.1 Ceratotherium simum simum
TGTGCTTCTGCCTGCCTGAATCTTTTGGTCTTACTTATCTAATCCCAGAGCCTGTCCTGTGTTATTAAGGCATTTCATAATTACTTATAACTTTTCTAAACTACTGGAGTCATTTGATATACACAGAAGTAACCTAATAATCCAAAGATACACATTGAGGCACATGATGAAGGGTGAGTCGTCAGACTTTACACTGGACATTTTCGTCAAGGCTCCAGAATTAAGGAGCAGAGGGACAGCAGTGCCATGTGCCTTCACAGTGTCCTAGGAAATCTGGGTTGGTTTCAAAGATAAGCGTTTCCTGGTTCCGGAAAGTGGCACAAGAGTAAGAGACGGAGAAATAGGGATGGGGAGAGGGAGCCCTGCACGGAGGCTCCTTCCCAGGCAGATGGAAAGCGCCGTGCTGAAGGGCCAGCTGTTGACTAACGGACCAACAGCTGTTTGGAAATCTTGCTGCCCCTTCCCTTGTATAGTGCTTGAGAAGAATGTGGCTGACCACTCCCTGTGTTTGTACAGAGCAAAGGCTGAAAGCCAACCTCATAGTTCCTACTGATTTGGCAGCAGAACAAATCAGCAAAGTTCTGATTGCCCGGCCCCATATTCTTGATTCAATCCCAAAAATGAATGTGAGAGGCGCCCTCCACATTACCTGTCACAAGTTCTCCTTCCACCTCTGAACCAGATTGAGAGGCCAGAGGGGGTATTGCTCAAGACATGCTATGTGCAACTCCTCAGGCCTTGCACTGCCTCTATGCTCAGGCCCTGAAGTGGAGTGTAATGTGTGCAGGGTGAACTGTGTGCCCGAGCGTGGCACTCTGACGTATGTGTTAATGTACCCTATGTGTCAGTTCCCTCCTCCCTACCTACCTCTGACCCTGATAGGGGTGAGGGTAGCCATGCTTATGGCTGTCTTGAAGCTGAAGAGGCAGAGAACTACTTAAGAGTCTGTAGACCACGTGTTTTCTCTTCCTTGGCTTCTTCCTTCTGCTGTCTGGGTGAGTAAGCCTGCAGGCGCAATGCCCATGAGACTGGATGCCTCCTGACCTACCCTCCTCGGCACTGTTTTGGTGTCTTGGCCTTGACCTCCTGCTGAAACACGTGGTGGGGGTGTGGCAGCTATGAGGTACCTCCTACATTTGCTTTCTGGCTGTGGTGACTTGGGATTTTTAACCTTATATATCTTTTTCCTTTATTCAAAACAAAATAATTTTTAGCACACTGAAAAAAAAAAAGCCAAGCATTTTGTGCCTTTCTAAGGCAGCACTGTATCCCAGGCTGCATTTTAGGACTTAATATGGAAATACCAGAGTCTTAGCTCCTCCACCTTGAGTGTCATTAGTCCCTCCAGTCTAGGGGAAAGGAAGAAGGAAGTGCTCTGTGGCTGGAAAGATGGCACACAGGTGTGCCGTGTCAGTGGTTCCTTCTCCCTGCCATGATGCTTAGTCAGGAGAAATAAGCATTGTACCCTGGGATCATTGGGTTGGTTCCAATCACAATCTTAGTTATCAGGTTGAATGCTCTGTCTCCAGCAAGAAAAGACAGAATGTTCCCTGATTTCCAGGTATGCTCTGGACCATTTCAAGTGTCCCAGCCTCCTGATCCTGTTCCTCACCCAACCGCATGGAGAAGTGTGGGATGGGCTCTCCTGGGAGGGGTGGTTGGTTGGTTGTTTTTGTCTTGTTTTCTTGCTGGACCCTAAACGGGCCTAGACCTCCTGCCTCTTCCTTCACACTAGGCTGTCCTTTCCTTTGAAGACTTCAGACTTAAAGCATTAAGCAGCTGGTACCCTCTGTAGGGTCTTGTTTTCCCCTGGGAAAACCAGCAAGGACCATGTTCCACAAGCCTGTCCTCAGTATTGTGGCTGCTATAGGTTTCGGCAGAAAAAAGAGAAAAAATGTTTCCTATATAATGACATTTTACTTATCTCTTTCCTTTTCTCAGTTCTTCTCTGCCTTTAACTAATAAAGAATTGGGAGACAGAGACAATTCTTTTTAAAGTCCTCCTGATTTAGGATCTTGACATTCTTGGCCTGGGTGGGGCTGGAGAAAATTCAGTGCTTTCTCCAGAGTGAAGAGTCCCAATTTGTATATCAGTGTTAAAAATAAAACAAAACGAAAACTTAGATGAGATTTTTGTGGACTATTTTAAAAATGTGTCATTAATATAAAAAAATTTATATTAGCAGTATTTAATCTTTCTCACCTGTAAAGAATAAGAAAAACAGAAGGTAAATAGTCTTACAGAGAATAGCAGAGCTTTAAGATTCATTTTCATTTTAAGTCCATTTTGTTTTGCCAATGTATTAATGTTTAGAGGTCTGTTATACTAATGTTATTTATTAATTTTTTTCATTTCCATACACAGTTAACTAAAGAGCTTTTTCAAGCACCCATGTCTGTAAAAAAAATATTTTTAAATAAAGTTTCTTTTGTTGTAGCAGACTTGAATTCTTGCTCATTGGTTGGAGTGAAGGAGTGACAGGGCCTAGGCCCACTTATTCATCATAGTAAGTCTGTACTGTTACTTCCAGGGCAAGTCTAAGTGACAGGAAAGCATAGAAAAAGGGCACGAGTTCCTTGCCAACAGCCTGCCAGGCCAGGCAAGCTGTCTCCGGCAGGGCAGCTTTGCTGCTGAGAAGTAGGGTGATTATCCACCATGGTAGAGCTTGAGCCATTTGCTCAAAAGCAAAGGTAACCCCTGGTCTCTGCTCCCAGCTGCAAAGGGTTTTATGTTCCTTTTGGTACAGTTCCAATTCTGGAGGCCCCAGGCTGCTGGTACCCATGACCAATAAAAAGCAGTGTAAGATTTCTGGGACAATCAAGCTTTATTTTTCATATATATATATAAAAAGGAAACAGTTTGCAAATTTACACACAACCTAACAAAACCATATATATATATATATACACACACGCACACACACATAGATACACATACATACCCCAAAGCTTTAGCCAGGCCGGTTTCTCATCCTAAGTATCCATTCTCCCATTAGGGCCCTTCTGCTAGGGTCTAAGCCCATTAGCTTGGTTTGTAGAAGTTTGGTGCTACTATAACAACTATAGCTGTAATCCCCATAAAGGACAGTCTTGACCTCATCTCTGTCCCCTACTCCCACCTTTCAGTCTTACATGACCCCTTGAGGGCAGTGGGAGCTGAATGAATGCAGGGGGCTCGGGCTCAATGGCCTTAACTCTGGAAAACAGTGCCCAGCTTGCTCACTGCAAGGACAGTGAGATTACCCAGCATGTCTTTTAAAGAATGACACCAATTCCTGGCTTCTGTCCAGAGGAGGATGTATCACAAAAAGGACTTCAGAGGCAGGCAGTCAGCTGCTTCTAGATAATGCTGGGGTACTCTCCAGCACTGGTGTGAGCAACATAGTTCACCACTGGAGAGGGGCCTGGCCTCAGTGCATCCTCACTTCAGTGATACAACTGAATTATGAAGCCAGCCTTTGGGGCAGGAAATCAGCTCAAGATAAATAGGCTACCTAATTCAGCTTCTGGTCAAAGACGGGTATTTACAGCTGTAACGTGGGTAAAGAGAAACTCTCCTACCCACTCCTGGGGGACTGAGGCCCCCTCCTTGGGATGAGTGTCACTCAATAAATTGAGAGGGTGGTGGAATGGTCCCTGAAGAGGGGGCCTCCAGGGCACGTGAGATCCTCATCAGGACGGCTCTGTTCCTAGCCCATTTGCCCTCAAATGGGTTCTGCAGGTGAGCTGGAGCAGGGGTCTTCTCTGTAGTCCACTTTAGAGGCTTTGGCCACCATCCTGAGTGCTGGGGAGGAGGGAGAGTGCGCAGGAAGCAGGAAATGTTCCAGGCGGGAAAGGAGCTTGGTGTGATTCAGTGGGCTAGTGCCTCAGATCGATGTATTTCTCTCCCTAAAAATGGGTGAAGAGGAGGAAAAGTAAGGAGAATGTGGAGACAGTGACCAGAGTTCAAGGTGTGAGCACTAAGGGAGGAGGGACAGAAGCAAAAGCTGATGAACAGGGGGCAGCAGCCTGGAGGGAAGAAGCAAGGGCAGCTATGGCACGCAGGGAAGGAGAGAGTAGGCCCCCAGACTGGACTGGGCCACACTACACACCTAGTGACCTGAGCCACAGGCATGGTTCAGGAGAAGGTGATGGTGATGGGACAGGGTCTTTGCTCTCAGTCTTGGGAGCTACCCTCTCTCCAGGGTCCCTCAGCCACTTGCCTGGCCCTACCATCTGTGAGTAGGGTTAGGAAGGCAAGATGGGGCCTGCTGCCAATCTCCAACAGAGAAGGAGAAGGATAGAAAGAGTTAGTGTTTGGGGGGAACGAGAACCATTAGTCCCTATTGCTCCCAAGCCCTGAAGATGTGTCAGGCACTGACCACAGGACCTGCCTCCTACCTGGTCTCCTGGAGCCCTCTTGTCACCGTTGCTGCCCTGTAGGAGGCCCATCTCTTCTGGGAGCTTATCTGACTTAACTTCAACTACAAATTCGCTCTTACGAGACGGGGGCAGCGTGCTGGGAGGAGGGAGGGAGGCAAGAGGTTGGCAACTCGGGGGCAAGGGAAGGGGAGGGCCGTTGGGAAGGATGTTGGATTGGGTGATGGGCTCTTAGGTGCTCTGGGGCCAGCTCAGGGAAGGGAAACAGGTAGTGAATGAAAGGGAGAAGGTGTGGGTGATGGAAGCTGGGTAGCAGGCAGTAAAGCAGGGAGCGCTCAGACCCAGCGGCCCAGGCCTGCTCCTCCGGGGCGAGTGGGCACTGGGGCAGGCAGGGGAACGTCTCGAGGAGGCAGCAAGCTGGGCAGCATGAGATGGGGTAGGGGCGCAGAGCGCTAGGTACCGTGCTTACATCTCTTGTTTGCCTGACCGTCCACACGGCAGCTTGCCCTTCTTGTAGAAGAAATAGAGGACAGCGCCCAGCACAGCCAGGACCAGGATGCACACAGTCACAGCCACGATGACCACACCCTTGCTTTCGGGCTCTGGCAGCTTTTTCTCTGTCCACAAAGACACTCCTAGTCACTCCCTGCCCCGGGCTCCCACGTTTCCATCGCTGCTCCACCCAGCCCAGGGCTGACAGAAGATAGGCCACTGCTCACCTTTCTTGACAGGGCTCCCCAGGGAGGGTCAGGGCAGGAAGAGGATGCCCTGGCACAGCCCTGTTCTCATGCCAGGCCCCACTTACCTGTGGAGGTGCTGTTGGCTCTGGCATGAGGACTGATAGTGGAAGTGCTGAGGCCAGTGGTCCTGTTGGAGTCTGGTGTGAGAGTAGTTAAATGGATTGAAAGATGGGTTAGGAAAAGCACCAGTTAATGCCCATGCCTGGGCATGACCCTGCCACACTCTGCAGGACAAGGTCCTTACCCAGCTCCAGGAAAATGATGGTGGTGTTTTTGCCCAGGGAGTTGGAGGCCACGCATTCAGCACCTGACTCCAACAGCTCTGGGGTCACAAGGACATTCAGGATGCTCAGGATACTCTGCGGATCTTGGTCATGTTCACTTGCCTACAAGGAAGGAGACGCAGCTCAGGGGGCGGGGAGGATGTCCGGTCATGGCAGCAAAGCCTGGGCAGGGATTAATGAAAGCATAGGAAGAGAAAATGGGCCTGCTCACCACGCCGTCAACATTCCAGGAGATGGTGGGCCGAGGATGTCCTGATGCTTCACAAGACAGATTCAACACTGTGTTCTCTTTCACCCACATCTTCCTCTCCTTTAATGTCATCCACGGGGACCCTTGGGGAGGTAGGGAGAAGGATGAGGCAGCAAACTCCGCTAGCCTGCCTCCCCCTCCCCACCAGAGCACCCCAGGACAGCAGGTGGCTTTTTGTCGTCAAAGAGCTTGAAACCACCCAACTTGGGGTGGCTTCAAGGGGCTACCTGATCTCTGCCCAGAGGGCCTCCTCACCAAAAATGGCCACATTGACTAGCTGTGTGCGGTTCAGGCCAGGTACGCTGGGCACAGACGCTATACAGCGGTAGCCTCCCCCTGCCTCCCGTTTCAGGTTGTGTAATTGGAGCACAGGCCCCTTCTGCAGCACCTTGCCTGTCTGGGATGAGAGAAGGGTCAGAGGGTCACTCACAGCCCCCCACTTCCCACAACCCCTTGCCCCACAGCCCCAGGCCCGCCTGGGTACCTTTTCTCTCAGCCACTGGAACTCAAGGGCCTGGTTACTCTCTGCTTCACAGGTCAGGGTGAGACTGCTGCCTTCCTGGCTCTCAGGGGCTTCAGGGCTCACTCGGACATCAGACACATCTGGGGACACAGCAGTAGTGTCATCCTGTGTGCAGAAGAGTGGGGCAAATTCCCTCTTGACCCAGCCCGGTCCCCCTGTTCTTGGCCCCCAGCCCCTCACAGTTTACTAGCAGCTCCTGTTGGTCACTCAGCAGTGATGCTGTGGTTTCCAAGTCCAGGCCCTGACATTCATAGAGACCACTGTGCTCCTTCTGGGCAGGCTCCAAGACCAGGATCCCGTTGTCATCAGTTATCTCTTCCTCCATCTCCTTGGTGCTGAGGTTCTGGGAGAGGATGAAGGAGTGAGTAGAGTGTACCTCCCACAACTTCTGCATCTCTGTCTGCACCAGCACACGGAGCCCTCTGTACCTGTTTGCTGATGCTGAAGTGGGGTGGGGGGTTGCCATCAGCCAAACACCTGATTTCTACGCGGTCCCCTTCCTTCAGCATTCCCATGGGCTCCACTTCCAACCACACTTTCTCCGCGGGGTCTGCACAGGCAAAATGGGTGGCTCTCAGTAAGAGCTGCTCCTGCGCTGGGCGGGAGGAGCTAGCAGGAGTTTCTGCCAGACCCCACCCCACTGGGTCAGTACTCACAGAAAACAGGGACAGTGACTTCCCTAGATTCCTTCATGTGATTCCCACTGGGTAGCCGGTAGTTGAGCTCACAGTAAAACTGGGCATCTTTGTCTTCTTTAACCAGCTGTGCCTTCAGAATGCTCTGCAAGGTGTACAAGCCACTCGACTCCACAATCTGGGATGACTGAATGTGGACTCCTGGGCAGGGAGGAAGGGGAGAGTGGCTTGGTCTCAGCCCTACGTCCAACCCTACTCCCTGGTCTCCTTGGGGGTTGGCAGGGGAGCACCTAAGGGACCCCTGCTCCCTGTAGAGGGCCAGGTACAAATGCAGGCTGTGACCCTTGAACCCAGCAGTTTGAGTGCTCATTATCTACCCTGGATAAACACATACACATGGGCACATGTGTGCAAATGATGTGTGCAAATGATGCTGCAGTGATAAAAAGAGAAAACACTCTCAACGTCTACTAACAGGGGAATGAATGGTTAACAAAACTACATTACATACGTCGTAGGGAATATGGGGCAGTAGGCAAGAGTCAGATCTAAATAGACTGACCTGGAAAGATTTCCAAAACTCACTGTCAAAAGAAAAATGAAATTGTATAGCAACGTATACCATACGATACCATTTAGCTCAGGGTTTCTCAACTCCAGCACTGTTGACATTTGGGGCCAGATCATTCTCTGTTGTGGGGCTGTCCTGTGCACTGTAGAATGTTAGCAGCATCCCTGGCCTCCACCCACTAGATTCCAGTAGCGCCTCTCCATTTATGACAACCAAAACTGTCTCCAGACATGGCCAAATCTCTCCAGATTAGGAGCAAAATCCTAATCTGGCTGAGAACCACTGATTTAGATAAAAAACAAAAAAACTCTAATAATCTCAAGATACATACATGTGTAAGTACACAGAAATAGGCTAGAAAGAACACACACTGATTGCCAGCAGAGATGACGTTTGTGAAGGAGTCTGGGGCAGGGAGGAAATTTTCCTTCTAGATTTTCTGTACAGTTTAAATTCTTATGAAAATATTTTCAAGCATCACTTGTGTACTTAAAAAAAAAGTAAAATAAAATGCAAGGTGGTCCCTGAGTGGTGCCATAAGCATGGCTCTTAAGGGCTGAGAGGGCTACTCACGGTTTTTCTCCTCCTTGAGGGGCCGGCCATTCTTGTACCAGATGACTTGAGGAATAGGGTACCCGTTCCTCCCCACACAGGTAGCAACCTAAGGAGGACAGAGTGTGAGTCTCCCTGCCTCTGAGACCACCCCCCCAAGCCCCGCCTTAGCTCCGTTTACCACCTGCCACCCCAGCCTATCTCACCTCCTCAGGCTCCTGACTGTTCACAGAAATGCCCAAGGGATTGACCTGGATGCTTGGCTCCTCTGGAGCTTCTACAAGGGACAGAAATGAGGAAGGCCATGGGACCACCACTTCCCAAGACCCACCCTGCCCACAAAACAGATGGGGGCACTCACTGTAGACACGGAGCTGGATGCGGTGCTCCTGGGACCTAGGACGCTTGCCCTGGCACAGAAAGATGCGCTCATCATGGGGGGTGACATGTGTCAGGGCCAGAGTAGTCCCTTTGTCCTGGAGGCTGAGCCGGTGCTGGTATTCCCCAGGTTCGCTCTGGCCCTGGCCCTGGCGCACGCGGAAAATGAGTGTGGGCTTCTCCTTGTGGACCTAAGGGGAGGTGATAGAGAGGCAATGAGGGTCCTGGGGCAACATGTGTGTGTGTGGGGGCAGGTAGACCCTCCTGCCCCTGCTGCCCTCTCTGGGGCCCAAGCACTCACAGAAAACCAGTCCACGTGGCTGAAGTTGCCCTGGGAACGGGAGGGGCCACACTTCAGAAGGGCCGTGCTGCCCACTTCCACCTCCACCAGCTCAGGCTCAGGCTGCTCCGCCTCTCCGGGCACACCTGGGGGTGAGGGAGAGGAACACCCTCAGCAGTTGTGTCAGCTCCAGCTGCTCTCCATGCCCTCCCCTCACACCCGCTCACTGCAGCTGTCCTTGCTGCCACTTCCAGGATCTGAAGAGGGCCCTGTCCTCTCCTAACCTTCAACCACTCTCTACCCTCAGCCCCGGGCCAGCCCTCTCCCAGTTCAAGGGAGTTGGGGATGGTCACTTCTGGTCATTGGAGTAGAGACCCTGAGCCCCAGGCACCTCCCAGATGAGACTAGCAGAGGGGCAACCCAGGCTCTGGGCCAAGAGGAAGGCCCCTTTCCTTACAGGCCCCTCCTCTCCCAGTGAGCTCAGTGTGTGGGAATGCGAGACATGTGCCAAGCTGGGGCATACAGGCCCCTTTGTGTCCCCACACCCACAGGAAGACATCACTACTCCACCCTCTTTGCCCCCCAAAAATCCCTTCCCCCAAATCCCCCACAAGACCCAGTGGGCCAACCCTGGCCAGAAACTCCCATCTCATACTCTCTAAGCAGCACTTGGGTGAACATCCCACACACTCAGGGGAACCCCTCCGGGGAGTCTTGTGAGTAGGGAGGGGTCAGAGTCTCCCCCAAGGGTCAGGGCAAGGGCCAGGCAGTGGGCAGGAGTGACATCAGTGGTGCCAGCATGCTGCCTGCCCTGTGAGAAGGTGATGTCACTCGATACCATCTGGCTGGACTGTGGGATGCCAGGGTTGTTGCCCTGGGCTGGCTTCCAGACACGGACGGCAGATGGAGTGCTCTTCAACCCAGAGCAGAAGCCTCAGATCCCTGACTCCGTTTCCCCAGAGCTAGAAGAGCAGGGCAGAGGCGGCTGGACGTGCTGCAGCTGTGGAGCCCAATTTAGCCTTTTCTCCAGAAATACAGTCAGCTTGGAAGGCAGCAGCCAGGGGTGCCCCAGGGACGCTGCTGGCACTGGGCATGAGGCCAGGAGCTGGGTATTGCCTAGCCCTCCCCTTCCCCTGCCGAACAGCGGCTGCGACCCGGGACGAGAGGCCAAGAGAAACAGGCGACCCTGTTGCGGGCCATACAAGGGCAGCGTGGACCCGGGCGCGCCCTGCTCCTAGGCATTTCCAGAGGCAAACTCCGAGGTGCAGGGGCGCTCTTCCCGCCTGAATGTGGTCCCATTCCCGGAGGTGTAACAAGTCTGGGGCGCTTCCACTCTGGGGATCCTCAATCCCTCGTCTCTCCCACCTGTGATCCCGTCACCCGGGTAGGCGCAGGACGACCCACGCCGCCCCCCGGCCCTTGCCAACGCCCAGCACGGGCGGGAGCCGCCGTCCCTCCGCCTCTCGCTCACCTCCAGCCTGGCTCGAAGCCCAGGCGGGAGAGGGAGGGCTCGGCGCACCCCTCCAGCTAAGAAAGCTGCCTTTTCCAGCAACAGGCGGGAGCGGAATTCAGAATTTGGGGATGCGCTCTAGCTGCGCCACTCGTCACGGCTCCAACTGCGTGCCCCCAGAGTAAGCACCTGAGGAAAAGCTCACCCCAAAGCCCGAAAAGGCTCGGCTCCACCCCTTTCCGCTCCGGGCAGCAGCCTCCTCCCCGCCTCCCCAATCCTGCTCTGGGGATACTCTAGAATAGAGGCTGCAAATTGGCTGCAAAGAAGAGTTGCACGCGCGCAAGGCGCCCCGGTGCCGGGGACCCGAGAAGGAGGAGCGCACGCCAAAGCGCACAGCCCCGGCCTCCACCGCGTCGCCAGCGCTGTTCCGGGGCACGCTCCCGAAGCCCCCTGGCCCGAGCCGTTCCGGACGCGGGCTCCCCAGCGACCTCACTCACCCGCGGCGCGGCGACAGCAGCAGCAGGCGGCGAGCAAGAAAGCACAGACGAGCCTGGACAGCTCCATGCTTCACGGCCGGAGGGCTAAAGCCAAGTGAGCGTTCTCGCGGCGGCCGGGGGCTGACGTCAGGGGGGCGGGGGAGGGGGCCCGGAGCGCGGGGGCCGGCCCGCCACGCCCCGCGCAGCCCCCCGCCCCCGCCCCGCGCGCCGCAGCCCTAGGGGGCGGGCCCCGCGCTGGGAGGCCGAGAGCTGCGCCGAGCCGCGCCGCTCTGGGGGAGGCCGGACCTGGCCTCCCAGCCCCCCACCCTGGGCAGGGAGAGGGGGCAGTGACAGGTGTCTCGAGGCCGGACCGACTGTGCGAGGCGGCAGCGAGGAGAAGCTGGCCCGGATGCCCAGAGTCACGCCGGGTCAGAACCAGCAGCGCGTGCCCCCGCTCAGCCCCTACCAGCCAGGTAGCCCTGGGGGACCTCCCGGCGGGAGGGGCAGCCGACAAGGTCCTCGGTGTCCCCGAGGTGGGCCTCCCATTCAGGTATCTCTCTCTGCCTCCTCCTCCAGCCCGCAGGACCCTGCCACAGAGAAATCGGGCCGCTTCCCAGAACGATTGCACCACTGCGGCTGCCGCCGGCCTGGCACTGCCCCCAAGCCTCGCAGTCCTGGCAGCTTGGAGGGAAGAACCCTGGGCCGGCTCCCACAAACCCAGAGGTACCTGTATTGGGGAGTGGAGATGGTGCCTTAGGGGCTGTCCCTTCAGAGCTAAGCTCCTGCAAGTCCGTCTCTGACTAGAGGAAGGAGGGAGGGGGCTGAACTCACAGGCCCGAGGTTTTCACACTTGTCCAAGCCCAGGCCTTGAGAATTCTGTTTCCGCCCTCTTCACTCATTGAGTCTAGCCTGGGACTCAGTTCCCCCTCACCGGAATGAAGAAAGAAGGGGGAAGAAAGAATTAATGGGTGCACGGTTTCCAGTGACCCCTGAAAACCTGTTGCTGTTCCTGATGGTTGAAAGGACCCCCGCGGCAGGGCTCCAGCCCCCTCTACCCCTGTACAGGCTCCCCCATCCCTATTGATTGTGGGGGTGGGGGTATGGAGGAGGGATCAGATCTGGTTTCAGGCAGCCCTCTCTGAGTGGGGTCAGCCACAAAGCAAGGTGTGGGGAGCCCTGCAGCCCTCCTTCTTCCCAAACCCTGGGTTTTCTGGCCTCTTGGCCTAAGGTTCTGGGGAGTGGGATGGGCGCTTGCCTCACAGAGGCCCCAGCACCCTGGCCCTGGGAAAGGGGTCCACATCTGCGGGACTCCTTCAGCAGGGAGGGTCAAATAGGGGCCTGGATTTGGGGTGGAGGCCTGTCGCTTGGCAGGGCAGACTTTCTGCTGGTTGGGGGAGGAGCAGGGTGAGGCAGCAAACGCCAGCGATGGGCAGGTGACTTGAGAGAATGCTCTGGGATGGCGTTTTGATGACACAGAGATGACTCTCAAACCACATCAGCCTCGTCTTTCAGAACCTTGCTGACCCTCTCCTCTCTGTCCATTAGTCTCCAGCCAGAGGCCATGCCAAGCCAGCCAGGCCAGGGGCCTGGAGCCTGGGAGGAGGGAGGAAGAGGAGGACGGTGGCTCTTCATCCCCCAGAGTGAATGCATGGACTGGGCCAGGCCGGAGTGGAAAGGATGAGCTTGTTTGTCTGCAGGGGCAGGAGGGGGAATGGCTGAAGTATGCTGTTTGCCCTGGCAAGCTCAGAGCTGAGCATGGAGCTCTGCTTCCCTGCCCCCACCTCCTTCCCTTCACTTAACACCGTTAACTAATCATTCTCCTCTCTGGCCTGAAAACAAAGCCAGCTAACCACCAAGGACAGTCAGTTCGGAATTCTTCTTCCGTCCTGAGGACGGTGAAGCCAGGTGGGGGTGGAGGAGCTGCCTCTGCAGTGAAGGGGAAATGAGGTTAGAGCCCAGGGTGACAGCCCTTCCCTGCATGGCCCCACCAAACAAGCACAAAGACTGTCCTTTAAGGAAGCCAGTAGCTTGGGGCTATCTGCGCTACCAGGGAGTAGGTGGTAGAGGTCAGGGGGCAGACAGCTCTGGGATGGCTTAATGAGGGGGGCACTTTGGGATTCCAAACCAAAGAGAGGTGAAGACCTTGGAGAGGACTCAGAGGGGACTGGAAATAGGAAGAAAGGGGAGTGAAGACAGGACAGGGTCAAGGGAGCAGGAGGTGGAGGGTATCAGCCCTCCAGCTCCTCTGAGATGCCAGAAGATAGAGCTTCAGCAGTCGCAGGAAAGAGAGAAGGCAGCAGAGGAAGAACTTCCAGCAAGAGAGGATTGAGATCTCGCAGAAGAGGAGATCAAGGAGGCCGTGATGGGCCTTCCACCCACAGAGACTCGTGCACCTGGACTGAGTTGAAGCAGCCTTGCCCAGATTGTAGGCCAAGATCAGAAGAGGCCCTAGGCCACAGTCCTAATTCTTTGCTTCATTTCTCTCCATTTGTCTTCATTTCTCTCTTCATTTGCTGCATTCCTCCACCCCCATAGTAGACCCAAGCTACTCAGAGATGAGAGGACCCGCTGTGTGGAATGCCCTCTGTGTGTCTCCCTGGCATAGGTCTGACCACAGGCAGAGAAACTGACGGTGGGTGGCCTGGGTCCTTCAGGTAGTTTCCAGAGTGGGAGGGCCTTTCAGTTCATTGTAAGGAGAAGTGGAGAAGAGTGGGACCCCTGCCCCAGTGGAGTTGGAGGTAAAAAGACAAGGATGGGCCTGCCCCCAGGGGCTCGCTGGGGTGAGATTTTAACCTAGGAGTCCTCTCAACTCTGCATAGTGGGCACAGTGGCCTCCCACCCACCTCTGGGGTCAAGGGGCCTTGGTCAGGAGGACGTCAGAAGGTCCGGCTGGGCAGAGGAAGGAAGCTGATAAAGACAAGTTTGCAGCTGCAGTGAGAAGGAGCTGCGGGTGGAGGGGGGTGGTTGCCCAGCAATCCTAGCAGTTATGGAGGCTGGGGAATCCCCTGTCCCGGCCAGAAAATAGGGTCCAGTCTGGGTCTTTGGAGGGGAGGCAGGAGAATTTTTCCAGAATGGGGGTCTGAGTTGGGAGGAGACTGTGCTGGTGGAGTGAAAAACAGGGTGGGAGGAGAGTGGGGGGCAGTTGTTGCTGAGGACATCATGGGCCAGGAAACCGGATACTGGGGGGCTGGGTGGAAGATGTGGGGGAAGAGATTGAATGGGGGGAAGCAGCCCCTATCCTGGCGGGAAGCAGTCTTACCCATGTCCTTTGCACTTGACTCATGGCAGGAGGAAGAAGGTGCAGCCTGGATTAAGGCGCACCCCAGAAACACTGCGGAAGAGGAGGAAGGTGACTTGGTGGGGGGGGGGGGAATGGGAGGGGCTATTTTTAAACTTGGAAAAACCGTGAGTGAGTTCATCTCCACCCTGAGTGCTAGAGGCGGCAAAGGCCCCATTGTACAGGGGTCCAGAGAAGCGGAGGGGGGAGGGGGTTAGTGGCACAATGGCGGGGATTATGTTGGAGCAGGCAGGGCGAGGGGAGGGAGAGGGAGGGGTGCCTTCGTCACAGCTGGCCTACTGAACTCTGGGGTCGAGACAGGCTGGGGCTTGGACGGGGGGTGGTTTCCACTCTCACAAAGCCCCCTGTTGGGGAGCTGGGGTCTCTGGTATCCGGTGGCCCATCCTGGGGAGGGGGCTGCGGGTGGGATTCCCACGGCGTGGCTTTCCCAGGGACTGCAGGGTCCGTTCCCAGGCTCCCAGCATTCCAGCGGATCCCCTGGGAGCTGCTGGCCTCTCTTCTCAGCCCCTTCCCTGCCAGGGAGTTGAGGGAAGAGAAGGAGAAAGAGGATGTGGATGCGTAAGGACTCCTGGGGACTAAGCACCCGTTAAGCCAGAGGGAGGGGGTGGCAGTGGGTGGGGTATGTTGAGGGGGGTCACAGCCCTCCCATCCTCGTCCCCAGCCTGCTGAGCCCTCGGAGCGGGGACTGTCCCTTTTGTTCCCTCTGACCCCAGGGGCCTCTCCACGTGGGGACCCCTCCAGCACCCAGGGCTTCAGCCCAGGAGACCCCGCTGTAGCCCCGGCTCCCCAGATCTCGCCCAGCAGAGTCCGCGGGGAGGCGGGGCATCCGGCGTCGCTCCGAACCGTCCCAAACATTACCATAAATGCTCAGGCAGCGCCGCGGACCGGGGAGGGGCTTGGGCGGGGGACCTTGGGGCTCTCCGGAAGCCCCAAATCCGGTCTCTCGGCAGCCGTGATTCAGTCTGCCCGCTCCCCACTCTGGAAAGGGGGAGGGGGGGAGGCAGAGTTGGGGTGTTGGGGAGAAAGCTGAGGCTGCATGGGGAGCCCCAGGGGGCTGCCTCCTGGGTGCGCAGTGACCTCTCATCAAGGAAAGTAGGACCCTCCAGGCAGGATCTCAGCATCGGGACAGGGGTGGGGGCTTCGAGGTCTCCCTGTAGCTCTGCAGGCCCCACTCCTGTCAGCTGTAATAATGGGGCCTCCTGCCCCCATATTCCAGGTCTCAGTTCTTTGGACTCTGAGGGCCTAAACACCTTTCCCCTTTCTCCTTCCACCCTAAATTTGGAGAATGGAGCATGTTGGGGGGGGGGGTGGAAGCAGGATGCTGAGAGCTCACACTTCTCCCCTCAGGGAAGTTCACATCCGCTCCCCAAAATACCACCACCCCGGGGAAGGAATGTCCCCAGGGAGCTGTTTAAGTCTGACTTTGGGTTGTCCCTGAGGAAAGGCCAGCTAGTCTATGGAGAGGAGCCTATGGGAAACCTAGGGTTGCCATGTTCTGGGTCTCCTGGCCTTCACCTCCCTGAAGGCCACTTTTGCATTCCCTTTTCCCTTCCACACAGAGCTTTGAGCAACCCAGGAGGAGCCCTGGAGGAGGGGAGTCTTGTTCCACTCCACCTCTGCCGGAGCCTGTGATCCCCGCTGAAGTTGCCATAGCTGATCTTGGTGGAGGGGAGAGAGGTGGGAGAAAGAGAAGAGGGGAGGCAAGCAGGGGCCTGCTCCCTGCCTCCCTGACCCACACCCTGGGCTTTAAGAGAACTTGATGAATGGAGAGAACACAGGATTTGGAGTCAGAGAAGAGCCCAGACCAGGTCAGCCTGGGGCTGTGCTCTCCTGGGCCACCTTCGCTCACATCCCCATCACATTGGAAAGTGCTTGTTCAGCTTTGGTCTCAAACACCGGGCTGTAAACTCCGTGAAGGAATTGGTGGCTTTGAGACCACCACTTGATTAGCTAATCTCAGGCAAGTGACCAAACCAGTGACTGTTCAGAGGGGACATGGCAGTGCTCAGCAGAAGGGAAGAAGCTCCTGGTAATATTTGTACCAGGCTTTACGACTGAGACATTCACTTAAGAGTCATTTTCATCACCAATGTTTATCTTGATCTTTGCAACAAAAAATAAGGAAAGTGAAGCACAAAAGTTACATGACCTGAAGTCACACAGCCTGTGAGTGATGGAACCACATTTTTTTTTATTGTAGTAAAATACACAGAACAAAATTTACCCTTTTAACCATTTTAAGTGTACAATTCAGTGGCATTAAGTACATTCACAATGTTATCCAACCATCACCGCTGTCTAGTTCCAAAACTTTTTCTTCACCCCAAGGAACTAAAATTTGAACCAAGATTGATCTAACTCCAAAACCTGTGTACCCCACCTGTAATAATTTACAGCTGCATTAAGTAAACGTATAATGGAAATGAAAGTAGTGAATTGAACACCACGGAATTATGTGGTATAAACAGGAAGTGAAACAGGGATTCAGGGAAAGGAGCATCCGTGTGGACCTCTGCCTGTACTAGCCAGGAAAGTCTTTCTGGAAGTGTGGAGGCTTCAATGAAAAGTCAGGTTTAGATAAGGGAGGAGTGAGGGTAGATCATTCCAGGCAGCGGGCACAAGCGAGGAGAGAGGGATGAGACAAGAGAGGGGCACATACAATGACAACTGCAGAATTTCTGTATAAGAGTTTCAGAGTAGCCATCTGGCTAGAAGGTGGGGCTGATGGGGAGGCTAAGTGGCATGACTTGAAATTATATTTGCGGAGCAAGCCCAGTGCTTTCATTTCCATTATATGTCTACTTGGAGTGCCCTGAGGAGTGCTTTGGCCACTACCACCACCCGTTGGCACCACCCTTATGCAAAAAGCTGGTACTCGATAAAGACTATTACATGGCTAACTAGAAATTCAACAGGGGAGAGGGTGCATACATGTGAGAGCTTGGGCAGGTGAGGTGGAGTTAGTTCATGGGGGAGGAAGTTGGATCTTAAGATAGAGTAGGCAATGGGGAGCCACTGCGGGTTCTTGAGCAATGGCAAAATGATGTGATGGAATTTAGGTTTGCAATGGTTTCTCTATTACTTCTTTGCCTGAGAGCGCCCCCGTGGTGTCCCTAGTTTGAATGGTTCCCTCACCTTATGTAGTAGGTGGGAGGCTGGGGGGACTAAAAAGCAGCATTGATGAGTTGGAGAAGCCAGACCTTTGGGTCTCATTTCAATTCATCCTGAGTGATGACAGCACTACAGTAAAAATAGAGGTGACATGTGGACAGAGAGGGTTTGATGTGAAGGAAAAGGGCATTGTGGTGGTTCCCTCTCTGTCTTGTAACTCTGAGCTAGGATATCGCGTGTCAGGTGCTAAGCTGGGGGCTGGAGATAGGATGATAACTAAGACAAGGTCCAGGTGCTTGAGAAACTTGTACTCTAGTGAGGGGGACAGACAGGTAAACAATTATAATACAACATGCCCAGTACTAGGGTGCAGATAGGCACATAAAACAGTTACTTAACCTAGCCCAAGGTGGTCAAAGAAGGCCTCCTGGGAGAGTTGACACCTAGCTTCATTTTAAGCGGTGAGGCAGCATGTTTTGTGCAGGAGACTACTGGCAGTTGGTTAGTATCCTGCGAGGGAGGAATGAGTTTAGTGAGGAATGAGGCCAGGTTCCAGAGGTTGTATGAACCACGGTAAATTATCTAGAGCAACAGGGTGTGTATGCATGGTTTTAAGCAGGGGAGCACCTGCAAACCAGTTTAGTTCCGTCAGAGTTCAGGACCCAGAGGGGCAGAACCAAAGGCCCCACTTCTAAGCTCCTCTTTCCCTTCTCGGGTCCGTCCTCTCCCTTGGGTGACTGAGGTTGGAAACATCCAGTCCCTTCTGGGAAGGCTGCCTCTATACACAGGGTGTGGCCTTATTTTAACTTTCAACAAGCCAATTCATCTGATTATAAAAGCCCCACACTAGAGTGAAAGATAAGCATGGGGGGGGGGCTCTTCCCTTATGTCACCCCCATGTGACTGAGATCCTCATGGCAGCCCCTGCTCCTTCCCACATCCAACTTGAGGCAAGACACAACACTTTGAGTCTTCTCTAAATAATCCTTGAATAAACTCCCCATGGTGGAGTACTATGCAGCTGTTAAAAGAATAAGAATGATCTCTATACACTGATATAGAGTGATCGCCAGAATATAATGTTAACCTAAAAAGCTAGATATGGAACGCTGTATAGAGAACTCTACCTTTGATGAACATTTTATATATTATCCATCTATATTTATGCTTTCAAATAGAAACAATGAAAAGACCAAAGCCAAATAAAAATAGTTACCTAAAAAGAGATGAAAGTAACAGGCCCACCTCCAGTATTTGTGTGGCCAGGTCAGAGTACAGTGAAGGCTCACATATCATATGTTGGAATATTTGAATTATTTGAAAGCTAACTAACTGTTAAATGCACTCTGTCCTCTTACCTAGACCAAATATACTTTCTAATGACAAAAGAAAAAAATATGTAAAGCTATGGTTTTTGTATGACTTACACTCAACAAAATATCCAAGGTAAATTAATTTAATTATTATTGCACATGCCTGGGTGTTCTCATGATAGGACAGCAGTGTTTGGATGCATAATAAAGGTATATACAATTCATAAAGCATTACATATTTATTCCTTTAAATTAATTTTTCTTGCCTTCATTTTGGCAAAATCCCTAATTATGTTGTTGTAATAAAAATTTTCTCATAATGCATGTTCTGTTGCCAGTAATGCCAAATTAATTGACCTAATATTTATCTAATTATATATAGATATATATCTAATATATTTTATATATATATGTATTAGAAAGCATGACTTCCTACTGGTAATTTCCAATTCTGATCCAACTCCATGGAGTTCTACCTTGCCTTTCTGCAGTCTGTATTTAGTCTCCCTTCGTCCAAAGAAAGAACTCTGGCTCCCAACAGTATTTCAGAGTTGCTACACCCACACCACTACAAAAAACAAAGCTAATAAAAGTAGTTCAAGGGTGCCAGTCCTGTGGTGTAGTGGTTAAAAGTTTCATGCGCTCTGCTTCAGAGGCCCGGGGTCATGGGCCCAGATCCCAGACACAGACCTATGCCACATGTCAGCCTTGCTGTGGTGGTAACCCACATGTAAAGTAGAGGAAGATTGGCACAGATATTAGCTCAGGGCTAATCTTCCTCAGAAAAAAAAGTAGTTCAAGAGGTCTCTTCTTGGGGCTGGCCCAGTGGTGTAGCGGTTAAGTTCGCACACTCTGCTTCGGTGGCCTGGGGTTCACCAGTTCAGATCCTGGGCAAGGACCTGTGCACCGCTCATCAAGCCATGCTGAGGCGGCGGCCCACATAGAGCAACTAGAAGGATGTACAACTATGACATGAAACTATCTACTGGGGCTTTGGGAAGAAAAAAGGAAAAAAAGAGGAAGATTGGCAACAGATGTTAGCTCAGACCCAATCTTCCTCCAAAAAAACAAAAAGAAGAAGTCTTTTCTTCCCCCAGGCTGAACGTGTATAGTTAATTCCTACTTCCTTTCTGTGTGGTTATATTATTCATATGAAATACAGGTGGATTCATTTGTTTCTGTTTGCATTCAGTTTTGGTTATTTTTTCTCATTTTTGTTGATTTAATTTTTTTAAATAGAGTTCATATTGGCCTATAACATTGTGTAACTTCAGTTGTACATTATTATATTTCAGTTTCTGTATAGGCTGCATCATGTTCACCACCAACAGTCTAGTTTTTATTTGTCACCATACATATGTGCCCCTTTATCCCTTTCACCCTCCCCCTACTCCCTCCTCCTCTGGTATCCACCAATGTCTTCTTCTTATCTATGTGTTTGTTTATTTTCCACATATGAGTGAAATTATATGGTATTTGTCTTTCTCTATCTGACTTATTTTGCTAACGATATACCCTCAAGATCCATCCATGTTGTCACAAATGGCACGATTTTGTCATTTTTTATGGCTGAGTAGTAGTCCATTGTGTGTGTGTGTATCTTCTTCATCCATTCATCCATATATGGGCACTTCAGTTGCTTCCACATCTTGGCTATTGTGAATAATGCTGCGATGAACATAGGGGTGCATGAATCTCTTTGAATTGTTGATTTCCTGTTCTTTAGATAAATACCCAGTAGTGGGATAGCTGGATCATATGGTATTTCTATTTTTAATTTTTTGAGAAATCTCCACACTGTTTTCCATAGTGGCTGCACCAGTTTGCATTCCCACCAGCAGTGTATGAGGGTTCCCTTCTCTCCACATCCTCTCCAACCCTTGTTATTTCTTGTCTTGTTAATTGTAGACATTCTGACAGGTGTGAGGTGATATCTCATTGTAGTTTTGATTTGCATTTCCCTAATAATTAGTGATGTTGAACATCTTTTCATGTGCCTGTTGGCCATCTGTCTATCTTCTTTGGAAAAATGTCTGTTCATATGCTCTGCCCATCTTTTGATCAGGTTGTTCATTTTTTTGTTGTTGAGTTGTATGAGTTTTTTATATATTTTGGAAATTAACCCCTTGTTGGGTATGTGATTTGCAAATATTTTCTCCCAGTTGGTGGGTTGTCTTTTCGTTTCATTGATGGTTTCCTTTGCTGTGCAGAAGCTTTTTAATCTGATGTACTCCCATTTGTTTATTTTTTCTTTTATTTCCCTTACCTGAGTAGACATGGTATACGAACAGATACTGCTGAGACTGATGTCAAAGAGTGTACTGCCTATATTTTCTTGTAAGAGTTTTATGGTTTCAGGTCTTACGTTCAAGTCCTTAAACCATTTTGTGTGTGTGTGTGTGTGAGGAAGATCAGCCCTGAGCTAACATCCATGCCAATCCTCCTCTTTTTGCTGAGGGAGACTGGCCCTGAGCTGACATCCATGCCTATCTTCCTCCACTTTATGTGGGACGCCGCCACAGCATGGCCTGACAAGTGGTACGTCGGTGCCTGCCCAGGATCCGAACCAGGGTCGCCAGCAGTGGAGCGCGTGCACTTAACCGCTACGCCGCGGGGCCAGACCCTCTTTAATCCATTTTGAGTTAATTTTTGTGTATGGTGTAAGATAATGGTCCACTTTCATTCTTTTGTATGTGGCTGTCCAGTTTTCCCAGCACCACTTATTGAAGAGACTTTCCCTTCTCCATTGTATGTTCTTGGTTCTTTTGTCAAAGATTAGCTGTCACAGATGTGTGGTTTTATTTCTGCGGTCTCAATTCTGTTCCATTGATCTGTGTGTCTGTTTTTGTGCCAGTACCATGCTGTTTTTATTACTATAGCTTTGTAGTATAATTTCAATTCAGGGATTGTGATGCCTCTAGCTTTGTTTTTTTTTTTCTGAGGATTGTTTTAGCTATTTGGGTTCTTTTGTTGTTCCATATAAATTTTAGGATTCTTTGTCTATTTCTATGAAGAATGTCATTGGGATTCTGATTGGGATTACATTGAATCTGTAGATTGATTTAGGTAACATGGACATTTTAACTATGTTTATTCTTCAAATCCAAGAGTACGGAATATCTTTCCATTTCTTTATGTCTTCTATTTCTTTCAATAATGTCTTATAGTTTGCAGTGTATAAGTCTTTCACCTCCTTGGTTAAATTTATTCCTAGGTATTTTATTCTTTCTGTTGTGATTGTAAATGTGATTGTATTCCTGACTTCTCTTTCTGATAGTTCGTTATTAGTGTATAGAAATGCAACTGATATTTGCATGTTGATTGTGCACCCTGCAGCTTTACTGTACTTGTTGATTTTTAATTTTTTAAATGTATAGAGCATCAGCATGCTTCCAAAGGTCAAATGACACAAAAAGTATACCCAGGGAGGTGGCAGTCCCTCCTCTAGCCCTCCCACCCCATTCCTCCACTCCCACCCCCTGTAGATAATTCATTGTATTATTTTTCTGGTTTAACCTTGCTATGTTTTATTTTATCAAAAATAAACAGATACATATGTTTTCTTATTTCCCCTTCCATCTTAAACAAAAGGTACCATATTATATATAATATTTTGCACTTTGCTTTTTTTCACTTAGTGTAAACTGGAAATCATCCTATATTATAGAGCTCTTCCTTATTCATCTTTTTTTTAACAGCTGCATTGTACTCCATTGGATTTACCTACCATAGTTTTGTCAACAAATCTCCTGTTTGGACTTTAAGATAATTTCCACTATATTGCAATTACAAATAATGTTACAATAAATTTTCATTTTGTTGAAAGTTTCTTAACAGTAAATTCCTAGAAATGGATTGCTGGGTCAAAGGGTAAATGCATATGTAGGTTTTTTTGTTTTGTTTTTTTAATTATGGTGAAACACATAACATAAAATTTACCATCTTAACCATTTTTAAACATAAAGTTCAGGAATGGTAAGTATATTCACATTGTTATGAAACAGATCTTCAGAACTTTTTTATCTTGCAAAACTGAAGCTCTATACCCATTAAACAAAAACTCCTTCTTTCCCCTTCCCTCTCCAGCCCCTGGTAACCACCATTCTACTCTCTGTTTCTATGAATTTGACTACTTAGATACCTTATATAAGTAGAATCATACAGTAATCATCTTTTTGTGACTGGCTTCTTTCATAATGTCTTCACGTTTCATCCATGTTGTAGCATGTATCAGAATTTCATTCCTTTTTATGGTTGAATAATATTCCGTTGTATGTATATACCATATTTTGTTTATCCATTTATCTGTCAAGGGACATTTGGGTTGCTTCCACCTCTTGGCTGTTGTGAATAGTGCTGCTATGAATATGAGTGTGCAAATATCTCTTCAAGACCCTGCTTTCCATTCTTTTGGATACCCAGGAGTGGGATTACTGAATCATATGGTAGTTCTATTTTTAATTTTTTGAGGAACTTCCATACTGTTTTCTGTAGTGGCTGCACCACTCTACAGTCTCACCAACAGTGCACAAGGGCTGCAACTTGTCCACATCCTCGCCAACACCTGCTGTTTTCTGTTTCCTCGATAGTAGCCATCTCGTTGGGCTCAGGTGACCTCCTACCTCAGCCCTATCAGGACCTCTCTGATGACTAGAGATGCCAAGTATCCCCCCATATGCCTGCTGGCCAAACGCACATCGTCCTTGGAGAAATGTCCATTCAAGTACCCAGCCCATCCCTCACTAGGGCTATTTGATTTCCTGTTGTTGAGTGGTAAGAGCTCTCTACACATTCCAGACACCACCCTCATTAGATACATGATCTGCAAATACCTCCCCCCCTCTGTAGGTTGTCCCCCTACTCTGTTGATTGTGTTGCTTGATGCACAAAAGCCTCCAACCCATTTGTCTATTTTTTGTTTTGTTGCGTATGCTTTTGGTGTCATATCCAAGAAATCACTGCCAAATCCAATGTCATCAAACTTTCCCTCTATGTTTTTTTCTAGAGATTTTATAGTTTTAGGTCTTATGTTTAGATCTTTATTCCATTTTGAGTTAATTTTTGTATATGGTATAAGATAAGGGTCTAAATTCATGCTTGTGCATGTGGATATCCAGTTTTCCCAGCACCACGTGTTGAAGAGACTGTCCTTTCCCCATTGAGTGATCTTGGCACCCTTGTCAAAGATCATTTGACCACATATTTGAGAGTTTATTTCTGGGCTCTCTGTTCTACTCATTGGTCTGTATGAATGTCTGTCTTTATGCCAGTACCACACTGTCTTGATTACTGCAGTTTTGTAATAATGCAAATGTAGATATCGTAGATATTGCCATACTCCTCTCCACTGGAGTACAACCTTTTGCTTTCCTACCAGCAGTGTATGAGAGTGCTTGTTTCCCCAACAACAGAGTGTACTGTCAAGCTTTGTTGCCTTATATTAGAGTGCAGCTTCTTTAGATTTAGAAAATATTTTAAAATTTAAAAGAAATTATTTAATCCTTTTGAAAGTAAAACAACTATTGGACAGTAACATGCAAAGAATTAATCTAGACATGGACCTTACATGTTTCACAAAAATTAAGTCAGTCTCATAGACCTAAATGTAAAATACAGAACTATAAAACTTCTAGATAACATAGGAGAAAATTTAAGTGATCTTAGGTTTGGCGATGACTTTTTGGCATGATCCATGAAAGGAAAAGTTGGTAAGTTGGACTTCATTAAAAGTAAAAACTTCTGTTCTGTGAAAGACACTCTTAAGAGATTGAAAAGATAAGCCAAGGCTGGGAGAAAATATTTGCAAAACACATGTATGATAAAGAACTGGTATCCAAAATATACAAAGAACTCTTAAAACTCAACAATAAGAAAACAACCCAATTAAAAAATGGGCCAAAGACCTTAACAGACACCTCACCAAAGAAGATATACAGATGGCAAATACCCATGTGAAAAGATGTCAACATCATTTGTCACTGGGGAATTGCAAATTAAAACAATGAGATGCTGCTACATACCTATTAGAATGGCTAAAATCCAAAACACTGACAATGCCAAATGCTGGAGAGGATGTGTAGCAACAGGAACTCATTCATTGCTGGTGAGAATGCAAAATGGTACAGCCACTTTGGAAGATAATTTGATGGTCTCTTACAGAACTAAACATACCCTTACCATACGATCCAGTAATTGTGCTCCTTGGTATTTACCCAACTGAGTTGAAAACTTATGTCCACACAAAAACCTGCACATGGATGCTTATAGCAGCTTTATTCATAATTGCCAAAACTTGGAAGCAACCAACATGTCCTTCAATAGGTGAATGGATAAACAAACTGTTAGGTACATCCATACAATGGAATATTATTCAGGGATAAAAAGAAGCGAGCTAAGTCACAAAAAGACATGGAGGAAACCTGAATGCATATTGCTAAGTGAAAGAAGCTAATTTGAAAAGACTACGTACCGTATGATTCCAACGATATGACATTCTGGAAAAAGCAAAACTATGGAGACAGTAAAAAGATAAGTAATGGCCAGGAGTTGGGGGTGGGGAGAAGGGAGGAAAGGGATGAATAGATGGAGCACAGGGGATTTTTAGGGCAATGAAGCTATTCTGTATGGTACTGTAATGGTAGATACATGGCATTATACATTTGTCAAAGCCCATAAGATGTACAACACAAAAAGTGAACCCTAATGTTTGGGCTGGCCTGGTGGCATAATGGTTTAGTTCACATGCTCCGCTCTAGTAGCCCAGGGTTTGCGGGTTTGGATCCTGGGCGAGCACCTATACACTGCTCACCAAACCATGCTGTGGTGGGCATCCCACATACAAAATAGAGGAAGATTGGCACAGATGTTAGCTCAGGCTTCCTCACCAAAAAAAAAAAAAGTGAACCCTAATGTAAACTATGGATTTCAGTTAATAATAATAATGTATCAATATTGCCTCATCAATTGTAAACAAACAAGCAAAACAAGCTAAAATAGTCAAACTTAGATTTAGATTTTTTTTGTTAAATTTTTGTCAGTATTATTAATATTAAGCAACAGTCCATCTCAAATATATGTGGTACATATTCAAGAGTAATTTCATTTTCCACTTGAGACCATAATTTGCTCTTTACTTGAGAATCTTCCATTGTTTTGCTTAACTCTTCAAGTTCTTTTAGTATTATGTCTAAATTAAATCTACTTGTTTTAACAGCATTTACCCAGCATTCCCTTCATGTGTCCAAGAGTGGTTGTAAGTTCAAACGTGATATGTGTTTTTCCAAGATGTTTCATCTTTGGGCAGATCCAGAAAACATTGTATATAATCTTTATATTGTTCCAAAGAATGCCATCAGAATCAGCACAACTGAGGTCAGGTCTAGTGACAAGTTCAACTATGTGCCCTCTGGGGCACACAAAAAAATGCTTCTGGATTTTTGGTCAAAAAAATGACCTTGTTCACCTTTATCCTTACTAACCATGTCAGTCCCATTATTATGGACTTGCCCTCAACAATCTTTTAAATCAATGCCTAAAATTTTAAGTTGCTTTTTTCAGTCCTTAAGTCAAAACAGGGCTAAAGCCAATTAAATACGCACTCATGTTTCATCTAGACTTACATTTATACAAATTTTTAAAAATATGAATTAATATTATAAATGTTCCTCAGTCACTATTGCAAATACTACATTAATTTCTGAGTACTTCTGGAACCACACATTGGAACAGGAAGAAAGGCAAGAGGAGGATTTGACTAGTTAATTACTGTATTTCTTTTCTTACCTAAGTGCTTCAACCACTCAAATCCTCCCCTGCACAAACCACAGATCTTTGTGGCATTTGGACACTGTCACCTCATGTTTCCAGGACATGGCTTATGAGATGTGGAGAAGTACTTCTCTGGGCCTGAATGGTGTTATTACCAGAGCTGATGTTCAGGGTTATGAGTTCTGCTGTACCACTGCCAAGCCTTGGAGCCTGATTGAGCGGGGAAAACATTTTTTGGTATGTTTGTGATTTGTGGGCCCTTGGGTGGTACTGGGAGGGAACAGGGTGGAGGGGGCAGGATGAAATCTTCTGTGGATATACCTTTTTATATAAGTTTGACTTTGGGACCCTGGAAATAATTTGCACAATTAAAAAGCAAAATTAAATCGAAAAGGAAAAAACCCACTCTAAAACCTTGGCAGTAATATAGATTTTACTGAATGTTTGATGGGGAGACAAAGGGGAGGGTTATAGTACACACAATACCACAAAACAAACCTCCTGAATTAGTCATTCTTTCATGGTTTTACTCTATCTCTTAATCCTCAAGCCCAGACAACCTCTAAAAACCCCTTCTATTGTCCCAGCTAGCATCTCTCACCCAGCCAAACAAAAGCCATGCGGTTAGCACAGCAGCAGCAACCAACTGTTGCTTCAGCAGGCCCCTTGGGGGCAGGTGCCCGAGGGCTTTAGTTCACCCCACTACATTTTCCGTTATAAAATTCTGCAAGGATAGAACCTCCAGGCATTAAATTTTCCCAAGATCTGGCTTATTTTCTTCTCAGTCACTAGCAAGCAATTGGAACTTCCTCCCTCAAGTCAGTTGGTGGTGGGTCTTTCCACCAATCCCTCTCCAGTCTTCCTTCTCCAGCCTCCATTAGATGACAACCTTTGCTTTGGCACCTGTGGGTTTGAACCAGCTTTTATCTGAAACAGTCCTGGAGGAGAAAGAAAGATTATCAAGTTAGGAGAGATGGAGCTTGATTCCAAACAGAATCACCATTTCTGGGCCAGCCCTGTGGCTTAGTGGTTAAGTGCACGCGGTCAGCTGCTGGCGGCCCAGGTTCAGATCCCAGGCGTGCGCCGACGCACCGCTTCTCCTGCCATGCTGAGGCCGCGTCCCGCATGCAGCAACTAGAAGGATGTGCAGCTATGACATACAACTATCCACTGGGGCTTTAAGGGGAAAAAAAATAAATAAATAAAATCTTAAAAAAAAAAAAAAAGAATCACCATTTCCATGATCCCCTCAAGGAGAGTGGTTTACACCCTCAGGACTGGGAGGCACCTTGACTTCTCCTGGGGGGCCCATCCAACACTTCTTTTGCATTGTGGTCACATGGTACTTTCAGCCATTATGTTCCTAGTTGAAGAATGGAGAGTATTTTGTAGTAATTCATTTGTCACAAGAATTTTGGCTACAGATAACCTCTGAGACTTTGGGACTCCAATGTCTCAGTAAAGGTTTGCTGCATACCTCAGCTTTGTACCAGTGGTGCTTTGTGGAATGAAAGATTCAGTCCCCACGGTGGGGTGAAGGGGGACAGACACTTTCAGGAGTCCAGGCCAGAGTGGAGATGACGAGTTCAACACAAGCAGGAAATTAAAGCAATGGTGACCAAGGGAAGGATAAGACTCTCAAGAATCTTTGGCGTCGGTAGAGAACACAAGCTTCCCAATATATTTGGGATGGAGTCTCAAATATATTTGTATATTAAAGAGAAGGATAATTTCTTGAGGAACCTGGAGCCGCCCAGGCGCCCAGGCGTGGATATCTAACTAGAATGTTCAAGTAAACAAATTAATAGACACTGCAGTAGGAGGGTGAGCTATTTCCGGTTTGTGGCCTCCTTTTCTCAATGACAATGAGGTAATCTGAGGATGCTGAGAAAACCTGATGGAGCGTGAGGAAACAGTTTGTTATAGCTTGGGAATTCCCTGTTACAATCTGTTTCCTCTTGTGAACTGCTTGAGAGCAAGCACCGTCTTAAACATTTTTGTTATCCCCAATGCATTTGTCGGAGCTCAATAAATTATAGAATAGATGAATAAACAGAGGAGGACGAGGCAGGGAGTTTGAGGAGGCTAACGAGGCGGTGCAAGTCCAGAGCCCAGCTCAGAGGCAGTGACTGCCAACCCTCACCTAAATAGATCACGCCGCGCGGCCAAGAGAAAGAACAGCGCCCATATTTAGCCTAGCCCAAAGGCCTGCTCCTGTAGGGGACGGGGCTAGGAGGGCATATTCCGCCCCTGCCCGCCAACTGACCAATCACCGCCTCAGAAGGGCGGGGATTTCAAGCTGTCTCCGCCCCTCCCCTTGGAAATTAAATATGTGTGGGCGCCGTTCAAACGGGCCAATGAGTGCTCGACATTCCTGCAGTTGACCCTCGCCGATTGGCCGGACTTCTTCATCCCTCCCTCCTTGTCACGCTTCTTGCCCCACCCCCTTCGCACACAAGATGGCGGCGCCCAGCGGAGTAGAGGCTGTTGCTGGGGTTTGCTGAGACTGATTCCCTTTCCCAATCCCCTTTTGGGCACAAAGCGCCGCGAGCCCAGGGGAGAGGGGCCGGGCGGGGACAGGGGCACCTGCGTAGCTGGACCGCGAGCCCGCGCCCAGCCTGCGCCGCCGCCCCCCCGGCCCCGGCCCCGGCCCAGCCTGATCTCATCCGTTCCGGGTCTCCGCTCGGTCTGACCCCTTGCTCGGCCGTGGTACGCCATCACCAGGCCTCCAGAGCTGAATCTCTCCTCCATCCTGGGCTCACCTCCACTTTAGAGATGTTTGGCCTCTTCCCTTCCAAACAGCCCGCCTTCAAAACCGGGACTTCTGGATCGGCACCTGACCCCCTTTCCCTCCACTGAGACTCCACTTCTCTCTAACCCACTTCTTCCTTAGATTCTTGATTCTCTCCCTGGGTTGGAGACTGCTCACTTCCCTTCCAAATTAATCCCTCATCCCCCAAATATTGACAACCTTGACATCCCCCTCAGCGGAGAGCGAGACTTACTTTTGGACTAACCTTCGTAGCCCTATCATGGAGGCTGTGTACCTGGTGGTGAATGGGGTGGGCCTGGTGCTGGACGTGCTGACCTTGGTGTTGGACCTCAACTTCCTGCTGGTGTCCTCCCTCCTGGCTTCCCTGGCCTGGCTCCTGGCCTTCATCTACAACCTGCCACACACGGTACTGACTAGTCTTCTGCACTTGGGCCGCGGAGTCCTGCTTTCACTGCTGGCCTTGATCGAAGCCTTGGTGCGGGTCACCTTTGGGGGCTTGCAGGCCTTGTGTACCCTGCTATACGGCTGCTGCTCTGGCCTGGAGAGCCTAAAGCTCCTGGGGCACCTGGCTTCTCACGGGGCACTGAGGAGCAGGGAGATACTGCACCGGGGCGTCCTCAACGTAGTCTCCAATGGCCATGCTTTGCTGCGCCAGGCCTGTGACATCTGTGCCATCTCTATGAGCCTGGTGGCCTACGTGATCAACAGCTTGGTCAACATCTGTCTCATTGGCACTCAGAATCTCTTCTCCCTCGTGCTGGCCCTGTGGGATGCAGTGATGGGGCCGCTGTGGAGGATGACGGACGTTATGGCTGCCTTCCTAGCCCACATTTCCAGCAGTGCTGTGGCCATGGCCATCCTCCTCTGGACCCCCTGCCAACTAGCACTAGAGCTCCTGGCCTCAGCTGTCCGCCTCTTGGCCAGCTTTGTGCTTGTCAATCTCACTGGCCTGGTGATGCTGGCTTGTGTGCTGGCAGTGATGGTGACTGTGTTGCACCCGGACCTCACCCTGAGGCTGGCCACCCGGGCACTCAGTCAGCTCCATGTGCGGCCATCCTACCACCGGCTCCGAGAGGATGTTGTGCGGCTGTCTCGCCTAGCACTGGGCTTGGAGGCCTGGCGTCGAGTCTGGAGCCGCAGCCTGCAGCTGGCGAGCTGGCCGAATCGGGGAGGGGTACCTGGAGCCCCCCAGGGTGGCCCTAGGAGGGTGTCCGCAGCCAGGACCTGGCGACAGGACACTCTTGCTGAGGTGGATCCCAGATCAGAGGCAGAAGAGGAGGAGGTCAGGACGACCAGAGCAGCAGCTGCCCGGGGCCGGGAGAGGCTCAATGAGGAGGTGCCGGTAGCTGGGCAAGACCCGTGGAAGTTGCTGAAGGAGCAAGAGGAGCGGAAGAAGTGCGTCATCTGCCAGGACCAGAGCAAGACGGTGCTGCTTCTGCCCTGTCGGCACCTGTGCCTGTGCCAGGCCTGCACTGAAATCCTGATGCGCCACCCCGTCTACCACCGCAACTGCCCACTCTGCCGCCAGGGCATTCTGCAGACCCTCAATGTCTACCTCTGAAGACTCCCTCTCTGCCTGCCCACCCCTCCGCGCTCCACGCAGCCACCTGCGCTAAGACAGCATTAGCACCTGATCTCCGGTTCCTGGCCTGAATCCCCACCTGCCCCCATGGCTGTCATGCCAAGCCTCTAAGCCATACTTGCAGGACATTGAGATGGGGTACTCTGGAAGACTGTGACCTGGGTGGGGGCAGGGTAATAGCTTTTCCTTACCCAGTGGGTCCCCGTGATGCTGAGGGTGGTGAATGTGTCACTATGCAAGACGCTGAGACTGTTCGCTGTGGATTCCCCTACAGCTTGCCAGGGCCCTCCCAGATGCCAGCCTCTGGGGCTCCCCCTCTCTGCTTCTGGTTTTTCTGTTGGGGGTTTGCAGGTCCTCTCCCTGCCCCCTCCCTACTTCTTCCCCAGCTTTTGCAGCCACAACACAGTGTCATTTGGGTTTTTTGGCAACTCAAGGGCCTCAGAATGATCTTGAACCTTTGCTTTCAGCCAGAGCCGAGGTGCCCTGGTAGGCTTTGGGGTAGGATCTCTCAGGTTCCCTTAGAGCTACCAAGTCTGCCTGTCATGATCTTACGAGGCTCCCTTCCAACCTGATCCAACAGCTGGGATCAGAGTTTACTCCTGGTGTGGGGGTGGGAGAGGTGGGGTGTTTGCACCTGGCTTTGGGACCATGTACTCTCTGGCACCTCAGCTCCACTGGGAGCCTCAGGAGGGATAACCGGATTTCTATTCATACCCCCTTCACTCCTCCCATCATAGAGAAAAATGGTGTTCCCTTTCCCCTGTCTCTCCCTGGCACTGGGGAGGGCAGACTGTGCACATTTTACTAGGGTCCAAGTACAGAAGGGGCCAGGACCTAGGGGCATGCAGCTCTGTGAGGGGTCTGTCCGTCCCGGTTTCCAGTGAATAAAGTTCTGTTGACAGCTCTGAGGGCCTCTGTCTGCATCCTTGTGAGGGTGAGCAGTTGTTTAGGGTAACTGACACTGCAGCAGGGTCCTTCAGTCCTGCTGGAGTCACGGCAGCCTCTGTGGGGGACCTGGTGGGGGAAGAGATGAGATGGGATGGATGGGAGTACTGTGTCTCGGGGAGAGCCCAGCCAGGTCTGGCTGGATCGGCTTTCACGGCTTTCACCCCCTCCAGTTTGTGTGCCCTCTCACACACATGGCTTTTGGAAAGCCCTGACTATCTTTTTTTTTTCTTTTTTTGCTGAGGAAGATTGGCCCTGAGCTAACATCTGTGCCCATCTTCCTCTATTTTGTATGTGGGATGCTGCCACAGCATGGCTTGATGAGCAGTATGTCGGTCCGCACCTGGGATTCGAAACTGTGAACCCCGGGCCGCTGAAGCGGAGCGGGCAAGCTTAACCACTACGCCACCGGGCTGGCCCTCCCCATCTTTTCTATTGTTGCCAGAATTGAGCCCTTGGAGAGAGGAGTGTGAACTTTCTCACCCCTTGAGTCAGCCTTCCCAGCTTTTCCTCTGGTGCTGCTCTTCCCAGGAGGGAACTTGGGGTTCCTGATTCCTGGAGGAGCTGGTGCTTGTCTTCGTGTCTCTTGGCGTAGAGTGGCGCTGTGATGGGCTGGAATATGGCTGCGTGACCTCCTGATGGAGAGCAGGGAGCTGAAGCCCAGGAAGCCTGAGGCCCATCTCTAGCTCACTTCCCCAGCCCAGTCCCCAGTCCCCAAGGGTCATATCTGCCCTCACATGACCAATAAGAGTGGGGTGGGGGACACTCCCCCATAATTGTATGTTAAATCTAGGAGCTTAATGCCAGTGACAGCCTTCTGGAAGAGGGGAAGAGAGAGAAGGGATAGGTCTGGAAGAAGCTCTGAGGAGAGGCCCTTCCACTTTCTCGTGGGTTGAGAGGCTGAGCTGATTGTGGGCCTGGCAAGCCCTGGTTTGTTTGTTAGTCATTGGGTTGGGGGTGGGGCCAGGGCTAGCTTCTGAAGGTCAGAAGAGGGGAGCCTTGAAGGGGCTTTGTGGTTAGCCTCAGACTTCCTGGCATGGCCTGCCCAGGCTATGCCCAGCACAGTTGCGGAGTTCCACACATCCACCTTGGAGTGGGGAGGCCTGAAGGAAGGCTTTTTCTTCCCTTCCCCCAACCCTGGAGAGGTTGCTGAGCAAGGGGAGGCTTGGCTCCTTCCAGTCTGTTTAATGTGAGGATAAACATTATATGAGAGAAGATAAACTTCCTGAGCTGGGAGCAAAGGACCCCCTTTTCCTCCACCCCCATCAGGAATTCCATTGGCAGACCTCAATACCCTTCCGCCCCCTTGTCATGAGCTCAGGCTACCCAGGGTCATTGCTGCATTTTGGAGCTGGGGTGCCCCCTTGTGGTCACCTCAGAAACTACTTATCCCTAGACTTCCAGGGACACTCCCCTGGTGTCCAGGATAGAGAAATAGCTTTCCAGTCATCTAGGGACTAGGCAAGCAGCCAGAGCAGTCATGAATGAAAATCCTGGGCTCCTTTTTGTTGATCAGGGCAGAGATGTGTGTGGTGAAAGTAGCCCCTACCCAGTTCACGTGACATCTTTGTGTTAGAAAAAGGCGGCCAGAGCCCCATGCCGGGAGGGCACCCTCCTCAGTCAGGCACTCCTGTTCACAACCTACACAACTTGGGGGACAGCTCTGTGGATTGGCCTCGCATCCACCTAGGCCTGCTTCCTGTATCTCCTGCCCCATACCTGGTCCAGCCTAAGAGCCCTCCCTTCTGCCTGAGCAACCCAGCCCCCCAACCTTCTTTCTTTCTCTTCTCCCTCCCTCCATCCTCAGAATCAGAGCATCCCATCCCCACCACTAAAGAAGAGAGGCTGAGCCAGTAGGAGGGTTTTTTAGGTTTATTGAATGGTCTCTGAGAGAAGGTCCCAGGGTGGGAAAGACAAGGGAGGACCCAGAGAAGCAGAGGACCAGGAAGAGAGCACCCCACCTTGGGGTCCTGGGCAGAGCAACTGAAGGACTCACACCTGGCAGCACAGGGCACTCCTTTGGTCTTGGGCAGGAATCCAGCCACTGTCCTATGCTGCCAGCGCTGTTCTCAGAGCCTCTGTCCCCATTCCCTGCCAGCAGCAGGACTGGGAAGACCCCACCCCACCTCTGTAGTCATTCACAACTGTCCAGGGGGGCCAGCCCTCCCGGATGATGTGGGTGTCACTGTCACACCCTCCTTCCCTAGGAGTGAGAGTGCTTGAGCTCACTGTCCAGTGGGCATCAAGCGAAGACGGGGGAGCTGTGCCAGTCAGAGTACACCAGGAATCCAGAGAAGGTGCTGTCCGTCTTGATGCTGGCGTAGATGCCGATGTAGTCACCCACGCCCACCTGGACCCACACCTGGTCCTCCGGCTCCAGCCTCACCATGGCGCCCCCGGAGAGCGAGGCTGGCTTGGGCCACCCCCCAAAAAACTGGAAGAAAGAGGCGATGGACTCGCCATTCTTGACCAGATCGAACTGCAGGCTAGCCCGGTAGACGGTGGCGTGGACCGCGAAGTAGTAGACCCCGGGCACCTGGCAGGTGAACTTGCCGGTGGTGGCGTCGTAATGTCCCTGCTCGTTCACCAGCACGCGGTCGAAGGGTAGGGGCGCGTCCGACGGCGGAGGCACCCGGCTCTCCGAGCGCTTGGCGCTGAAGGCGGAGCGCGGGGGCACCGAGCACTCCCCCGCCGGCCCGGTCGCCCCCACGGGTCCGGCCTCTCCTCGCGGCCCGGGCTCTCCACGAGGCCCCGGCAGTCCTGCGGGGATGAGGGGAGCGGTTAGGGAGAACGTAGCGGCCTGGTCCCCCAGCGGCGGGGTGCGCGGAGGGCAGCTCTAAGAACCCTCCCCATCCTCTCCAAGCCCTCTGAGCCGCCACTTCCTCGGCTAGTGCCGCCTGCGCACCAGGGACCCCTCTCCTCCCTTCCTGCAGGGCTTGGGGCAGATCCGAGGGGCTGGACAAAGAGGGTCACAGGAGTTCTGGCTCTCGCCGCTGAGTCACTCTCTCCTCTCCCGGGTCCCAGAGCCAAGCGGGGATGGCAGGGACCGCAGCGGCGCCCCCTGGCGGGGATCCCGAGCCCTCCTGCGCGCCAGCCCCGGAGAGCAGGAGCAGAGGCCGTGTCAGCTTGGACGGCCCCACGGACGGCAGCGAAGGTGCCTTCTTACCTGGCCTCCCGCCCTCGCCTTTCTCCCCGGGCGCCCCGGGCGCGCCGTCCCGGCCGTCGCGGCCGTCGCGGCCAGGCAGGCCCTGGCTGCCATGGTGGCCCGGCGTGCCCGGAAGGCCGGGGTGCCCCGGGCACAGGCTGGGAATCTTGTTGTCGTCTAGCGGGGGCGAGCCGAACGCCAGACCCAGGAGCAGCAAGGCGAGGAGCGGCCTCATGGCGCTGGCACGGGGAGTCCGGACGCCTGGGTCCTCTCGCAGTCTGTGGGCCAGGCAGGACAGGAGTCGGGACCCAGAATCCTGGGACCTGCCTCGCTCCCCACCCCAGCGCGGGCGGGTCGATCCCCACCCCACTGTCATGCCCCCGAGTGAGGCTGAGCGGCCGCGGGGGACGAAGAAGGGGGCGCCCCCAGCCGGGAGAACCCTGAGAACACAGCAGATGGGGAAAGGAGAGGCCGGCCCCTCCCCTCCCCTCCCCTCCCCGCCTGGGCCCTCGCCCAGTCTTTCCCACAGTTCCCTCCCCCGTCTCCACTCCCCCCCACCTCCGCCAGACTCACCTCCCTCCCGGCTCCCGGGGGCTGCTCACTCGCTCTCTGGCCTCCTTCGGGGCACTCGCTACTCCGGACCCTCCAGTTGACCCCTGCTCCGCCCCTGCGCCTCTCCCCAGCTAGGCGCCCCGTGTCCCCGGTGTCCCCCTGGTCCTCCTTCTCTCCCTGCCGGCTCCGCTCTGCTCCTCCCAGACTCCAAGAGGAAACCAGTTGTTCAGGGGCCAAGAGCTCTGGGCCGGGAAGTAGCAGGGAAATAACTCGTGGTGTCGCCCGGCAGCCGGCCAAAGTTTGGGGGGAAAAAGGAGGGGGAGAGAGACTTGAGCCGGGCACAGAGAGCAGAACCGTGAGAGACAGCCACTCAGGACACCTACTGCTCCAAGGAACTGGAAGGAGAGATGGTGCACTGAGAGACCAAGGACAAGTCTCTAGTTCAGGAGAAATATAAGCTGGGGACTGAGGGTGGAGAGTTCCAGAGACAGACAGACAACTGGATCTCTGGGCTTAAAACAGGGCCTGCCACATTAATAGGCACTCGATACATTTTTGTTGAATAAATGAACAAGCGGAAATGGCTGGTGATAGAGAATGTGATGGAGATGGGAAGGCAGAAGATAGGAAATCTTGGTCAGAGTCTGGGGTGGGAAGCGGTGTAGATTGTCAATGGCACAGCTGCCATTGGAGCCAGGAGCCATCCTGCCACAGGAGCCAGGCCAGCTGCCTGTGGCAGCTAGGGCAAGTAAAGGGACAGGGAAGGATCTAGGAGGTTGGGGGGCCCCAGAGAGGGTGGGCAGAGTCCCATGCTGGTCCCCTCCTTTGTCCCCCTGCCTGCCCACCCTGATGGGCAAAGGAGCATGGGCAGGCAGAGGGCAGGGGCCCGCTTTAGGGTCAGGGCTGGGCACAAGCCTCCAGGCCAGCCGCCTCAGGCAGCCTATTGCAGTTGAAGGGCCAGGGAGTGCCCAGTAATGCCAGGCCAGACTGGCATTGGCGCTCCGCCTCCTGGCAGACAGAGCGGCAAGGGGGAAGGACACTGCCTAGCGGGGTGCAGTGGGGCACAAGCAGCCCGCAAAGGAGCCTCCGGAAATTCTGGTAGCAGGGCAGGCTTGTCAGGCTCTGTGGAAGGAGGATATCAGCCCTCAGGCACCCTGCTCCCCAGGCTCCCTCCCCTTCAGGAATCCCTCCTTATCTCTGCTGGAGCACCTTGTAACCTCTGAGGACCTCCACCACCTCCTCCTGGGTGGCCATGCCTACCCAGATATTAGGGAAGGCCGTGGTGTTGTAGCTCAGGCCGATGCACATCTCCACCTGGACAGGCTCACAGGCCAGCTCTGCAGGGACAGGAGGGGAGGGTCACTGTGGGGACCACTCACTGGCTGTGTGACCTGGGGCAAATCACCTATGGCTCTGCATGGGTCAGACTGGGGTTGTTATGAGAATCAAAGGTGATCACATGAAGAGATGCTTTACACATGTTGAGGATTCCTGTCATCCTCAAGAGCCTGCTCCAAGCATCATTCGCCAGCCCTGGGCATCCTGCAGGCTCCTCTTTGATCTCAGGGAACATGGGGCACCAGCACTGGTAGGGACCCCTGGGCATCTGGAGGGAACTCCCCTGTTCTCACTTTCATCTTTGAGAGGGGCTCTCTGTGTGATGAGGCTGGACTGGTTCTTGAAACCCCAACCATTGACTCCCAGATTCCCATTTCCCTAGGGGTTGACACTAAGTACCACTGCCACTGGGGGTGAGAGTCCCTCCAGAGTCAGGATAGTGGATCTGCCCAGCAGGGAAGATAGGCATGGGCTGTGATGAAGTGTGCCATCAAGGTTTCTGGTGCCCTGGGGCAGGCGTCTCACCTGGGGGTGGGAACAAGGGGCTGCTGCAGTTGTCATCACTGCTATCTGCACAGTCTCTCCATGTGTCACATATCCACTGCAGACTCTGACACCCTCCATCCAGACAGGAGAACTCTCTGGGCCCACAGGGGTCTGTAGGCACAGGGGACATGGCAGTGCCCTGGGACATACCTGTACCCCCGCTGCCTTCATGGTGACCAGCATCCAGAACCCTTCCCTCTTCTCCAGGAGGCGCCTCTACAGCCCACACCCACTTGCCCAGGGACACCTACTCTCTGTAACATTGAGGGCCTGGTAGGTGGCTGAGAAGCCCCCGCTCCGGATGCCATGATCTGTCCTGAAGAGCACAGCCAGTTGGTGGTGCCGGGAGATGAGGCGAGGGGGTGGCTCTGCCCCACAGAACCTGCCCAAGGCAGAGAGCAGTGCTGGGCATGGGGCCCTTGGCTGACGGAGGGTGCACCGAGGCCTCCCACACTGGGGAGGGTGCTCTGGGTGATGCCAGAGGGGGTGAGAGGCTTAGTTGCTGACTTATGGAGCTTGGGGTATGGTGAGGGGAAGACACACATATTCAGCAGACAAAGTATTAAATGAACTGCTTGAACTTGAGCCACTTCGAGATGGGAAAAATCAGTGAGTGTTCATGAGGGAAGTGGAATGGACCGTGCGGGGTGGAGAACTGGGACAGGGAGAGGGCTGGGAAAGGGCCTCAGAGCAAGGCCTCCCGGGAAAGGGCGATGTCCAGAACAAAGGTGAGAGGGACAAGGAACAAAGGTGAGAAAGGACAAGCCTCTTTTAGGGGGACAGTGAAGAGAACTCTGGCCTGGAGTAGCAGCAGAAGACGAAGCTCGGGGTAAGTGGGGCAAATTTGTGGGAAGCCTTGACTGTGAGACTGCGGAGGATGGAGTTGATCCTCGGCCCCTCCCCTGGCTCTGCCGATACCTGCCCAGGAGGCTGAGGGCCCCTGAGTTGCTGGTCTCATACACCTCCACGTAGTCAAACTTGCACTCATCCTGAGCCTCCAGGCTGAAGTTGTGGAACTGTAGTTCTACGCCATGTCCGGCAGGCACTGAGATATGCCAGGTGCAAAGCTGGGGGAGGGCACAGATGGGGTAATTCACGGGTTCCTTCTGTCCCAATCTGGGCATCAGGCTGAGCTCCAGAAGGGCTTCCTCCGGGCTGCAGGCTGGGCAGGGAGTGGGTGGGCACTGCCCACCTAGCTCTCACCATCGGTGGTTCTTAAGATAAGAAGGGCCTTTGACTTGTCCGGTCTCAGAGATAAGTCTGCCCGGCGCGGGAACATCTGGATGCGCGGTAAGCACTTAACAATGTCCCCCTCCTGCCTGCTTGATCTCTGACCTTCCCAGGTACAAGCCAGTGTCTGCTATGCTATTCCCAATCACACTAACCCAGGTGCTCAGGTGTGCCCATTTGTGCCACACCGCCCTCCCCATGAAGAGCTGGCTTACCTGTTGGTGAGGGTACTGCTGCAGGTAGCTGGGGGCAGAGAAAGTGCCCTGGAGCCCGGTCAGATTCCCCCCACAGCCTGGAGAGAGGAGGAGGGCTCAGGAGCTTGCCAGGGTCTGTGCCTTACCTCAGTAGGGCTGGTAGTGGCTGCAGGGAAGGGTTTTGCCCAGGCCCATGGGGAAAAAAGTTTTGAGCCAGAAGAATGCCTAGGCAGGTGTGGGGCTGGGCCAGCGCTGGGAAGACCAGCCTGAACCTGGCTCAGATGCCTGAAGACAGTACCCGCCCTGTTGCTGTCAGGGCCCGTACCCGAGAACTTGGCACTGCAGTTGGTCTCGTCCCTGCCGTCAGCACAGTTGACAAAACCGTCGCACACCGAGTCAGGGAGCAGGCAGACGAGCTGGTCACAGGGGAACTCATCATGGGCACAGCTCCCTGGAGGTGGGCGTCTGGATTCAGAAACCCTCAGAGACTCCACCTCTTTTGCCAGAGCTGGGAGTGGCTGGAGGCGAGGGAAAGCGATAATTGCCCGGAAGCGGGGACGTGGTGGGAAAACACTCACCATGCCCAGGAGCCACAGCCTGGTACCAGGCATGGAAACCAGATCCTTCCACACTGCTGTCAGAGACGAAGGCCACCTGGAGGTGGCTGGCATTGGTGTTGAGTGTAGGGGGAGGTACCCTCCCACACACTCTGCAAGAAGTCAGATTGGGGGTGATGGAGGCTCAGAGCACAGGCCCAGCCAGAGTGCGGTCTGCCTGGGCCCCGTGGTCCTCTTTCCTCAAGTCCTGATCTGGTGACAATGTGCTCAAAAAGGCTCTTTTTATTTCTCAGGGAGCTCTGACCTTCCTAGCACTTGCACATCCATCCTTGCGACATTTGTTCATGGGAAAGATAGGTAGGAGCTCCATGTTACAGAGTTGGAAATTGAGGTCAGAGAGGGAACGTGACATTCCCAAGGTCATACAGCAAGGTGGTGGCAGTGCTGGGCCCAGAGGTCAAGTCTCTCAATTTCCTCCCAGTCAAGTCTCTCCCACTGCAGCTCCCTGGTCTGCCCTCCGGACAGTGGTTCAAGACAGGGCTGGGATCTCCTGGGGGCACAGGGACCCACCTGAGGAGGGGGCCTTCAGGCTCAGGGGAGATTTCCAAGCGGTCGAAGAGACAGGAGGCCACGCTTTCCATGCTGAGAGCTTCAATCTTGAGCTGTATGGCATGGTCTGTTGCCACCTGGATGTGCCACACACAGTGGGCATTGGGTGGGTAAGGGTCTGGGTAGTTGGGGCTGCTGAAGAAGCCCCTTGGTCCAGGAAGGAGGCCCCCACAGGCTGCAGAGATGGAAGTGAGAGTTCAGAGGTCAGAAGGAGAGACATCCTTTATTTTCCAAGGTGCCTTTTCCTGGCCCCCATTCCCTCCTGCCATCTTGGGCCCTTCTCCAGCAAGATCTGCCCTTAGTACTCACTGGACTGGGGTGTGGGGCTCATGCCTGCCTCCTGCTGCCCTTTAGGGGTCCCAGTTGCTTGAGAGGTGGTGGTGGTGGTGATGAGGGTGGTGCCAATGGTGGCGGCAGGCAATGGATGATAGGAGGCCCCAGGTGGGGGTGTAGCCTGCAGCTCTGGAGGCAGGAAGATGGAGGAGTGGGATTGGAAGGAGGTGGATCCCTGGGGGGTGGGTAGCATAGCTCAAGGAGTCTCATAATAAAGCCCTTCTCCCACGCAAGGCCCGGGTACTTACGGGCCAGGATGATGGCCACCAGCAGCCCGAGCAGCAGGAGCAGCAGGCTGGCTAGCAGGAGGACACACAGCCAGGAGAAGTGGCAGTCTGGCTGCAGCCCTCGGGGACGCCGACCTGTGGGCAGGTGAGGTGGGATTTTGAGAGCCCCTCCCCTTGGGCATCCCTCACACTGCCCTGAGCTCCTGGGCCTCTCTGTCCTACCCTCAGGCCGCCCCCTGAGACGGTTACCGTGCCAGGGAGCTTGGAGGCTGCAGCTGGCATCCTTCTGGAAGGCCGGTGGAGGGCAAGGTGGCCCCGATTCAGGCTCGAAAGCAGGATTGCAGAATTCAGTCTGAAAGGGAGAGACTTGAGGGCTGAGGGCCAGTGGCAGCACTGCCCAGCAGGCATGTCCACTGGGCCCCCATCTGGGGCTTGGTCCTAGGTGACACTTACCTTGCTCAGCTCTGTTGCCTCCACACACAGGATGATGTCTGAGCAGTCCTTCATGGCTCAATGCTCTGCATGGCTTTCTGGAGTCCTTGCAACGGCCCGAGGCCCCCAAGGGCCCACTCCCTGACCCCAACCCCTCTATCAAAGGAGAGGCCTCTGCTCCCTGAGGGAGTGGGCTGCCGGACTAGACCAGCTCTCGGCCTGCCCTTGGCAGACTGGTTTGGGCTACTGGCTACTCCGCCTCTGTGTGGGGGAAGGGACAGCAGCCAGAAGGAATTCACAAAGGCATGAAATGGTCCCTTAATCCAACTCAGCTGAGGATGCTGAGGTCAAGACCCTGGCGCAGGGCAGCAATCCTTAAAGGGACAGGCAGTGGCTGAGAACACGGGCCGAGGAAACTACGTGCTCTGTGGCGGGTGTGACCAGGGGAGCAGACCACCCCCCTTTCCTAACCTTACCCAAAGTGTTGAGTGAGCACCTGAGGGGTGCTGGGAGGGAAGGAGGCCAATGGGGCTGCTTTGCAGCATGAGGGAGCCTTAGAAGCTGGGCGTAAGGGTTTGACAGCTTCAAGGCCTATGAGTCATAAGGGCCCTGGACGAAACCAGCTGCCCACTGCTCCTCCCTTCAGGCCGACTGGGGCATTAGCCCGGCCTGGGTCTGTGGAAGGCCCCTGTTAACACACCTGGGTGACCAGGACAAGGAGACAAACCATTATTGGAAGAATAGGGTGTGTGTGGGCTGCTTATGTTTGTGCTGATGTAAGTGGGGGAGCTTGAGGGGTTGGCTGCCTCTGCCTGGGGCCCCTCAACCTGCAGGGGGAAGGACAGAGGAAGAGAAGGTGCTGGAGGCCTGGCTGGTGCTGGTCAGACCCTTCAGGTGGGCTGTGGAGTCCAGTAGTTCGTGCCATCTGCTGTTGCAAGACAGGAGACCCACTCTGCAGACTAGGTCACTTCATGTCCCTTTCTCCATTAGTGAAGTTTTCCTGGAAAATCCCAGCCTGGACCCACTGTCCTCAGGGAGAGAGAAGGACTGTTAATCTGTTTTGTGTTGGCCATGCTCAGGCCGCGAGTCGGGCTCAGCGGGAGCAGGGGCGGCAGCATAGTATTTCTGGCTACCGTTTGTAGAATGCCTGTTGTGTATCAGGCCCTGGGCAAGGGGTCTTACAGTTTCTTTCCTTCAGTCACTCTATGAGGTAGTATAACCATTTTAAAAAGGATGGCACTAAGGCTCTGAGAGGTTAAGTAACTTTCCCAAGGTCACACAGCTGGTAAGATACAGAGACAAGAGTTGAACCTAGGACTGGGTCAATCCAAAGTGCATGTTTTCTGTGACACACCTCTTTCACCCGATGCTGGGGCCGAGGCACAAAGGAGGAACACAGTGAGGAGCCCAGTGGGGAGAGAAGACACAAAGGAGACCGAGTCTGTGATCCTAAGGCAGCTATCCTTGCCCTCAGAGGGTCCACCCACCCCCAAGTTCTTCTCCATCCACCTCCTAGAGGGCCTTGGGCTACTTCTGTCTAGGGGCAAGCCTTTTCTTGGACCCTTGGATGTGGACTGCTTCTAGCGGGTGTGAGAGGTCACAAGTATTTCCATCGTAACACTGAGACCTGATTTGCCTCTTTCACTGTCATTTGTGAGCGTGCAGTGCAGTTTTCCAGGGGCCTCCTGATGTTCTATGGCACCAGATTGCATGCAGAGGGAGACAAGAAGAGAGCTGTCTTCTATTAAGCCAGGTATTAATGAGATTTGCAAAAACGTAAAACGATGCTACTGTTCTTACTAATTTCTTTTTGTTTTGGAAAATGCAGTTTTTTAAAAAATAAAAAATGTTATTTCTGTTAGCATATAAAGGGTTTAGGATTATTCTAAAGTTTGTTATTTAAAAATAAGAAAATATTGGGGCCGGCCCGGTGGCGTAGTGGTTAAGTTTGCACGCTCTGCTTTGGCGGCCCAAGGTTTGCAAGTTCGGCAAACTTGGGCATGGACCTATGCACCGCTCGTCAAGCTGAGCTGTGGTGGTGTCCCACATACAAAATAGAGGAAGATGGGCATGGATGTTAGCTCAAGGCGAATCTTCCTCACCAAAAAAAAAAAAAAAAAAAAGTAAGAGAGGAAAATATTTAAATTCCTTTCAGTTCTAATTTTAATATGGTAAATATTGATAGGTATAACCCACATAAACAGAAGTTCTTTGGGGTTCTCAATAATTTTTAAGAGTGTAAAGGGGCCCTTTGACAACTGCTGGTTTAGGGGCAGACATGAAGACAGGTTACTGGGTTATAAGGCCAGAGATCAAATGCTGGGTAAGCTGAGGCAGCAATGACTACCTCTGATGGGGGCAGGCAGAGGGACTTCCTGGAAGAGGTGAGCATTTAGTCTAAAGTTTGAGGGTTTAAAAAGATTTTCAATAGGCAGAACTTGGGGTTTGGGTAGGGAATTCCAGAAAGGAGGGGAGGCTTAGCATTGTGGGCCTAAGGAGGCTGGGCTGTGACCTGTGTTAAGCAGAGACTGGCTTGGTCAGAACTGGGTCTTAGAATTGTCTCTGTTTGTGGGAAGGCAGTGGAAAGGAGGCAAAAGGGAGGCTAGGAGAGCAGGAAGCTTCCCTCTGGCTTTGCTGTGGTCCATGGCCGTCCTTGACAACACCCTTGGCTCTGCGGCCACAGGCACCTTGAATTGGCTGGTTTTTTCTTCTTTTTTTTTGTGAGGAAGATTAGCCCTGAGCTAACATCCGATGGCAATCCTCCTCTTTTTGCTGAGGAAGATTGGCCCTGGGCTAACATCCGTGCCCATCTTCCTCCACTTTATATGGGACACCACCACAGCATGGCTTGATAAGTGGCGTATAGGTCCATGCCTGCGATCCAAACCTGTGAACCCTGGGCCACCAAAGCAGAGCGCGCGCACTTAGCTGCTACTCCACTGGGCTGGCTCTGGATTTGGCTGTATTATGAAAGTATTTTGGGGGAGAGGATGTGAGCTGCCCTGTGAGGGAGCAGGTCAGGTGGGAGTATGGCCTGAGTAAAATGACAGTAAGAGAGAAATAGAATGCAGATCCCTCAACTTATTGTCTCATTTGTCCTCATATTGCCTCATAGTAGTCCTGGGGGCAAGGTCAGGGAGTTGTTTTTGTTCCCATTTTCCAAGTGTAACTGAGGCCCCGAAGTGGTCCAGCTGGCAAGGAGCAGGGTTGGATTTCAGAGCTGGGTCTGTTGGATTCCTGGTTTTCAATTTTTTGTCCTTTTTCCCCTTTCCCCTTTTTTTCTTCCTTTCCTTTCCATTTTCCATGTTCTTTCCATAAACCTTGTAGAATAGGCAATGGGCAAGCACCCCTTCGGAGGCATTTTTGGGAGCCTGGGTGTGGAGAGCACAGGGAAGTTTCAGCCCTGCAGCCTTGAGCCCTAGCTTGCTTGCTTCTGTCTTGGCCACCTCTTGGCACCTTGATCTTCACCCCCTGGTTCCCGGATCCTCTCTAGTCTCTAGGAGCCTGGAAGACTGCAGCTCAATCCCAGCCAGTTTACCGGTATCTCCAAGAGGCAGGCAGGTCATAGCAAATATCAGGAAATCAGAAAAGCTCATCCTCTGGATTTGGAATGTCCATTCAGTGGCTCTGCCTCGCTAATTCTGCTTGGTTTGGGCAATGCTATACTTACTTTGCATTCCTAAGCCTTTGTCAAGTATGTTGTTTAGGAAAAAGAAGGCAGAAGCATCCTGACAGGCCAGAGGAACCAAACATTTGCTGAGGATCACCCGCTAAGACAACCTTCGTGGAGTGATGATGGTGCAGTGCTGGAAGCGGGAGTGAGGTGGGGGAGCGGACGTGTGCTGAGTACCTACGATGTGCCAGACACTCACAGCTCTGAGTAGGTGTTGTTAGGCTCAGATCACAGAGGAGAAGACTGAGGCTCAGAGAGATTAAGTAATTTGCTTGGACTGTAAATGCTAGTCTCTTTCTGCTGCCCCCTGCCTCCTGCACAGGGGCTTGTTTCTGCCCATAGAGTGACGCGGACGGGGACCCTCAGAGGTGCCCATCCCAGACCTCCTTGGGCCCAGGTATGCGACAGATCCTACTGGTTTTGCTCTTGGGTTTGTGTGGCTGGATAGAGTCAGGGAGTTCCCTGGTTACATCTCTGTTCAGCTCAGTTCTTAATAGACACAGGGTTGGAAAATTTGCTGCAGAAATTCCTGCAAAATGCTGTCAATTATTCACCCCAAAGGCAGAGTATTCAGATGGAAAGACAACTGGGTGGGGAGTCGAGATACCTGGGTCCCATCCTGCCTCTGCTACTGACAAGCTGGCGGACTCGAGCAAGCCTTCTCTAGGGCCCACATCCTTACTGCAAATGAGAATGTGGACAAGGTGACCTCTATGGTCCTAACTCTAATGTTTTATCGAAAGTAATATGCATTTTCTGAGCACTGGTCACTTTAAAAAAAAATGAATATAAATAAATTTATATAGTAACTCTATAAACCGGAACCAGGGAACCAGAAGCACGTAGTCCTATCTAACCCAGGACTTGAGGCTCGTATTCAGAGAAAAAGTGACTTAGAATGAGAACACTTGAGCTGAGACCTTCAAGGTCCAATACTCCAATCTCCTTAATTCACAGATGAGGCACTAGGGCCCAGAAAGAGAGAGGTTCTTGTTCAAGGTCACGTAAGAACAGCTGCAGGGGGAGCACCTCCCCCAGGGAGAGGCCTGCTGGAACGCAAGCAAAGAATGGGGGAAAAATCCCAGTTGCTAGGAGGCAAAGCTGATGGATGAAGAAACATGGGGACAGATTGTGTTTGGGATCTGTGTAGCACTGGAACTTGTTGCCATGGGGATGAGAGGAACCATGGGCTAAGTACAGAAGGGAGACCTGAGAGCAAGGGTGGAGTAGGCTGAGCCCTGCCCTCGACGTTACCTACAGTCCGTCTGTTCCCCAGGGGAAGACAGCAGAAACGCACAGGTGGCTTCTACCTCCAGTGAAAAACTAGTCAAAGGAGAGAGAGCAACTTACATTTATTTGGGGCTTACCCATCCACTTTGCTGTGAGCCTGATGTTTCCATTTTGAAGGTGATCCTGTTCACCTGTGGTTTGAACGAACTCATCAGCATTTAAATCTTACCCTGGGTCGGGCCACTCCCAGGGCAGGCCAGAGAGAGATCCCAGGGTTTGAGTCACCGTTGTTTTCAATCCCTCTTTTCCACTCTTGGAAAATGCCCAGAAAAAATGCCCCCACTACTGTCTCACCCCGCGAGGTGAGTTGGATAGCAGGCGCCGCTGTCTCAGCAGTGTCTGGAGCAGGGACGGCAGTTAGGAAAAGTCACCACAAAACACTCCAGCTCAATTGGGGAGACTTCAGCTTCCCAGGTTCTAAGATCTGCGGCAGAAATGGAAAATCCGAACAGTACTAAGAATTAAAAGATAAAACCAAAGGAGACGAGTCCCTGAGTGCCCCAAAGAGGCCATCTCTTTAAGGGGTTAAATCTGTGGGTGTCCTGAAAAAAGCACTTTAGAGAACAAAACCTTTAACTTCCGGGCAGCTGTTTGTAGGTATTAGTGGGGCAAGTTGAGATGTTTTGTTTATCAAGGACCAAGTCTCGATCACTCCATATCCAGGTATAGCCTGTCTGCTCTAGGAGCAAACTGCTGTATTCGGCCTCTGCTGGAGACCTGTTGTAGCTTGTCATAGGTCTGTATGGGGACCCACGTGTGTCAAAAGAGAACCAACAGAGTACCCACACCAGCAGTTAAAAAGCAGTCCATTTAAATAAATTAGATATTTTAGTCTATTAGATATGCTAATTTTCTTAGGTGTGAAGATAGCGTTGAGGTTATGTGGGAGAATGTCCTTATTCTCAGGAGATGCATGCTGAGGTATTTAGAAATGGTGACATGACACTTCACCCCTAAATGTTTTGCCCAAAATAATAAAATATATACAAATGTGGCAAAATGTTAATAACCAGTGAATCCAGATGAAAAATATGGTGTTCAAAACGTGTACTATGTCAACTTTTTTATATACTTGAAAAGTTTAAACTAAAAAGTGGGTAAAATTTCCAGAACTTGAAATTGACAATCTGGTTGAAGCAGTAAAATATTTGGCCCTCAACATGCTAGGAGCTCTTCCTGGGTTCAAACCCCTCCCAAATCAAGACTCCATCACTTACCAACTTGTTTCTCAAGGCTATTATTTATTCTGTACAAGGTTCCATTGTACATTAGACATTCTTCTACTCTTGCTTACACAGTAAACAAGTGACACCAGCCCTTTGGCTCAGGTTCACAGGTCTTCCCTGGAGAAGGGTGTCAGGCCAGTTAAACTTGGGGTGTCTTTCTCTGATGCCTCCTCCTGGGAGCACTGGAAAGTGCCAGGCTCCAAGGGGCACAACCCAGGCCAGCTGTGTGGGTGCAAAGAGCTCCACGCACAGGGTTACGTGCCTTGGTGCTGAACAGTTTTACTCTCCGGGACAGCACAGAGTTTTGTCCAAATGGTTAGGGCAAAATCAAGCCCATGGGAAAGAAACATACGGCAGAGGCAAGATGTCCCCAGACACCCGGGCTCCAGTTCCTAGGGCAGGACTGAAGACCGAGGCCAAGAGGAGCTGAGGGGTGGCATGGGCATCCCTGAGAAACTCGGTCCAAAGGGCCTATGTCTAGGAGGCTCTGAGAAGGTGGGGGGCAGGGAACGTCAGGGAGAAAAAGCATGTTGAGGGAATAAATTAAAGGTGAGAGAAGCTCTAGGGATGAGGGGCTTGTGCTATCCTTCAAACAGCTGGGGAGTAGACCAGGGGTGGGGTGGAGGAAGTGGGCAGGAAAAACTTGAAACACTACCATAAGAAATCTCCTTTCAGCTCATCTCCTCTTCCCCTCACTGCAATGCAGACAAGCCAGGGGCTAAGGGCATGGCCCCCATCTCCCCCAGCCGGTTTGAACACGGCCCTGGGGAAAAGGGAAGAGGCTGAGGGATATTTCAGGGAGGGACAGTTACCCCCTGGTCCCCAAATGCTATAAGGCACAATTCTTGGAGGCAACTAGATTCCATCCAAAACATTAAGAAACGAACAAAAACTGGTTAGATCCCAGGTCTACTGTGGCTGTGCTTGGGGCCTGGCCAACACCCACCTAGCACCACTGGGGGCTAGCATTAGAAAAGTTGTATCTGAAGAATTAAAAAAAAAAAAAAAAGACCAGCACAATGTCCCAGCTGTGAAGAGGTGTGAAGGAGAGCATCACCAGTCTGAAAACTTCAGTTATGGTAATTAAAAAAAAAAGTTGGGCTTTTAAAAACCAAAAACAGCTTTTTTCAAAGATGTCCCCTAGTCTGTCCCCCTGGAGTTAGCAGCGTTAAGAGGGCTCTTGGCTCATGGGTGTTTTTCTTGCTTCTGGACCAGTGAGCAGGGTCCAGGTGAAGACAGGGCGCCAGGCTCTGGCGCCGGTGCTCCAGGCAGCGATCCTCCCAGCAGGCTCCAGAGGGCGCCGTCTTCCCGGGAGGAGCGGGGCCAGAGCTGGCGGCCAGTGGAGGAGATCTTCTCCCCACAGACCGCTGTTGTTTATTACACACAGGAAAAAACCACAAGCTTAAAATTGCAAACAAGAGAAGCCGAGGGGCACTGTGCCGGCTCCGGTCTCCGGGTCCTGTCGATCTTCCCCGCCAGGCGCGGCTCGGGAGCAGCTGGCTCCCCACTCCAGACTCTGACCAGGCTGCAGCAACTCCTGCTCGGCAGCTTTAGTTCATTTTTCTCTTATTTGTCAGGTTTTTTTTTTTTGTCGTTTTAAAAAAAAACTTAGGGTGTGGGGCCACCATGGGGAAGGGAAAAAGGGATGTAGCTCCTCGCTGCTACATGCGGGATGGTGGACTGGCCAATTCGTAGAAGAGCAAATAGGCGTCGCTGGTGCGCACTTGGCTGGAGGACATGGGTGTGACGCTGTGGAGAGAGCAGGGAGAAGTCAGAGCCCAGAGAGGGGGCCATTGGGACACTAAGCGGCTGAGGGAGTGTGGGGCCCATCTCTAGTCCCTCTATTACACACCCAAGGCCAACCTCTTCTGCTGTCCTCTAGAGTCTTCAAATGGAAGCTGACTCACACGTGTTACACGGCTTTTCGCTCTGACCTTTTCTGTCCAGTCAAGGTGGAAGCCATAGAGGCGGGTGAGGGACTGACAGCCAGGAGCCCTGTCTGAGGCCTCTGTCTCACCTGGAGTCATTGAAAGTGTGCCATTCGCCCGTCACTGGACTCCGGCAGTAGGCTGTATAATGGCCGCCCATGGTGGTCCCGGAGTGATTGGACACAGCATACAGGCTGTAAACAGCATGGTCTGAGGAGGAGATACAAGATTTCAAGCCCGAGGCATTCTGTGCCCTGTGCTCCCTCCTCCTCCTGCCTCTAGTCCCAACTTGCCTCACTCACTCTTCAGCAGCGCCCCTCTACCTCTCAGCCCCCCATCTCTATCCTGGACACTCGTGCCTTGTTTCCGCTCTTCCAGCTGAGAAATACTCACTGGTGTTTTCTGAGGCAAATTCTCTCAAGTCCAGGTCTCTTAGGGGGAAATTCACAAATGTTGTGAGCTTGCTGGTTCGTATCCTGGATTCTGAGAAGCGCTTCAGGTCTGGTATTGATGTGAGTCAAGGACAGACAGGGCAGCAAGAACAGAGTCAAAGAAAAGGAGACCGAGTCCTAAGAGGGCAACTGCGCTTCTCCAGAAGCAGAGGAGCAAACGAGAAAAGGGAAGTCGATCAAGTTTCCTTTTTTCTTACTCCGTTTGCCCTCACCTCCTGGCCCCTTGTCATCAGTCACTGTCTAGAGTGAAGGCCCTGCTTTGATGGATTGTTTAAGGATACGGAGCACCAAGATCTTTGGGAACCTCTGGATGGAGAACTTCTTTATACATCGTTTTCTGGCTCGGCAGCGACAGCATGTCTGAAAGACATGACAGACAGAGCTAGAACGGACTGTGGGAGAAGTCAATGGGCCTGGGCTGGATCTGCTGGTGAGGGCATCTTCCCCAGAGAGGTCTCTTGGAAACTGCTGTTACAAAAGGGTGACTTACGGGCTTTTCATCGCCATCAAGCACATCCTCTTTGGTGAAGAGCCTCATGCAGTCCATTAAAGTCACCTCAGGATAACCTCGCTGGGAGAGGAAAAAGTAGGCGTCAGAGGTCAACGAGATGAAAAGGTAAGAGTTCAAGTTTCAGAAGTGGGGCAGCAGGGTTTCGTACCTTAGCGATGGGCAGGGAGAGGTCCCAGAAGGGGTCAAAGACTGTGGAACAGTAACCACAGTCAGTACACGTCAGGGAGCTCTTTAGTTGCCCAACAAAGAGATCTGGGGAGAGATGGACATGCGATGCTTCAACACAGGGAAGTGAGCACGTGGTCTTCTACACAGTGTCTCCTTCCTCCCTGCTCCTGCCTCAGTTTGTGGGACACTGGGCAGAAAGAGGGTTCCCTGGGAGAATGATTCTTAGGGCTTTCCATGTTCTGTTCAGGCAAAAGCAGGGAAGGGAAAAAAGGCATTCCCCCCATTCATGCACTCACCCCCAATCCGACTGTCTTCCCGTTCTAGATATTTCCTCCACATCTGTCGCCCTTTCTCATCATCACTAGGAACCAGAGACAGGAAGACAATTGGGTCAGAACTCAAACTATGATAAGTTTAAGTGTCAATCAATCTAAATCCTTAGTATTTAAAATTCTTCCCAAATCATTACCCCCAAAGAGGCAGGTGAAAAATTCAAGTTCAAAATGTGAACAGCATTCTCCTCAGACTTACGGAAGATGATCGAGGTTCTCAGCGTTGGACTTTGGCCTCACTGTTACTCGGTTCACCTCATTGTGGAGCCCATCCAGAAGAAAGCGAAGAAACTCCTGAGCATCCTGCTGACTGAACACAAAGGAAAGAGAGTGAGCAATATCTTTTATCTCAAGAACCTGCTGTTGCTGCCACCCACCCTGCAGAGGCCATGTCTGCAAGGCCCTTACTTGTAGCCAACGAAGCGCGGAGCATATCTCTGGATCTGGGTCTTGAACTCAGATGGGCTCACCACGTCATGGGGGGAAGAAGTCCATATGGTCTGGATTAGTTTTGCAAACTCTGTTAAAAGGAGAGGGTAGAGAGGGGGTGTGGAGGACAGGTGAGACATTTTCTGTAAGAAACTCTGAAACTAGAATCCCAACAAAAAGAAGCTAAAGAAAGAAATGAGAGAGGTACATTTAAACACAACTATCAGTACCATAGAGGGAAAGTGTCCAAAGGGGAAGCAGGACCGTGCCCATGGAGGGCTCCTCACCTTCCATGAGGGCTGTGTGTGCATTGCTGCTGTGGCTGAGATCCCGCATATAGAGCCTCTGGAGGCAATAATCTCTCAACTCCCGGGTGTTGCTCAGGCACTGCAGAATGGAGTTCATGAAGCACTGCAAGAAACAATCCAGACAATCAGTAGGTGAAGAGAGACCCCTGTCTGGCATCTCTATTTACTTAGTACCAAAGGCCCTCCTGTTCATCTACCCCAGAAATGAATCCTCCCAAGTTCCTCTTTTTTTAAGTGAAAGGGGCAAAGTGAAGCAAATTCCCAATGCTGGCACAGGTGACGTGATTGGTTATTTACTATAGGGGTGTACAAAAGGCTGTGGGTGAGCTGGACAGATGTGGGTGGGACGTGATGGATATCCTTGAGGAGAAGCATCCAGCAAAGGAGCTGACAGTTAAGGCAACTCCCCTTCAGCAGTGCTTCCTGCTGGGGGCATGGGTGAGGCAGAGCCCAGCAATTCTGTAAAACACCAATCAGGAAGGGCAGGTACCAACTGGCCCAGAGGGTAGGGAGTTAGCCGGAGCCAGGAGGGGACTCTGGTTAGATTGTTCCAGTTGAGATACTAGGAGGTGGCCTCAGGAAAGATGTGAGCTGCTAAGAACTCACCGTGTTCCCAAGGTTTCGAAGACCAGCCAGACCCTGGGCGCTCTTGGAATTCTGTAAGCAAAGAACATAGGGCATATAAGGCTGAAGGCAAAGAGGATGGGCCTGTGCTAGGCTCTCTCATGCAACTTTCTGCCAGTTGGAGCCATGAGCATCAGGCCACATGTATAATTCTCTCTCCAACTTGAATCTACATTTCTTGTAGGAAAGATGGTTGAGGAATGCCTGATATTTCCAACACAGAACAAAAATATTCTCCAGGGCTTTGCTTTCTTTCATTGACTATGTATTTCCCCCCCTCTTTATGTTACTCTTCATTCTCTGCCATTCTGGGAACCAGAGATTAGAACTAGAATCTAGGAATTCATATATTTGGGAACATATTTGACTCCTGGCTACAAGAAATTTCAGGTCCCAAATCCAGACACTATCTCAAATGACCTATATTTGTACCCCTAGATGTCCAATATGTAAAGCAGCTGTCACAATAGGCACTTCAAGGAGTTCTTGAAAAGTTCAACGACAAAACATCTTAACTGAGTTTAGGTCCTCAGCTGGGAAAAACTCAGGTCGGCCTGCCATTCTGAAGTGCCAGAGACAGGTGGAATTCCTTCCAGCTGAGCTCAGCTCCTGAGGCTGATTAAAGCCTGGGAGCATCCTCCCTGCCTGGCTCAGGTTTCAACATCCTGACTGGCCACTGGTTGGGAATCCTTGTGATGGCAGATTGCAGCCAAGCAGACGTAAGCACCTGGCTGAAGAGCCATTCTTGCTCTTGGCCCTATTGTGGAGGCTGGTGAGGGGGCTGGAGAGGAACAGGTGCTAGGTCGAGGACTCAGAGCATTGTCTGACCAGGTCTCTTGGCTAATCCTGGCCCTACCTCCAAGGAGTCAGAAAACCTTTTGGCTCAAAGGGTTAAAGAAGCAGTCTGCAGGTGAGCCTGCCACCTCCTTTCTCGAGGAGGGGACCCAGGAGCAGGCAACTCTGGAACAACACTGGCTGGGGCATGTGTGAGGCCAGCTCAACCCTGATCAGAAGAGGAGCCTGAAATAACTCAGCTAAAATTACTCATGCCGTGTGCTGACAGCCTCTGAGGCTGTCAGCTCAGGGGTGGGGGGGTGGGGGGTGGGGGAGGCAGGCTGAAGGAGGGCTTTTCTCAGGAATCGCCATGCCGATCCCACAAGTAAGATGCTCCCTCCTTGCCAGCTATCAGGTCTAACACTAACAGCTAGGGAAGTAAATACACACAGAAGAGAAAGCTGGTTTCCACCTGCAGCTAGAGAGAAAAGCCTATCGGCAGCAGGTGGGGTATAAGCATCCTTCAAGAACTCGGCTGGGCTACCAGTATATGGCCTCAAACACAAAACTGAAATCTTCCCTTTCTGATAGTCTAAACCCTGATGTTCCAGTAAGGGGGCCACAACAGAGATAATTCCCTAGACAAAGACCTTATCAGCATTACTAGGTAGACCTGGAGAAGGACTCCCCTGGGGCCCAACAAAAACACTGAAGTCTCCATGTTGCCCATTTGGAACTAAACGTTAAAGCCTGCCCACAACAGAATACCCACTCTTCCCCCCAACCCCCGAATACCCACTTTTACACCTATTTTTGGCAGTGTTTTATTAGTTCTTACCCTGTGCCTCAGACAACATCTGTCTAAACAGGCTGTAGAAGCAAAGCATTCTAGCGCTGGTGATCATGTCAACATGCACCAAAGGGAGCCCTCAGCTGGGACAGTAGTCATGCAGCCCTAGTGGGGGCAGGGGAATGGGGAACGGGAGGCATCTTCCTACTGAGGCCCTCCCATGGTGTTGACACTTTCCACTCTGACCCAGCAGACTCAGGGTCAAGAAGAACATGTCATCTACAGTTACTATTCCTGAGGATCTAACCCTACTAATGGCCTGGTGGGTAGAGAGATGTGGGAGGTTCTTTTACAGCATCGCTAAGACCCTCTCTTAGTTTTTTGGGGGGCGGAGTGGAGGGGTCCTGCCTTTGTCTAAAATTTCCCGAGCTTGAAACTACTTGCCAATTTCTAAGCGCTCTGTGTAGAAGGTGGCTGAATCACAGGAGTCAGGGGGTGGGAAGGGTGGGGGGAGGAGGGCTGTTCTATGCCCAGCCAGATATTCTTCTGCCATGAATAGGAAATCAGGAGCTCCAGGGAAAATCAGCACTTTCCATTCCAGAGAGAAACAAAATGTCCCAGGAGTGACCTTTCTTACAGGGAAAACAATCCTACCTCAGGCTGACAGGCAGAGGCTAGAACTGGAGAAGTTGGGAGAGACCTTGCATAGCCAGCCTCTCACCAGGAAAGAAGAAAATGACGCCAGCTGATATGCTGGAACTCATGTGGAAGGAGTTGAGATTTTGGATCAAGAACTTCCTTAAAATTAGCTATCAGCAAACCTAATTTTGACTTAGTAGCAACCACTGTCCTAGAAAGTAGATACCACCTCCAGTCAGTAAATAGACAGCCTTCACCTCCCAGTGAAGGAGCAGGGGCTTAGGAAAAGCCGGCTCTGGGTTAATGCAGAGGAAACACCTGGGTATATGGGCCAAATAAGAAAGGCTGATGAGGTTTGTGTCTTCACACTCAAGAATCCAGGCAAAGGCTTATCCTGCTTATTTCACCTGTGCCTTGAGGTTCAGCCATGAGTCCCAGCTGCAGCCAAGGAGCCTGGTGTGGCCCTGGCAAGGGGCAGTGCATGCACTGCCAACACGGGAGCTGGTGCCTGTTACATAAGGTCTGTCAAGCTCTGGCCCCTTCTCCCTTCCCCAAGGGGGCACTGCCCAGCCTTCAGCCCCAGCATGACTCTGGGGTGGCTACTTCATTTGACGGATCCAGTGTCCACTTAGCCGAACTGGGGAGGGCTGGAAAGAAAAGGGAAGTTGCCCTCTTTCACCTGTCTGCAACTCCTCTGCCCTTTACAGGGTGAAAGGACCCCTGTTACCAACCCTTTGGGAGAGTGCCCTTTGGGATCAGTGAGGCCCCTTGCTGACCAGCCTTTCTTGCTGGGTTAGGCCTTGGAGGAATCACCCCCGCAGAGGCCAGCATGCCGCCCGTCCCCTCACACCCGGAGAACCAGTCAAGGTTACGCTTTTCTGCACCTGTCCTGATAGGTGCCAGGAATTAAGAGCCCAAGAGCCACCTGGTGCAGGGGTCACGGAAGGGAGGGGGGAAAGGGAGACTCAGGGGACAGGACCTCAACAAGGGGAGGAGGCCGCGAGTAAGCGTGAGATCACCTGGGGAGGGGGCATTCCTTGCCGGGAGACCCTGGGAAAGGAGGGGTGGGGGCTGGGAAGAATCGGTCCCCCGGCCGCGGGCGCGCGGCGGACGGGGGCGTCCCGGAGAGGAGGCGGAACCCTAGGCCCTCGGCGGGGGCTCCCAGCAAAGGGCCCCGCGTACCTTGGCTTTGTTGACCAGGAGCCCCACGAAGGTGGAGAGCAGCAGGGAAGGGGAGAGAGGGGAGCGCGGCCGCAGCTCCTTGGCGAGGGCGGGAAAGGGGGCGGCGGGGGGCTCCTCGGGCAGGGTCACGGTGTACGAGGTGCGCATGCTGGGGGGCGGGCGGCGGGCTCGGCCCCACGCTTAACGTTGGCAAAGGGGGCGCGGGGAGTACCGCGCGGTCCCACAGCCCGGACGCCGAAGCCGGCAAGGCCGCCACAGGACACCGTCCGCGGCGCCCGGCGGTAACCGCTCCGGCCGACAGCGCGCCCCTTCGCCTCGACCTCCCCGGCGCGCGCCGCCAACCGCCCCGGCACCGGCTCTCGCGGTCGGGCAGACTGGCAGCCCAGCCGGCGCCTCGGGCCCCGCGACGTCAGCGCCGGGGCGGGGCCAGGGCCCCGGCCACACCCCCCGCCTCGGCCCCGCCCCCGGGCGCCGCGGGCGGACCCTAGCGAGGCCCCTGCCCCGCCCGCCTCCGCGCCTCCCGCGGGCCCGCCCCCGCCCGGTCCGCCCCCAACTTAGTGACCCCGGCCCGGCCCGGCCGCCGCGGAGACCTGCAGCCCCCGGGGGAGGGACGGGAGCGCGGAGCCCTGGACCCGCCTCGGGGTCGGGACTAAGGAGAAATTGTCTTTGAGGCCCGCAGAGGACACGTCCCCAAGACCGAGTGTCAGCCGGGTGAGCTTCCCCAAGGCAGCAGACAATTCCTCTTTTTTTGGAGGCTGCAGATCATTTGAGAACCTGATGAAAGTGCTGTGCTCTCTTTAGGGAAAAATGCACTTACGCGCAAACTTTTGTACAGCATTCGGGGGCCCTCGGGCCCTCGTGGAGCCCAACATCCACCCAGTCCCTGAGGGTCCACGGGCCCAGGTCTGGAGGATAGAGTCCCGGCCTCGGGACTGAACTCCCTTCCTCTCTCCGCTCCTAGTTTGGCCCATTATCAAGAGAGGCAATGCTCACATTTTATAATGTACAATAGGTCGCTGTCCCTTTTGGCCCCAGGGAAGAACATTTTGCGGCCTCTTCTACCCAATTACCCAACTCTACCTCTCACAGAATCTCAATTTTTGATTGTTTTTGGGAGGCTGGGAGAAAGTACCACCACGGTGGGGAAATAGGTGTTCAGCTGGTGTGGGGGGAGCCTGCTCCTCTGACCCTCAGGGCAGCAGTGCCTGCAGATCAGAGGTCTTAGAGTTTTATTTCTGATGCTCCACCCCCCTCGCCTATCAGGGACCCACACAGAATCTGCCTAGAGAAAGTATCTTGTTTGGAGCTTGCTGGCTATTTTTAGCCAGTATTTTTAGCATTTAAAAATACTCTGAGAGGCAGCAGCGTGTGCTGTTACTCATCTGTGGCCTCCTTCTGTTCCTCTTGGCATGCTCATCCCCACATGTACACGTGCACTGCACACACGACCACAGCCACATGGGGAATGTGTCCAGGACACATGTATGGCTGTACCCTAGGCCACCCACAAAACAGCATTTTCATGCCAACGAGACGGGAGCACAGACGGTTGCCCGCGTGTGTTCCAGCAGTGCTGGTGGGAGGAGTGGGCAGGAGGCAGGAGCTGCAGGGCCTTCCACTTGGTGATAAGTTAGGAGGGGTGATCCCCACAATCACTGTCCTCGCCGGGTGACCAAACTTGGAACCTGGACAAACTGCGACAGCTTTTTTCTCCACGCTTCTGTCTTGCTAGCCACACCCTTTCCAGCCAGTCCTACACTGTCTGCAGCAAAGCTTTTGCATTTGGTCACATCACTCTTCTGCCCTGAGACACCTAGAGCACCTGACTTGCTTCTAGTCCAGAAGCCTCAAGTAGGCCTGTCTGTGAGGCTGTCTATCCAGAGGCTCCTTCCATTGTCACCACCCTTCCTCTTCTCCGATCCTTGCTGCCAACCAACCTGCTCTTATTTCTCTGCTCCAGCACTTGCCCTTCTCTCACTTAAACAACAAAACTGTCGAGCCAGCCCTGATGGCCTAGTGGTTAAAGTTCAATGCTCTCACCACTTCATCGGCCCTGGTTCGCTTCCGGGTCACGGAACCACACCACCCATCTGTCAGTTGCCATGCTGTGGTGGCGGCTCACAGAGAAGAACCAGAACGACTTACAACTAGGATATACAACTGTCTACTGGGGCTTTGGGGAGGAACAAAAAAAAAACAACCAAACTATCATTGATTAAGTACTTACTAAATGCCAGGCACTGGCTAAGTGCTTTGTATATATTATCCCAGTTATAACTGCATAATAACTTGCATAATAACACAGTGACGTGGTAACAATTACCTGTGTTTTCTAGATGAAGGACCTTAAGCCCTGAGAGGTCAAATGATTTGCCAGGACCACAAAGCTAATAAATGACAGTGTCGGGCTTTCAACCCAGACCTGTCTTAGAGCAAAACTCAAGCTTTTAACAACTACTAGGAGATTCTGGAATGGCCTTCTGCTCCTGACCAATTACCTGCTTGTGAATTCTGCTCAAAACTCGAGTTTTTCACAAAGCCTTCTCTAATGAATTCCACCCAGCTCTAAACACCCCATTACCGCATACCCTTAGTTTACTAGCATTCACTTTACACTGTATTAATTTATCTTAATATGTTTATCTTGGTTTTATAAGTGTCTCTGAGACTTCTGTAAATAGTCTTAGCTCATGTGTGACTGTGCTATCACACTGAAACCTCCTCAAGGGCAGGGTTGTGGGTTCTCTTAGTGGGAGCTAAATAAATGTGTTGATCTCATCTCTAAAGGGGGCCGGACCAGGCTCTGCTGGGCATCCTGGGAGTCCCACGGAGCCTCAGAGGTGGGGTGAGATGGGTGTGCATGTTGAATAAGCGTGCTGCGGGAAGCCCCGTCCAACAGGCACTCACCCTCTGGAGCATTTGGCTGTCTCCCCGTGACTTAGGTCAGCGATGTGGGTACTCTCTCCCCGGGATAGCATGGCATTCTGCCAGCACGCTCTCCCCCTTTCCTGGGATGCAGAAGGTTATGGGCGGTGCTGGGAGCAGGGAGGCCCAGGTGGGGGAGGCTCTTGCATGGGAGCTCTTTGAGAAGTCTGAGGTGAGGGGAAAGAATTCACACAGGGTCCAGTCTTGTCAAGCAGGTCTGACTGCTGCAGGACACAACCAGCAGAGAACTGTGGCTCAGTTCTCAACTCGCCAAGCCCCCAGGAGACCCTTTCTCCTCAGTGCACTTTCTTGAAGTGGAATGGGTAAAGGCTGCAGTCTTGTGGGATCTGAATGCGGCTCTGGTTCTGTGACTGTGCCTCAGATACACTGAGCTGATCTGAGCAGGGCTCCTTCCTGCAGCCTGCGACTGCTGTTTCTCAGAGCCTGCGCTTGGCCTGCCTCCCTGGTAGGATAAGTACTTTTTTTCACCTCAAATCCTTCCTGGCATGGATGGAGCATAAATAAGTTAAAGTCAGGGTTAGCTCTGAGGGCAGGACTGAGAGTATCCTGCTTCCTAAGATCTTGGTGGGCAGCATGGTCCAGGGTTTGGAAACACTGCTCAGGCCCAGGCAAATGCCTCAGGGCCATTGGCCCTGCTCCAGCAAGCAAGTACCCGCTGTTACCTCTGCAAACAGACAGACTGGTGGCCTGACTGACTGACGGAACTGGGAGGGGCTCAGAATCCTTGTTAGGGGTTGGGCTTTCAGCCCACAAGTGCCCTTGGGGAGGGAGGGCCAGTCAGCCTTACCTACGTCTGTAGGAAGCTCTGCTTCCTGACATTACTCCAACTCAGGAGGCCAAAAGCTCGTACTCCTTTGAGCCCCAGGGCAGTCTGGCCTGAACCAGCTGGATTCCAGAGGCCCACACACTTCCCCTCTCTTGCTCATACCTCTGTGTGGGGCGCCAGTTTTAGAGATCCATTGAGGTGAGAGGGTGCAGGGGGCCACGTGTGCGGCCCTGGGCCCTGAACATGATGTTCATTTCTGCAGCTGATGGTCAGTGGAGCGGCTCCCCCAGCAGCAGGGAACGTTTTGCCAGGCTTGGATTAACTTCTGCATTGCCCAGCCCCACCCCAGCACCACATTAACTCCTGAAGACATCCTGGAGTAGGGGTGGAGGAGGAGGCACTGATTGAGAAATGGAGCCTGGGTAAGGCAGCACCAAGGCCACCAGCCAGGTCACAGCCCACAGCCAGGCTTCAAGGGATGGAGACATTGATGTCTTGCTGAATCTAACCACAGACCACAAATCAGCTGCCCTTTCTCAGCAGCTAGTCCTGGTCCTGGCCACGGGACCCCTCTGGCTTAAGGTCTCCTCTGAGTGACCTTCCCAGGCTGTCAACATAGACTCAAGCCCTCAGGAAGTTCAGGCTCCTCAGGGTGGCTGAGTGGTTGAGGACAGGCCCCAGGGTCTCAGGCTGCCAAACTGGACAAATAAGACAGCAGGGATGCAGTTCTGAGTGGCTGAATAAACAGAGCGAGAAGACAAGGGACGAGAGAGGAAGGTCACACTCCTCACCAGGAGCTCTAGGGTGTTCTCACCTGTTCTCTTTGGAGTAACCCCTGCTCACTGCAGGGCAGCAGTCAAGTCCAAAGTCCCACCCAAGAGAAAAGTCAAATGACCTTGGCTTACATCATCTCCCTGTCACTGAACAGCTGGAGCCCAAGGCTTTGGGAGATGAGTCAGCAGTGGCAATTATGACCCAGGTCCTCTAGGTTCCCAGGCCTTTTGCTCCTAGCAACAGGTCCCGGAGCAGAGGGCAGGGGTGTGGAAGAGACTGGGTGGGGAGAATAGGCTGGGCCAGGCTCTGAGCCTCAGTCCCTGGCCCCGCAAATGAGCAGCAGGTACCCAGTCTGGTGACTGTGCTCTGGAGGGCCCTGGGCCAACTCAGACTCTTCTTGGGGAGAGGAAAGGGTGGCTTGGGCAGGGTAGGGTGGGGCAAGGGCAGGGCTGAGGCCAGCAGGCAGAATGCCAGGGCTGGGAGGGAGCAGCTGGAGGGGGTGGAGCAGGGGAGGATTAGGATGGATTGTAGGGGTTGAAGCACAGCCCTGGCAGGGCTCAGTGGGAACAGCTTGTCCTTCCATAGGCCCAGGGAACAGGAGAGGTGGGGCAGATGGGGGACATGACCTGGTTGGATGCTTGGGCTCCTGGTTCTCTGCAGGCCCAACCCACCTGACCTGGCTTGGAGTCCCCACTGAGGGTAGTGAAAGCTTTTTTTTTTTTTTTTTAACTGCTTCTGAACCATCACATCCCTCCTCTCCAATGTGTCTGCATTTTAAACTGAAGGTGGAGCCTTGGGGCAGCCCTCATTATCCTAGGCTGAGCTACACCCCTGTGGAGTGGCATTTTGTTGGTGCTTATGCAAGCCTAGTGGGGTATTCAGAATTCATGTACCCCCTCCACCAGTTCTTTACTTGTGCTCAGCTGAGTCTGTGATAGTCCAAGCTCATGTTGGCTGTTACTATTATTGAGGGGAGTGAGTCTGGTTAGGACTGTTCTATTCCCTGCTTGGGGCCTGCTTTTGGCCTCCCTTTATGAAAGCCAACTGTAGTTCAAGTCAGCTACCCTGAGAGACCCCAGGGGACCCCAGAGGAGTCACATCACGCTGGACCCTGCCACGGGATGTGCTTTCTCACCTTTGTTCCTCCCCAAGGGTAGTCCAGGCCTCTCCCCACTCTAGGCAGCAGCCAAATGCCCTTTTTCTATCATCTCCTTTTCCTCCTTAAGTTTAAACCAACTATTCCATAGTATTTTACTGGTTTCACATTCCTCCACATCCATTATTTGCTTTAAGCCTCATGACATCCCTATGAGGTGGGCAGGGCAGGCATGACCATTCCCTTTTATAGATGAGGAAACAGCTCAGATGAGAGGTGTCCAAGGTTAAAGAGGCAAATTTTTCCTTCCAGCGGTCACAGCAGCCCATCCCAGCCTCAGATGACCTCTCCCTTTCTCACCACCGATGACACTTAAAGACACCTAGTGCTGCCTCCTATTGCAACTATTTTAAGAACGTATTTCCCCAAGTTAATTGTGAGTGCACCGAGGGCAGGGACCATGGCTCACACATCTCTGCCTCCCTAAGCACCTGGAAGGGGACAAGGAGGACAGACATTTATCAAGCCCTACTCTGTGTCGGGCACTTTCACGCACAACCTTTGTTTCTCACGATAATCTGTGAAGTGGGCACTAGGATCGCACTCATCTCACAGAGGAAACAGGTTCAGAAGTTAAGGAACTTCTCTGAGGTTACACTGCTAGGAAGCTGAGCACCATAAATGAATGAATAAGAAGGGAAGATCCCCAAACGGAGATCTGAAAAGCATCTGGACCCGGTTTTCAAAAGAAGTGGTCCAGGCCCCCTGAGCAGGGTTGGTCTCACCTCAGTAGGATGCAATCAGCTCCAGGCAGTGAGGATGAGAGTGGTGAGGAGAGATGGGGTGAGGTTAGATCAGGGTCTTACACCACTGACCTGCTAGGGGCCTTTCCCAGTTGACAGGATCTTCTTGAGCCTGAGATTGGAGTGAAACACTAGCTCAATTGTAGGTGTTACTGGCTACTTAAGTGTGTTGTGAGTTGTTTCTGGATGGGAAGGAGGGATGTTAGAGTGGCTGAGTTTGCCCCAGGGCAATCTGCCACTCCCCTGAGGTCCTCTCTCAAAAACCCCCTCACCCTGGCCCTGGGGGTAGAGGGGGCCGGGGTGTCCGCTATGGAAGGGATAGAGGGCAGCAGACTCCAGGGAGGTTTGGGATATGTCTGTGTGGGAAGGAGGCAGAGTCCCAGAGGAGTCTGGCCCTCAGTAAAGGAGACCCTGTTCTCTTATGACTGGGGCTGAGGGTGGGTCTGCAGTTTAGTCTGTGGAGGGAGGTTTTCAAACCTCAGTGTGCTTAAAGATGGCCCGAAGAGTACAAGGGCAGATTCCCAGGCAGCATCCCTAGAGAGTTTGATTCAGGGGATCTGGGTGGGGCTCAGAATTGTTAGGCTATACAGGTGATTCTGATACAGGCAGTCTGCAGATCTCTCTTTGGGGAACACTGCATACCATAAAGAACCCTTCCCTTCTGAGCAAAGGGAGGGAGCCCCTCCCCTGAGAGCCGCTTTCTGATTGCCCCCAAAATGAGCAACACCAGACATGTCCAGGTGAATCATGCTTCAACCCAAGCATATGTCCCTCTGAGAGTAGGTATTTCTCTCCCAGGCCAGCTCTGTCATCTCCCACTTCTCTTCTATGCTAGCCCTCCAGTGTAGCTGACCCTGCCTTGTCAGGGTCTGAATTTTCTGGGAGGCATCAGCTTTTGTATCTGCCATGGCACTTCACAGACAGCCCAGCAAGGACAAGACTCTCTGAGTAATGTCATCAAAGTTGTCCTCTCAATACCTTTAGTTATGACAGCCTTCAAGGTCTAGGACCAAAAGTCCTGCCCCCATCCTGCACCCCTCCTCCATTTGTCTCGACAAACCCCCTAAGTGGCATTTCTTGCTGTAGCACATTGTTTCCAAAAGGGACATGTCCTAGGAGTAGGGGAAGGGTACATAAGGTAATGAAGGAGACACAACACCCAACTCTCCTGCCCATATGCTTGCCTGTCGGTCTGTCTACCCATCCATCCATCCATCCATCCATCCATCCATCCATCCATCCATCCACCCACCCACCCACTCAGCCATCCACACATCCATCCATCCATCCACTCATCCATGCAATCAGCAGGTCAGCTGAACTCTGCACTATGCTAGGCACATGGTGAAGGATCTAGAGGTATTTCTTTCTTTCTCATCCTCTGAGAGCTCTCCATCTAATGGGTACACTCATAACTACAGAAAAGGCAGAATGTAGTCAGTGCCCCACGAGAGGTGTGATCAGGGATTAGATGCCAGCAAGGCCCTGCCAGCCTTTACTGTTTCCAGCAGAGCCTCTTCCCTCATTTCAGCCCAGACAGGCCTGGAATATAGAGGTATTGGATTGTCTCAAGCCTTAGACAAAAATTTCTCCACCATTTTCTCCAAAGACACAGAAGTACTGCTGTCCAGATACCCTGGAGGCAGCCAGTGTCAATCAGAGGACAGTCCCTCTTCCCCTGATGTCTTATGCCCAAATGTGAAGCTGGGACTCTGGGCTGGGAAGTCAGAGCCTGAGCAGGAGGAGAGATGCAGTCAGAGCAGGGAGGCCTTTCTTACCACAGGGAGCACTGGTGGTCTGGGGGCGTTCAGTCCAGGATGGGGCAGGGCCTGCAGGGGACCCTGGCATGCTGGGTGGAAAAGTAGAGGGTAAGAATCACAGTGTATGTGGGGGTAGCTGAGCATTTCCGAGAGCAATGCCGGCCCATCGTCGAGGGCACAGGTCCTGAAGCAGGATTCCTGGGGAGAGTGGGAAAGCCCCTGAGCAAGGAAGGCACCAAGTCACGAGGTACCAGTCATGCCAAGATGACTTCCCTGGCTTTCCCTACTTAGGCTGCAGGAGCAGCTGCCATCTGGTTTAAGAAGAAAACCTCTGCCTTCCATCATCATTCAGGTTGGGAGTCCTTCCCTCAACCTGGCTCTTCTACATCAGTGGCCGCCACCCCAGCCCATCACTGAGTTCCCAAGGGGCAAACTCACCGTGGTGTCTCGCCCTGGGGAGCTGGAGCGGCTGGACCCAGGGGCCTGGCCCTTGCCCTTCTCCCACAGAGTGTAACGGCCACTGGGTCGGTAGGTGGGGCTGAGGACTTCAGGGACTCGTGAGGGAGGGGTCTGGATGGGCACCTGAAGTGCACCGCCCTTGCGACCATAATTCTCCAGGTAGTCCGACAGGTATTCAGAGCGGCTGGCTGCCTGGTAGAGCCCCTGCAGGGCACACAGCTCCTTTCGTGTGCGGGCCAGCATGGGGCTGTGGCCCAGGTTTCCAGGGTCTATCCGGTAGCTGTCTGAGGTCCGGAGGCTGGAGAAATCTCGGGCCAGGTCTGAATGACTGTTCGACTTCTTCTGGGTCAGGGTGACCCCCTGGTTGCAGGCATTCATGGGTAGGTAGCTGAGGGAGTTGTTGGGCACTCCATAAGGGAATCCACTGCCCCCGCTGAGTCCACTCCCTGAAGGCCGCTCAGCGCCCCGAGTCTGGCTCTCCGCCCGCTTACCACCCCCGATGATGTCGGGTCTCAGCAGGGGGCGGCCCCGGTCATAGTCCAGGAGGGAGGAGGGGCCATAGGTACGAGGACGGGTGAGGAAGCTGGTGGGGGGGCCCGGTTTGAAACCAAGCTTCTCCTTCTCCAGGAAGGAGGCAGCCAGGTTGGCCCCATAGGAAGAGGGAGTGTAGGTGCCATAGCCTGATTTGGCGTAAGGGGCATCTGTGTAGTGGGCCGATTCTGTGTAGCGCTTCAGGGTGGAGGAGAGCTGGGACATCCTTCAGGGCGGCACTCAGTGGGGACTGGGAGCCTCATGGGCTGAAAGACAAGGAAAGCAGTTGTCAAGGGCCCTGCCAGGTATCAGGCTCCCACTGTACCTGCTCTCAAACCCCAGCTGGCCAGAACCTTAGATCTCAACCAGGGACCACACAGTCCCCTTCCACAAAGAGCTGGCCTGCTGCTGAGAAACACACCTATGCATGTGCGCACACACCCGCACGCAGGTCTGCACACAGGTTTGCCCGCACCCATGCATTCACACCTCAGTGAGAGCACAGGAGATGAGCTGGCTTTTGTAAACCACACAGGGCAGTCAGTCTCAGCACGTTCTGGCCGCTCCAAGTGCTCCCCTCAAAGACCTGACTGTGAGAGTGGGCACTGCCCGACCTCTGCAGCCCTCCAAGTGACATGTGGTATTCCAATCCAGACCCCTTCTGCTTCCTCTCCTCAGCTTCTGTAGAGACTCCTGAGTTGCGGGGATGCCACCACCCTCAGCCCCTGGAGTGAAAATTCTGGGCATTTCAAGAGTTAAGACTGCTGCCCTCCCTTCTGACTTATGGGATGAGCAGGAGTCTTTTTGGAATTATACACTGTCTAAGCTGGAATGACCTGAGGAGCATTTGGTTAGATCCCTGGTCAGGAAAAGGAGCTCATGAGAGGAAGTAACGGGGGCTCTGGGGAGGCGGCGGTGAGCGAGCATGTGGCAGAGAAGGGGCTTGACTTCCGTCTCCAGACCCAACCCTAGAGTTCTTCCCTGGACACAGTCACCTGCTGTGGTGGGGGATCCTCATGTGGTAGAACCCACCCTCTTCACTGAGCTAAGCCTTCTGTTCTAAGTGGAGTTAGGGCCCTGTGGCCTCCCAGGGCTTCCCCTACCAACAACCATCCCAAACTGCTCATGGTGATAATGACTTGTGCAAAGGCGGCCCCCTAGAGGCTAAAATCCTGTACTGCAGGCAGCCCTCCCTGTGTCGTCGTTGTCGTGTGTCCCCCCACCCCCACCAGTCCTTGCAGCTGGGGTGGGTCTGGTGGAAGAACACAGAATCTCTGAATTCAGGAGTTTTGAGGGCCCTAAAGGGTTATCCATTTTAACTTCTCTGTTTTGCAGGTGGGAAAAGCACTTTGCCCAAGGTTACATACTAGCAGAGCGAGGATTGGAATCCAGGTCTTTCAGATTTCCAGGCCAGTGCTCTCTCCACTTTACCTTGATTTACCCCTCCACATCAAATTTAGGCTCCCTTGGGGACCCCCAATGTCCCTCCATCACCCCAAACACGCAGGCTTTATCTACAGTGGAGCTGGAGGGCAAAGGTGCTTTGGAGACAGGAGCAAGGAGGATCAGGCCCCTTTCCTGAGGGCCATCAGGGGCTTTTGGAGGCTCCTGGAGCAGGGAGGGAGGGCAGAGCCATCCAGGGCTCTCAGAGTGGTGTGTGCAGGGGCTGGTTCTGACTTGCCCTGTGACTGACTAGCTGGGAGATGTTGCCCTAGTCATTTAACCTCTCTGAGCCCCAATTTCCTCACCTGTAAAATCAGTATAATAATGGTCATTATGATCCTACCTCACAGGGTTGCTGCAAGGAAGCAATGAGATAACAACATGTGAAAGCCCTCAACAATGACAGCAGTTATTATCTCCTCCCCCAGCCCCTGCCAGGCAGCCGGGCTTCTCCCTTCATAGGCCTATAATAACGTTGGGGCTGGCTGTCTGCTGGTCTGGCCAGCCTCTGACTTCAGCCCTGGGCGCCAGGCTTCCCTCCGCAGCCCCCACAGAGATGAGTGGATGAGCGGGCAGTGGGCAGAATCTAGCTGTTCAGCAGTCAGTGGCTTGGGCAGCCCACAGCCTGCCCTACGCCGGCAGCCCAGCCCATTAGGGCAGAGAGGAGCTGGTGCCAAGCCCCAAATGCTGAGGCCTTGGCAGAGAGCTCTAGAAATTCAGTCCATGCAAAGCTTGGGATAGGTGCAGGGGTGGGAGATCAATGGGTGGCAACTTCCATATAGGCCCGAGAACAAAACTTCTAGACCCTGCCAGAGACCTCCAGCAGCTTTCAGTGCAGCCTGGCATCAGAAAGGCCTGGTCCACATGTACTGTCTGCCCTTTTCCCAGCTGGCCGGGGAACCCCCTACCTTCTTGTACACTCCCTTGCCCACTGTGCTCCCACCTCTAGCACAACTTGCACCTCTTTCTAGGAAATAGTTACGGAGGAAGACCTCATGCAGGGTTGGGGGAAAGGACGAGCTTTCCTTCCATTTGCTTAGCTTTCTGGGGTACAGAGAAGGAAGAGTGTGAAGGCTGAGGGAGGCCAGGGGAGAGACAGACAGAGGCACAGGGGACGGGGGCGTGGGACCAGTCCTGCTCTATGCTCTATTTCACTTTGGAGAACTCCATCAATAATTCAAAGTCAGAGACTCCAGGTCTCAGGAGCTGGGCTCTGGGACACCCGGCAGCCAATCAGATATGACCCCTCTCCAGGGTATGAGCTCATACCTCCTCCCCAGGGCTCTCTCCTCCCTCCCCCACTAAGGCTCCCAGGGAATTGGTATTCTGCAGGCAGTGCCCCAAGCTCATGACCTCTCCTGGCCCTGCTGATGACGCAGAAGTGCTGAGGCCAAACAAGGTACGGCAGACAGGGACAGACAGCTCTGGGACGGCCCACAAGTAGCCCTGGGAAGAGTTGGGCCTGGAGGTGGAGCCACACCTTCTGGCCCACAGAATCCCAGCAGGGCTTCTAAATCCCTACTCTCCTCCTTCAATCTGGCAGGCAACCGACAGATCTCCCCTCTTTGCAGCAGCCCTGGGGGGTCATGCCATCACTAACAGCCCCCTGGAAGCTGGCTCCCGGTGCTGACATCTGGCTTACAGTTCCCATGTCTGGGGAGAGGGTCCCTATTGGGGCTGAGGCCTTGAGCATGCCTGTCCCCGCCCCCAACCGCCAGTTTCCCTCTTGAGAAAAGTGCCAGCACCTTCCAGGTGAGCAGACAGCGTGGGTTGGCACCCCCTGGCATTACCTGGCATAGCTATCCCTGGAGGCTGCAGAATGCACCATGGGTGGCAGAGCAGGCTAGGGACCCGGCCGTACGTAGCCTTGCTGCGCAAGACAGGGACAGGACGGGCACTCACATGGCTGCGAGTCTCCTTGTTGCCACAGGAACGGCCTGAACTGAATGGCCCTTTCATGGGGCAGTGGGAGGCAAGCCGATTGGCTGGGATTCCCCTGTCCCCCTCCCTGCCTAGTGTGGGGCCCCTACTGCCCTGCTCCTTTCACTGTTTACCCAGAGCTGGCAAGTACAGGCATGTGGCTCCAGGCGGCACCTCCCCAGGTGCCTGCCACCTCGGACAGTAGGGGCAGTCCACCTGCCAAGCTCTTCCTCCGTGCCACCTTCACAGAAGTGCCTCCACTCTGCCCTTTCTCTGCCTGAGTCCCCTCACTTTGCTCAGCTGCCCATCTTGGGGGTTGCAGCAGCATCCTCTGCACAGAGCATGCAGCTTCCTGAAAGGGTATGCGAGCCAAGTAGACATTGCGTTCGCTGGCAGATGTTGAACACCTCTGGACCAGGCCCCATGCTGAGTGCTTCCCATGCAGCTTCCCATGCCTTCTCCTCAGCAGGCTCACCTCCAACACTCAGACAGCCAGAAGAGCACCATGCCTGGCAATCTTCTAAGTGCGCTTCATACAGGGTGTCCCCAAAGTCTTAGCGCAGTTTTAAGCTTTAATTCTTTTTTTTTTTTTTTACTGGGAAAAATTTGTCCTGAGCTAACATCTGTTGCCAATCTTCTTCTCTCTCTTTCTCTCTTTTTTTCCCCCCTCCCCAAAGCCCCGGTACATAGTTGTATATTCCAGTTGTAAGTCCTTCTAGTTCTTCTATGTGAGCCACCACAGCATCACAACTACAGACGAGTGGTGTGTTTCCGCACCTGGGACCTGAACCCGGGCCGCTGAAGCGGAGTGCGCCGAAGTTGAACCGCTAGGCCCTCAGGGCCGGCTCTAAGCTTCACTTCTTTTGGAACAACAACTGCCTTAAACTTACAAACATCATTTGAAGATTTAGTTTTTTACAGTAAATTGAAATAATATTTTTATTCAAAATTTAAAAAATAGACAAGATATTTAAATAATGAAATATTTAAATGAAGCGTTTAGCATTCATATTTCTCAAGTGATTTAAACTGCACTAAGACTTCTGGGACACCGGATATTAACTCACTTAATCCTCACACTTGCCCTAAGCAGTTGGTGCTGTAACGACGCGCGTTCGCAGATGAGGAAACCAGAGTTTGTGGAAGTGACGTGGGTTTCCCAAGGCCATGCTGGGAGCAGTGGCACAGCTGGCCTGGGACTTGTGCTCTGTCCACTAACAGCCACCCTGAAGCCAAGCCCCCCACTTCACACTTCCTTGGCCTCTCCCAGAGCTGGTGTGGGGTGGGGGACCCAGGCTTCCACTGTCTAGGCAACAGCACAGCAGGTACAGACTCCCACAGGGACAGCCCTTCCGAGTTTCCACTGCAGGCAAATGAAAGCGAAGCCAAGTGCAACCTGAGCCCCAGTACAATACTGATCTGCCGCGAGATGGACCAGGAGGCCTCCATTTCACCCAGAGTGCCAAGCTCCTGCGTGTCCCTTGGCATCAGCATCTAGCCCCAGCCAGGGCCCTTGGCCCAAGGCTTGTTATGGACATGGACTCCAGCCTCCTACCCTTGCTCCAGCTTGGGCCACTCCCTAAGGCACCCAGGCTAGGTGAGGCAGGGGTTAAAATGAACCCTGTCCCCTTGGGGCAGCCAACCCCCTAGTGTCAGCCACTGTCATTTCCTGTCACTCACGTGGAGAGTGCCCTAACCTGCCCCGCCAGGGGAGGGACTTGCTTCCCAGGAATCCCAGGCCCTCCTGGCCCCCAGGGTAAGGGATCCGTAATGACCCACATCCCAGCAGCCTGCATGGCCCCTCTCTGCCCAGATCCGCTCTGCTCTCTGGGGTGAAGGTATGCCGGCTTCCGTGGCCTTGCGGCTGCCTGGACAAAAGGCCTCTAGCTGGGTTTCAGAGGCACACCTTAACAGGGTTCAGTTCCTAACCTCCTACCCAGGTGTCCAGGACAGGTGAGTGGGGAGTCCCAGCCAGTCTTGCCAGGTGCTTGGGAACCTCCACAGTGGTGACCTCAGAGCTTCCCAAAGCTGCTTGCTAACAACATCGGAATGAGGCACTGCTGATAAGCTGACCTTGAAGGGTGAAGTGGGCTGAGGGAGAGGCCCTGCCTCCCTTCGTCTACACTCTCTGGCCCTCGCTCCTGGCTGCTCGCACTGCCTGGGCACAGGTGTCAACTCCTGGGTAGAAGGATGTCCTGGCAGGTGTGGAGGATGCAGGTAGAGTGGAGGATTGGGGTGGGGGACACTTGTGCTCACATCCACCTAGGAGCTCTGTGTACTCCTCTCAGGCCCCCAGGGGCCTCACTAGCAGCTCTGTGTCTCAGGGGCTGGCACCCAGTGATCCACCAGGTTACTGCCTAATCGTCTTGCATGCCTTGGCAGGGGGTCATCCCAGGGATTTTGGGTCCATCTCTGTCTGTCTTGCTCCTAGTAGTTGCCCAAGGGCTGGGAGAGGGGCAAAGCGGTAAGATAAATAGACTGGAAATTTAGAACAAGAATCTTGACTGTAGAGAAGAAGCGAGTGGGCTCTGGATAGCGTCTCATGATTTGGGGTTGGGAGAGGGTGGGCATCTCTGTACTTCCAAGAAAAGGCAAAGAAATGGGCCCCCGGGCGGTATGGGTATCCTTAAATGCTCTTTTCCATACACTTCTCCTGGTAGAAAGGCACTCTCCCGGTACCTCCTCCCCAGGGGAGAGCCCCAGTCTTTCTCCCTCTCTTCTAGCGCCTCATCTTTCCTCTGTTCTTGGGCCTCTGAGCCTTCCCTCTTGCCCACAGCACCCACCAGGCCCAGTGGGGGTGGCTTTTCACCTGCTGCCCAAAACAGACAGGGCTCCCCCAAACAGACAGTCCAAGGCCCTCTGGACAGCCGCCCTGTGAAGCTCAGATACTAAAGGGGCAGCTACTGACCTGTGTCCGGGGGCACTGGACGGGATCTGGGGCTTCTCCTTCCCCAGCAGGGCAGGGAGCGCAGTGGAGAGCCCAGAGGCTGGAGTCTGACTCGGGCTGGGTAATCCGGAGCTCAGGTTACCGACTCTGATATATATAGTATCTTATCTGACCTCACAGAGATGGCTAGCTCAACTCACTTGCATTCCAAGCTGGGGGAGAATTAAAGGGGCAGTGGCAGTCCCTCCAGAGCTTGAGGGGCAGCCCTGATGAGCCAGTACCAGGCAAGGAGATCCTACGAGGACTCTTTGAAGGGAGGCATTTTGAAGTGGAACAGAAGGGAGATTCAAGGGGAAACAACTGGAAAGAGGGTAGAGGGATGGGGGTGGAATTGAGGCAAAAATATGGAGAAAGAGGTGTCAGTCACAGAATTAGAGAAGAGGAAAAAGCCTCAGTGCTGGTCCAACTCCTTTAATTTTGAAATAGAGAAGACCTGGAGATGGAAAGCAGCTTGTTCAAGGGCACAGATAGTGAGAAGCAGGCAGGACCAGCTCTCAGGTTTTGAGTTCAAACTCTGAAAATGGACTTTTAGGCCTGGGCTTGTATTCTAGTTCTTTCTCTTTTATTGGCTCTGAGACAGTGGGCAAGGCACTTAAGCTGTCTGAACCTTTTATTTAATCTGTAAAACAGGAGGAAAAATTATAACAATAATGCTATACTACCTCACAGTTGTGAGGATTAAATAAAATAATATTTGTAAATTTCCTGACACATAGTAAGAGTTCAATAAATAATAATTATTATTACATTGAATACTCCTACTTATTATTATAATTAGTGGTAGTATTTGTAGTAGCACCTACCAGGTGAGCCTTCCTGGGGAGAAATGGGCCTCCAGGCCACCCCAGCACCCCATTAGAACAGAGTGCTCTGTTCTAATGCCAGAGAACAGCCCCATGGTTTCTGAGCTGGTCCATGTCCCATAAGGGACAAGGGCAAACGAGGCTTGCTATATTTCCAGGGGTCCAGTCCACCCAGCAGACAAGGTCCAGGCCCATTTGGCAAGTGCAGCTTCCCCCAGCTTACCAGGAGAAGACCGAGCTGCCCTGGGGTGGTTCCACTCTACCTGTAGGAGTGCGCAGGATTCCAGGGCCACGGAGCCGGGCTGGGCAGGGTCACAGCGGAAGGAGCAGGATTCTTAACCTCTTGGGCCTCGGTGCTCCTGTCTGCTCCCAGTCTGTTTCTCCTGTTTCCTGATGGCTCTCCCCGAGGACTGGGAGGACCCAGGATGGTGCCTCCACCCTGTCTCAGCGGAGGCTACTGACTCAGCTCGGGTTCTGATGATGCACTTCACAGGACGCCCTCTTCCCGGCCCTCATTCCAGTCCTCATTCTGACCCCGGTTTGGTATGCATCTGTAGCATCAGAGGAGTGGGGGATGCCCCAGCCCCAGCCCAACCAGCTCTCCTTTCCTCCACTTCACCGACGGGTCGGACTTGGGGGACCTTCTCATGCCCATGCCTGCGGAGGTGAGCATCACCGCAATCTCCAACTCAGCCCCATTCTAAAAGCAGCCAGATGGGGAGGGAGATGTTCAGTCCTCAGAGGATAGCTAGAGTGCGTTGCGCCAGGGCTCCCCTTGGCTGTTAAGTATAAGTTACTTGCCTTGGAGCACCGGTGCCTGCTTCTGGTTTGGGATTGGTGAGAATTTCAAAGATGCCTCTTACTGGGTTGGGATTGGTGGAAAATCTCCCCTTCCACTTAACTGCTGCCCCCACCCCCACCCCCACCCCTTTGGCAAACTGACCACGGACAGCCCCCCCGGGGGAGCTTTAAGAGGAGGGAGTAAGCGAGCTGCACGCCCACGTGGGAAGAGGGTTGTCAGTGTCCAGGTGTCACTCAAGCCACAGGGCACAGAGACCTGGACCTGCGGAAGCAGCCTTTCTCTAGAACACACTGATCAGCACACAGATGGCTCTTCCTGGCGCCCTGAGCTGTCAGCTGGCAGGCCCCCACACACAACTGGCATCCACAGCTGGAGCTCCTCCGCGCAGCTGGCACTCGCCCTACATTTCTAGTGCCCATGCTGCCCAGGCTGTCGTTGACACCTCAGTTTCTCAGCCTCAAACGGCACCGACCTCCGCACCCGCCTCCCCAGTCTCTGACAGGTGGCACGTACCTGCCTCTTCTCCGAGGATGGAGGAGTCGAGCCGGGCACAAGCATGGAGCTGCGGGTGAGTCCCGGCTGGTGCTGGCGCTGTGCAGTGAGCAGCAGCTGACGCAAAGGGCTCCCTGGCCTCGGCTCCTGCCCGCCTCTAACCCACCTCCGCCGGGGGCCCAGAAGGGACCTCCCTGGGAAATCGGCGCCACCCAGCGGGCAGCCGCTTCATTGCGCCTGGGCCGGCAAAGCCACACCCCACGTCTCGCGTGCCTGGGACGCGTCACGGCTATTGGCTTGTTCCTATTGTGGCGTAATTAGAGCCCCGCCCGGCTGGGGTCTCCCAGGCGACCGATATATACAGAGAACCACGTGGAGGAAAAGAATGTGAATTTGGAGGGGGTGGGGCACCAAAAGAAGTGGACCTGAACGTAACGCTGCGGGGCAGCTGGAAAGTATTGGGAAAGAGGAGGGGTCATCGGGAAAAGGCACAGAACTTGAGCCCCGGGGCATGTATATCCACTTCCAGTTTTTAGGGAAGGCTAAATATTCCGGTTCCTTCCCACGCGGCTGGGAGAGGTCTTAGTTGTTCAGCCTCATCTCTTTTTCTCTACTCTTGAGGACACTCTGTGCTCATTTTACTAACATGAGACTAGTGATTGGTTTACCAATCCTCCCTGCGTGGGTAAACGGAGGTACTGAGTGGAAGGAATTCTCTTCGGTCTTTCGAGAAAAAGCCGAGACAAAACTTAAATTTTTGCTGCTCCCATTCTTAATATATAGCCTTAAGTTGAGATGTCCCCTCTCCCCCCATGGTGGCAAAGAAAACCGCACTGCCAGGTAGATTGGTGTAAAGGCAAATGCAGGTTTTCAGTTTCACCTGGACCATCAATCCTTCCAAGTGTCTTTACCTCCCTCTCCTATTCTCCTCCGCTGGTATTTCTGTCCATTACCACTCTCCTCAAGTCCCTCCTTGTCTTCTAGTTCCCAGAGAAGCTAGAGGCAATCAGGAGGGAAATACTTAAATTTCTGCCGACAAACGTATCTGAATCCATTCTTATCCCTGCTCTAGGAGCACTGAAAGAGGTGTCTTTCTTCTTGGCCAAGACGAATTCCATTCTGAATCTTAACCCTTCGTTTCCTTAGGGCCCTTATTCCATCACATTTTACACATGGCTGTTGACTGTGCCAGGTACTCTTCTAGGCATTGGGGATACATCGGTGAACAAAACAGGCACAATCCTTGCCTTGAAGGTGCTTACATCCTAGTAGTAGCAGAAGGACAATGCCAAAGAAGTAAAATATAGAGTATGTTAGATGGCAGGAAGAGTTGTGGAGGCAAAGAAAGCAGGAAGGGGGTTATAGAGTGTGTAAGGTGTTGTCAGAGGTGGCCTCAATGAGAAGGTGACGTTTGAGTGACCTGAAGGAGGGGAGGGAGTGAGTCATCTGGATATCTGCAGAAAGAATGTTCTAGGCAGAGGAAACAATAAATGCAAAGGTCCTGAGTGTACTTGCCACTTTTGAGTGAGAACAAGAAGGTCATTGTGGCTGGAGTGAAGAGAGAGAGAGAGCGTGGGAGATGAGATCAAAGAGAGAAGGGAGGGACCGCACCTTGAAGGGCCCTAAGGCCAACGTGATGACTTGGGCATTTACTCTGTAATGGGAGCCATTGGAAGATTTTGAGCAGAGGAAGGATATGGATCTGACTTTTGTTTTACCAGATCCCTTTATCTACTGTATGGAGAAGAGATCTGAAGACAGCCAGAGTAGAAGCAGGAGACCATTTAGAAGGTCATTGCAATCATTTGGTGAAAGATGATGGCGGCCTGGGTTGGTGTGGTGGCAGGACAAGTGAGAAGTGGTTGCATTCTGGGTGTATTTTGAATGTGGAGCTAACAGGGTTTTCTGATGGATTAGGTATTTGAGAGAAAGGGAGGAATTTTTGGCCTAAACATTAACTGAGAAGGTGTAAGCTGTGGAAGGAGCAGGTTTCTTTTGGGTGAGGGGGATCAGGAGCTTAGTTTAATACATATTAAGTTGAGATGTCTGTTAGGCATGTCAGGATGCCAAGAAAGTGGTTGGATGTACAAGTTTGGCAAGGTCTGGGTTGGAGATATAAAATTGAGAGTCATCAGCATATGGATGTTATTTAAAGCCATGTGGTTAGAAGAGATCACCAAGGGAGCAAGTTTAAATAGAAGAGATGTGCAAGGACTGAATCCTGGAGCTGTCCAACAGAAAATGGTTTTAGAAATGAGTAGGAACCATTGAAGAGACTGAGGAGTGGCCAGTGAAGTAGAGGAAAAAAAATCCAGGAGATGGTGGTATGCTGGAAACTAGAGAAGGAAACCTACCAAGGAAAAGAGAAAGATAGTTCTGTCAAATGCAACATATAGGTTAAGTAAGATGAGTCTGAGAATTGTTTTAGAAGGTTGTTGGTGACCTTGGCAAGAATGGTTTTCCTGGAATCGTGGAGGTGAAAGTCTGATTGGGGATAGGTTCCAGAAAGAATGGGAGGAGAAGGATGGACACAGTATAGACAACTCTTTGGAGTTTTGTGGTAAAGGAAGGAGAGAGATTGGGTGGGAGCTAAAAGGAGAAGTGAGGTCAAGAAAGTTGGTTTTTTTTCTTTCTTGGTGAGGAAGATTGGCCCTGAGCTAACATCTGTGCCAATCCTCCTCTATTTTATGTGTGGGATGCCTGCCACAGCATGGCTTGATAAGTGATGCATAGGTCTGTGCCAGGGATCCGAACCTGTGAACCCCAGGCTGCTGAAGTGGAGTGCATGAACTTAACCGCTACGCCACCCAGCTGGCCCTGAAGAAAGTTTTTTAAACGAAAAATAACTATATGTTTGTATGCTGATGAGAAAGAGCCAGTAGAGAGTGAGAATTGATGATGCGGGAGAGAGAGGTGAACGGCCGGAGCAATGTCCTTGATGAGGTGAGGGGAGGGGATCTAGCATAGAGCGAGGGCCTGGCTTTGGTTTGAGGCACAAAGTGTTCATCCAAAGAAAAAGAGAGAAGGCAGACTATCTGGTCACAGATGCCCAGATGGATGGATGTGGGGTGGATGTGCGGTGGATGGATGTGGTGGAAGCTGGTGGAGACTCTCTCCTAACAGCTTCTTTTCTCTCGGTGAATTAGAAGGCAAGATCAGCTGAAAGTGAGGATGAAGCAGGAAGGGTTGGAAATTGAAGAGAGAGGAGGAGTTATGAACTAGTCATCCAGGGCAGTGGTTCTCAAACTTGAGTTTGTATCAGAATCACCTAGAGAGCCTGGTAAAGCCCCACCCAGAGTGTCTGACTCAGCAGGTCTGGGGTGGGCCTGAGAATGTGCATTTTGAACAAGTTTCCTGGTGGTGAGGCAGCTGCTGGTCTGGGATGGCCCTTTGAGAACCACTGTGCTAGGGAGTGGGAGAGTGAATGGATTGTGGAAGTGCAGTAGGGTCGTCAGGCAGCATCAAGGGCCCATTTGCGGTAAGAAATCATGAATTGAGAGTACCTCCATTCAGCATTCTTTCTCATCGTGTTCACAGTTACTGTCACAGGTTTGGAGTCCTGTGTCTTTTAAACTTTGATTTTCTGCTGACTTTCCCTTTAACATATAATAGTCTCCAAATTCTTCCCTTTTCAAAAGTGAAAATCATGGGGCTGGCCCCGTAGCTTAGCGGTTAAGTGCGCGCGCTCCGCTGCTGGTGGCCCGGGTTCGGATCCCGGGCGCGCACCGATGCACCGCTTCTCCGGCCATGCTGAGGCCGCGTCCCACATACAGCAACTAGAAGGATGTGCAGCTATGACATACAACTATCTACTGGGGCTTTGGGGGAAAAAATAAATAAATAAAATTAAAAAAATATATTTAAAAAAAAAAAAACAAAAACAAAAGTGAAAATCATTAACTCAGGTTCTATCTCTCTCCTCTTCAGAGTTCTCCTGGAAGAGTTGCAAACACTGTATTTCCCCACCTCCCGGTCTATGCAGCATCCCCCTGTCTTCTACCTCTCAGCTCCTGGTCTGTGCACACTCCGTGTCTTCTACCTCTCACACGTCAGGAAGCCTCCCTTACCCAGTCCTTACTGATCTCCTGCTTGCTAACTCGAATGGGGCTTTTTAGTTATAATCAATTGCTTGACTTCCTGCAAACTTGATACCTCCAACCATTTCCTCCTGAAGTCGTCTCCTCCTTTAGGTTTTGTGACATGATGCTTTTCTGGTTTTCCTTCTGCTACCTTCTTCTCATCCTCCTTTTCCTCTGATGGGTTCCTTCATCCTCTATTTCTAGTATAGCTTATAGCCCGGTGGTTGTTTATACGTGCAGATTGTCAATTTCCTGGGATAACGTCTGATTCCTCTGGTTTCTAGCTGCATGAGGCCTGAAACATTTATGTCTGTTTCTTCATATGTTAAAAAAAAATGAGGATAGTAGTAATATCTGCCTCATTGAGTTGATTTGAGGATTAAATGAATTAATAGGCATGAAAAGCTTTCAACAATGCCTGGCATGTAGTAAGTATGTAAGAATATTGCTCTGATCCACTATTTATCCATCAGCTGCTTGTATGCGCTGATGATGCTGAAATCTATATTTTCAGGTAGACTTCACTCCTGAGGACTAGTCCTAATTATCCACCTGCCTCCTGACATCCCCCTGGATGTCCCATCAGCATCTCAACCTCAACCTGTCTAAACCTTAAACTCATCATATTCCATTGTTTGCTCCCCTTCCTTTATTCCCTACATCTATCCCATTTGCTAGCCAGAAATTTGCTAGTTTCCAACTTCTCCGCTCCTTTAATTCTTACAGAGGTGTTATCTTAGTCTGCAAACTCAGATATGCAGGAAACACAACATTGTTTTTCTGTAATATAACTACATGTCTATTTGGAGCCAGCCTCTATTCTGCTGGAGTAGTGGACACTTAGTTTCAGTCAAATGATGGGATTGCCCCTCCTTTCTCCAGGGATTGCCTAAATTCTGGGAGGGTGTCTCATGTATATATTTTTGCTATAGCACTGGAGGAAGTGGCCCTTGTTATTACATGGCCACCCAAGTGTCCACTGAGATGTCTACTGCCTAGTTCCTGCTGGGTGGTCTCTTTAGGTCTGGTGTCTCTCTACTACCTCTAGGTTACTCTTGGATGCATGGGAATCATTCTGCTGCTTCTGGGCCCCGGCATAGCTTGAGAAAGTGACACTGTCCAAGGTTCCAGCCGTCTCTAGAATAGGCTACACTCTGCGGTCGTTTCCTCTTTCTAGGGCCTTGTTTCCTTCCTGAGGATCTACCCAAGATAGGAGGGGTGGGGCCCCACTGCTGTCAGATCTCTAAAACCTCTTTGGGGTTTTGCTGTCTTTCTGTGCTCAGGTCCCTGAGGACAGAACCCACCAACATCTATATACTTATTGCTTTTCCTCTGGCTCTTGTCTGCTGGTGGTAATGCCAATGGGAGGCCTGGCTTCACCCAAGATATTTCCTCCACATCTTTTGTCCAGGCTGCGAATCCTTTCTGTTTTATTAAGGGCCTAGGCAAGTGAAATTCAAAAGCCAGAAGTGGCTTACCATTTTTTCCCCTGTTTTTTTCTGTCACATCCTTTCACTGAGGCATAAACACAAAAGCTTGGCTGCTTAAAATGGGGCTGTGGGAGTAAAGGGAAACCAATAAGAATAATGTTTAAGAATACCGTCTCACCATGTTCACTACATCTAGAGGGGACAATATCTTTTGTTGTGCCCTGAGCTAACATCCATTGCCAATCTTCCTCTTTTTCCTTGAGGAAGATTCACCCTGAGCTAACATCTGTGCCAGTCTTCCTTTATTTTGTATGTGGGGCGCTGCCACAGCATGGCTGATGAGTGGTGTAGGTCTGCACCTGGGACCCACCTGTGAACCCGGGGCCGCTGAAGCAGAGTGCGCTGAACTTAAGCACTACACCACGGGGCCAGCCTAGACCATATCTTTTTGATTCTGTCTCTTTTGTTCCCCTAAGCTTCCCCTCTCTCCATCTCCATTGCGTCTGTCTTAGTTCAGAATTTTATTCTTATATTTCTCCTGGTTTGGCAATATCCCCTCCCCAGCCCTGAGGATCAAGTTGCTGAAATAGTAGGATGTTTTGCAGTTGATGACTTTTGATAAAAAATAAGATTAGGAAGACTGAGTGACCTAGGAAATGCCTGATAAATATTTTTTCTTCTCTAAAATCAACACTAAAATTTATCACACCAAATAAGGGAAATATCAGTAGCATTTTACAGATCTTAAATTAGCAGTAATGTGTATATTATAATTTCCACTTGTCATCCCTGGGTGATTTCACCTTTTTGGGATTTCCCTGCGGTTCCAACAAGAGCATGGTAAATCCAGCTTGTTTTAATGTAGATGACTTATAGTTAGGGGTTCTCTTCCCACCAGGTTCCTTCCCCAGGCAGGCAGTGCCTTCCTGGCTTCAGGACTTCCGGTTGCTATGGCTCCCACTAGTCCCTTCATGGTCTTCAAGCTGGCTTTAGGGAACCTTCTGGGGACTTGCCTGAGACTGGATCCTATGATTTTTGACACTTTGGTAAGGAGAAGCAGAGAAAACCGTCATTTAAAAGTTACAAGCAGTTTTCTGTTTCTAGAGAGGGAGAGACTTCGGTTCACCTTGGGGCTCACTGATTCTTTGCTTTGGGAAAAGCACTACAAGGGGCTTTTAGTTTCCTAGATGTAAAGTAAGTATCCACCATTGAGCTGAGAGGAATGTGAAATCTGGTGGAATGGGAATTGTTGTCCCCTCTTCTTGCCTTTCAGAAGACAGTGGGGAGAAAGACAGTGCTTCGCTCTGAGTTTCAGGTGCTCTGTCTACAGGAGGTATTTACAGGAGCTGAGACACAAGACAAAGGGGACTTGGGAGGACAGGAGGTGGGAGAAGGTGAGAAGGAACCGGGTGGACTATCGACGTCCTAGGGGCCTACTGATGTCCCACATAGCCGGCTAATGTGGACATTTTTGAATGGACTGAGTTGGCGTGTGTTATGAGAACGTGAGTGGCTTGTTAGGGTTAGAGGCATACCACCCTGTGGAAGGGGGTGTGTCTGTATTCCTCTGAAAGAAGTGGACTTTCCACTGTCAGTTGTCCTGAGACATGAATAAAGAATGGGGGACGGTGGGCCTTAGACTAGCAGTAAGGAGAAACTTTCCCTTCTCTGGGCCTTGTGACACTGTTCTGGGCTCTGAGGTGTTGGTATTCTCAGAGCTGAAGGTGAGCTGACCCTGGCCTCAGGGGGCGAGGCTGAGAGGTGTTCCGATAAGGGCCCTCCTGTTCTTGTTCTGTCTCTCCTTCTTGAGTTCCGCGGCTGCTCAACAGCTCCACTTTACAAGGGCGGTGGTTCAAACAACCGTGGTTCATATCCATGCCCTAGTCCAGCTCTGTCCAGTAGAACTTTCTGTGAGAATGGAAAGCCACTAGTCACATGTGCTATTGAGAACTTGAAATGTAGCTCGTGTGACTGAGAAACTGAAATTTTAATTTATTTAAGTGTAATTCATTTAAGTTTAAATAGCCACATGTGGCTAGTGGCTACCATATTGGACAGCTCAGGTCTAGATGGCTGGAAACTATAAAACTGTAAAGCCCCGAAGCCTGAGCCCAGAGCTATGATGATGGCTGTCGTCATCAGAGGATGCAGAGGCTCCAGTGTGAGGGGTGGAGCTGCTCCAGAAGGCCCTGCAGCAGGAGGGGGCAGTGTCCTGACTGTGCCAGGGCTCAGGCTGCCTGAGAGTGGGCCCCGCCTGGAGCCCTGATGGTGGGACCGAGCATCAGGCCCATAGTGTAGACTGATTACACACTGTCCCCTCAGTGACTGTGTCAGGCCGGTCCTCCCTGTCTATCTCAGTCCCCAGAAGTCCAGAGAGTCCAGCTAATCTATCATCACCACATCTCTCCTGTTGCATCTCTGCCTGATCCAATGGCCCGCCCTCCCGCAAACCTCTTGTACCCTGACACCTCACTGGGATGGGCAGGCTCTGCTTTGTCCTTGACCTCTTCTCCAAAGATTCGCTTGAGCTCCTGCCTTGAATGAAACTCACTGTCCCCTGAGGACTCCATTTCCCCTGACGCCCCCTTGAGTGGAGTCTGCTTTTACTCTCACCCTCACACACCCTAGGGTCAGGAGGTGGGGTTTTGTTTACCTAGGACTGCCAGAACAAATTACCATGACTGGGTGGCTTAAAACGACAGAAATTTGTTTTCTCACACTTCTGGAGGCCAGAAGTCCAAAATCAAGGTGTTGGCAGGGCCGTCCTCCCTCTGAAGCCTCTGGGGGAGGATCCTTCCTTGCCTCTTCCAGCTCCTGGTAGCCCCAGATATTCCTTGACTTATGGCAGCATCGCTCCGATCTTTCCTCCATCTGCACATGGCTGTCTTCTCTCCATGTCTCCTGTTTCTCTATGTCTACATTTCCCTTGTCTTGTAAGGACTTCAGTCTTTGGATTAGGGCCCACCCTAATCTAGTATGACTCCGTTTTTAACTTGATTACATCTGCAAAGACCCGATTTCCAAATAAGGTCACATTCATAGGAGCGGGGATTAGGACTTGAACCTAATCCCCGTTTTTGGGGCCACAATTCAACACACAACAGCTGGGGTAGGTGTCCTTGCTTCCTTCCTCCTCCTTTCAGGCACCTCTGCTGAATCTCCTGGCATCTGGTTACACTATTGCCACCCTTCTTTGTTGCTGTCATCTGCTGGCTCCAGGGCACTTTGTCTCACCCCTTAGCAGCTCCTGGCTTGTTGTGTTCCTTTCCATCCCTTCTCTTTCATCGTTGTCAATGGTTTCAACAGCCGTGTGGGTGGTCCTTCCAACCCTCTGGCCTGTCAGCTTTTGGCCATCTTCCCCTCCTCCTTCTCACTACGTGTAATCTGCCCACCCTCTGACATCTTCACATCCTTACCCAGTTTAGATTCTAAAATACATCATTTTGATCACTCATTTGCTAACTTCCTCTGTTCCTTTACCCCCTCTTCCCTTTGCTGCTTTTGCCTATAAAATCCTGAACCCTCACCAAGGCCATCTTATCTACTTCCCTATGCCTGCACCCGTGCAGGTGCATGATACTGGTGAAGACCACCCAATTAAGTCCATCTTATGTTCATGACCACAGACCTCAGATGACCAGGCACTCAGCACTGCCCAGAATTTCTATTATGTTTCCCTCGTGTGTTTATTTTCCCACCATATTAGTTTTCTGCTACTGTATAACACATTTCCAGAAACTTAGTGGCTTAAAACAACACCCATTTATTATCTCACAGTCTGTAGATCAGAAGTCCTGGTGGGCTCAGGTGGTTCTCTGGTCAGAGTCTCACAAGGCCAAAATCAAGGTGTTGGCCAGGCTAGTTCTTATTTGGAGGCTTGGGGCAAGAATCCACTTCCAAGCTCATTTAGGTTGTTGGCAGAGTCAAATTCCTTATGGCTGTAGATGTGAGGTCCCTGTTTCCTTGCTGGCTACTAGCTGGAGTCTGCTCTGCTCCTAGAGGCTGCCCACATTCCTTCTCATGTGGCCAGCAATGGCACGTTAAACCACCCTTGTGCTTCAGCTCTCTCTGGCTTCCTCTTCTGCCACTAGCCAGAGAAAGTTCTCTGCTTTTAAGGGCTCATGTGATTACATTAGGCCTACCCAGATAATCTCCCTCTTTTAAGATCAACTGTGCCATATAACATAACATAGTCATGGGGGTGACATCTCTTCTCATTCATAGGATCCAGGGATTAGGGGGTGTGGAATCTTGGGAGGCTATTTTTAGAATTCTCTGACCACTCCCACTTTTTGATATGACTATTTTATATTATCTACTTTTTTCAAACCTGCCTCATCTTCCCTCCATCGTCTCACCCTCTTATTCAGCTTATGACCTTGCTACTTGTGTGAAAACCCCTGGCCTTCTGTCCTCAGGTTCACAAACCTCTCACATCCACACCCATCTTCTTTGCCTTTATTCCTAGCTCTAGATCCCTCCTTTCTTGTCTTCCCAAAGACTCTGCTTCTTTACTTTCTTCTCCCTTTTGTTCATCAATCTTTCCCTGTCTCCAGGAATAATCACCAACAGACAGCCATGCTCTAAGATCTTCCATCTTAAAAATAAACAGCTGTCCTTGACTATACCTCCCACACCAGTTACAGCCAAACTTCCTGAAAAAGAAGTCTACCCTCTCCCATTCACTCTCACTCACCCACTCCAATCTGGCTTCTGTTGCCACTACTCCATTGACCTGCTCTTGTTAAAGTCATTATTCTGGTTATCTATTGCTGCGTCACAAACCACTCCAACATTTAGTGGCTTTAAACCACTTATTATTATTTTATTTATTTATTTATTTTTCCCCCAAAGCCCCAGTAGATAGTTTTATGTCATAGCTGCACATCCTTCTAGTTGCTGTGTGTGGGACGCGGCCTCAGCATGGCCGGAGCAGCGGTGCGTAGGTGCGCGCCCGGGATCCGAACCCAGGCCGCCAGTAGCGGAGCGCGCGCACTTAACCACTAAGCCACGGGGCTGGCCCTAAACCATTTATTAATGTGTCTCCTTCTGCTGTGGTTGATGGGCTCAGCTGGGAAGTTCTCACTTGAGGTCTCTTTCTCATGAGGTTGCAGTCAGCAGCCACTGGAGCTGGAGACATCTGAAGGCTCAGCTGAGCTGGATGTTCAAGATGGCACACTGACATGGCTGACAGCTGATGGTGGCTGTTGGCTGGGAGCTTAGCTGGGGTTAGTGACTGGAGTGCCTACCACATGACCATTGTGTGACTTGGGCTCTCAGAATGGCAGCTGGGTTCCAAGAGGGAGTGCCCCAGGAATGAACATTCCTGGAGAACCAGGTGGAAGATGCAAGGCTTCTTATGATCTAGCCTTGGAAGTTGTGCAGCATGACTTCTACCATATGCTATTGGTCATAAGCAAGATACAAGGCCATGCCAGATTCAAGGGGATGGGATTAAACAGGGGCATAGTTTATTTGGGGGCTGTTTTTGGAGACTAGCTACCATAGTCACCAACAACTTGGTCCTCATCTTTCTTGACTTCTTCACAGCAGTTGACCTAGTTGGTGGCTCTTTTTCAAACTTTCCCTTCTCTTCCTCTTTGCTCACTGGCTACTCTTTAATCTCCTTTACTTCCCCCCAAACTCTAACATTGGGCCACCTCAGATTCTAGGCCTGGGCTTAATTATGTCTCCATAATGTCTCCCTGCATGATCTTACTTGTCCCATTGATGCCTGCAACCTAGATGCTGATGTCTACCAAATTTTATCCCTAACCTTGACCTCTCACCTGGATGCAGGATTGGGATATCTAGTTGTCTTCTCGATACTTCCATTTGGATGTCTAATGGGCATTGCAGATTTAATGTATCCACTTCTCCACCCCAATACTCCCCCAGCCTGTTCAGTCTCAACATATGGCATCATCATCCATTCATTGTTCAAGCAAAAACCCAAGGGTCATCCAGGATTCCTTCTCCCTTCCTTTCAACACTCCCACCCCCTCCCAACCAATAGTAAGCAAGTCCTCTCTGTTTTTTGGGCGGTGAGCATTTATGTGCTTCTTTATATTTGATTTACAGAGACAAAAACATTACTAGGTTATAATGTAAAAGCAGTCTGTTACCCCATCCTAAATTCTCATTCCTCAGAGCAACCACTCTCAACGAAATATTTTAGCTAGTTTTTCCGCTATTTACTTCTATATTTTAAAATTTCTCATAGAGATAGCTATTTCTTGATTTTTCAGTTTTAAATATTATCTATTGACTTTCACCTGTGGAAAATGAGGTTTAGCTCTCTTAAATGCCCATTTCCTCCCCATCAAACACATACACTTATCCTTCTCCCATCCTCCAATATAGCTTTATCACAATTTTTGGTTAAAATCACTGTTTAGTGTTTATATTGATATGACTATGTAAATAGTATTCACAGCTAAGCCATGTAACAGGCTATGATTAGAATTCTTTTTTGTCTCCCTCTGGAGTTAATAGTTTTCATCTTTTGTTGTTGTTGTTGTTGAGAATTTAAAAAAAACCCTTATTTTAAAATAATTATAGGTTTACAGGAAGTTGCAAAAATAGTATAAAGAGGTCCTGTGTACCCTTCACTCAGTTTTCCCCAATGGTAGCATCTTACAATATCAAAACTGGGGAACTGATATTGGTAAAATCCACAGACCTTGTTCAGATTTCACCAGTCCTCTCAGTTTTAACTCTATATGTATGTCAAAGTCACCACTTCTCTCTATTTTCGCCACTACAGTTTTTGTCCAAGCTGCCATCGTCTCTTTGAGGACTAGTGCAGTGGCCTCCTGATTTCTTGCTTCTATTCTTCTCCTCCGATCCGTTTTCCACAGAGCAACAAGAGGGATCGTCTAAAAACATTATTAGCTAAATCCTTTATCACTCCCCTGTTGCCCTTAGACTAAAATTCAAACTCTGCTCCATGACCTCAAGGCCCTGGCTCTTGCCTACCTCTTCCGCGACATCTTGTACCGCCCTTGCCTGGACACCTTGAGCGTGCCCTTCCTGTTTCCTCCTCCGCCCGCTTGTGCTTCCTGCAGCTCTTCAAATGGCTGCCTCTTCCTCATCTTTCAGGTCTCAGCTGGGCAGCCCCCTCCTCGGGCTCTCCCTGATCATCATAACTAAAGTGCCGTTCATTATTCTCTTATCGCCTCCTACAGATAAATGATCCCGATCTATAGTGATCTGATTTATTTATTGGTTTTCTTGCTCAATGTCCATCTCCTGTGTGACAATATCAGTGTTATGGGGTAGGAACTTGCCTGTATCATTCACTTCTCTATTCTCGTTATCCTGCATAGGTAATTACACTCCCCGGCGTGGAATGTGCACTTGGTAAATGTTTGACTGACTGTTGACTGGGTCAGGGACCCTGATGGTGGGCCGTGTGCTCTGAGAGCTGTTATATCACTCAGCAGTTGTGAGTTGCCCTAGAGAGAGGCTAAGGCCCGTCCTCACACTAAACCCACAATGGCTTCCACTCCCTCTTCCCAAGTTTTTCGGGGTATAAGAAATAAAATAAAATTTCTTTCTTTGTAATAAGCTTACAAAATAGTAGAGCCTGCTTTTTGTGCTGACTCCGGCTCATGGATCCTCCTCTGGGAAGCCCTTTGGCCTGGCAAAGGGCCCTACGTATGGATTCCCATAGCACTTTCTTGAGGTGTAATTTACATTTGGTGAAATTCGCCCATTTTAAGTGTACAGTTTGATGAGTTTTGACAACTGTATGCACTCATGTAAGCACTCCAAAAAGTTCCCTTGTGCCTAGGCTGCTGCTTTTTTTTAAAAAAAATTGTGGTAAAATACATATAAAATTTACCATCTCAACCATCTTTAAGAGTACCATGCAGTGGCATTAAGTACATTCAAATTGTCGTGCCACCAACACTACTATCCGTCTCCAGAACTCTTTTCATCTTGCAAAACTGAAACTCTGTACCCATTAAATAGTAACTCCCTATTCCCCGCTCCCTCCAGCCCCTGGCAACCACCATTCCGCTTTCTGTCTCAATGATTTTGACTTTTGGCTTCTTTTTTTTTTCATTGTAAAAAGCATATATAAAACAGTAGCCATTTTTAAGTGTACAGTTCAGTAGTGTTAAATATAATGACTTCTTTTTAAGTATGTGTAGGTTGACTTGTGAGCGCAGAAAACTCCAAATAACAGTAGCTCAAACAGGGTAGTCCACAGCTGCTATGACAGCTCTGCCGTCACTAGGAGTCCAGGCTGCTAGCTTGTGTTTTGTCATTTGTAACACACAGCTTCTATCTCATAGTCCAAGATAGCTGCTCCAGTTCCAACCTTCAACTCCACATTCCGGCCAACATGAAGGTGAAAGGGGGAGAAAGGCACATGTTCTTCCTTTAAGAGCGCTTCATAGAAGTTACACACATTACTTTGTGCTTATGTCTCATTGGACAGAACTTAGCTGCATAAGCACATCTTGCTGCAAGGGATCTGGGAAATGTAGTCTTTATTCTGGACCACATATTCCAGCCCTAATTTGTGAGTCTTATTGCTGAGAAAGAAGAGGAGCAGGCAGTGTCTCCCACAGCTTCTCTGCCTTGTAGCACCGATCACTGCACTGAAACCAACTCCTCGCTTCCTACTGGACTCTAGATCTTCAGCCAGGGGCTGTGACTTTTACATCTTAGCACAGAGCCACATGCTTAATGTTTGCCGTACAAATAAATGATTCTAGCTCCACCATCTTATTTTAAAAGTTAGAGAAGTGAGGCACTGCAGGGTGAAGTGACTAGGGTCATCTAGGCCAGATTCCCACCGAATTTAGAAAACTGCTTTACTCCAGACTGGGTGGATGGCCTCCACTGACCACGCCCCTGCCCAGCATCCCCGCCTCTGCTGCTGGGCAGCTCCAGCCCTCAAAGGCCCCTTCTGAGTGTGAAGCCAAACTTGACCTCCATGGAACTCTCCCACTGGTTCTACGTTGCCCTCTACACCACGTGTCCACTTTCCATAGCTTCCCCTGCCCCTGGGTCTTCCTTTGCCAGGCAGAGATGCCTCCCATGAGTCTTCACAGGCCATGATCCTGGCTGAGGGGTTGGGGCACATGGGGTCTGAGAGTCTCCTGAGGCTGAGCGCCCTGGGCAGGAAGGCGATCCCACCTTTGTCCCGAAGTCCTCCTGGGTTGTGCAGAAGAGAGCTGATGACGCTCATGCTCTGCCTGGTCTCTGAAGGCCTCCAGTCCCTATATCTGCTCAATGGCAGAGGAAATGATTTACTCCTAACCTGAGATTTGCTGCTTTCGCGTGTAAAGGCAGACATGCCCTTCACAACGTGAAAGCTGCAAACACAGAGAGGAGATGGATGTCATGCTGAGGAGGCTGAAGGATGTGTGTCACAGATCCCCTGGACGCCATGAAGATTTATTGGTTGGCCACTGAAAGTCCCCACATCTCCTCATGGTGATCCCGTTGCCCTTGCCAAGGGAGACACCCTCATACCATGCCCTGTGCAGGTAGTCCTCTGTGTCAGGACAATCCAATCAGAAATAGGGGTGTGGAGAGGGGCTTCTGTTGCTGCTGAGCAAGAATTGCATGCCCTAAGGTAGGGACTGAGATGGTTGAGGGGGACATGGGAGAGGGGTGAGGAGTGGGGAGGAGGTTGATGGGGTGGGGTCTGGGGCATGTGTGCAGGAACCTGGCCCCAGCCCTCTTTATAATTAGCCAAGTCACCACAGACATCCTGCTGCCTCCACAAGACAGAGGGGAAGCGACGGCTGTCGTGGCCTGCCTCTGAAAGCCCGCAGTGCCCCCAGCCCGCAGCATAGTCTCTCTGGTTTGGTTTATATTGTGAGGCCTGATGGCCTGGACTTTAAGTTTTGGGGCGCCTTCTCTGACCCAAGACTCTTCCCCTCTCTCCTTTCCTGCCTTCCTATAGTCCCTGGTCCCTGGGAGGGGGCTTGTCCTCCTCTGCCGCCCTCTCACCTGCTGGCTGAGGCAGTGGGGGACAGTAGGCTCCTGTTTTTAGCTTCCTTAGTCCTATAGTCCCTGATGCCATCTGTGGCTTCTTAAGCCAATCCCACCCACTGCAGGTCTCAGGTTGGTTCTCCTCCCCAAAGCGTGGCTGCACAGGGCAACACCGTCTCCCCAGGACCCTTGTAGAGTGTGGCTGCTAAACTCTTCAGGGAAACAGCACGAGGGTGTGACAAAGACCACATAGGAGGCATCACCCAGGTGCCTGGGTCTCATGGTATTCTCACAGTTGAGGCTTCACACTTGGCTTACCAGTTCCTTCCAGAAAGATCTTTCAGCTTTAATTCTTACTACTCCAAGGGTGGCATTTGAGCTCCCTTCCCCAACAAAGGCTCTTTTCATTTTCCTGGCACGCTGGTGCTTGAGGTTCCCATCAGGGCAGAACAAGAGGGGCCTGTGTCCCCGGGTATCCCTGCTTCTGGAGACCCCAGGCTGGCTGCATCATGCTGAGTGACTGTCAGGCCACATGGGGACAAGGCAGCTCCCTCTTCTCCTTGAGGGCTTCTCTTGCCCTCTTTGGGCATGGTCACTACAGGGGCCACTGTCAAGGCACAGGCATCGATGGGAGGCATCAGGAAGAATGGGAGCCAATGGTATGAATTTAAATCCTGGAACTTTAAGCAAATACTCAGAATCATTCTACCCAGCACTAAATACCAAATGAGTCAGCCTCTGGGTAGTGGCCACCCTCCTCCCCAAATTCCCTGGCAAAGCAAGGGAAGCTGCCTGGGGGCCACCTCAGTCTGCCAGCAACTGGAACTCCAAACCACCCTGTGATCCTGTTCCAGCCCCAATGCCAGGGTGACCCCTGATGCTGCACACATTCTGCTCAACGACTTTTAGGGGAGGGAGCCAGGGATGGGCCTATGTTCTCTCCCTACCCCCACCTTGATGCTGTGGGCAGCTCCCACCATCCTCCTCCTATGCTTCCCCTCCAGGCCCTAGTACTTGCCCTTTCCCTAGCAGATGTAACCTGAGGGGGCATTTCCCAGAACAACCAGATCTGAGAAGAAAAAGCAGACTCCACACCTTAGTGCTTGTTAGCATATTCTGGACCCAGGGCCATGTGGCTTGGCCCACACTTTGGCAGGTGAATCTGTTGTTCCCGCCAGGTGAGTCAGCAGAGATGGAACATTCATTTGTTTGGGCAAACGTGTCATGTCAGAGTGGTTCTGAGCAGCCCAGCACACAGTGGTCTCCCCCGGCGGGCAGGGAGGAAGAGCTGATGAAGGGAGACGGAGAGGTGGCAGCTTGGACCTCCTGGATGCCCAGCTAAGGGAGGGGAGGCAGGCCTAGGACAGACGGAGCAGCAAAGCAGGGACAGACAGGAGGACGGATTCCAGAGGCTTGGTTTTATTGTGCAGTTTTCTTTTTCCTCAATGAGATGCCGTAAGCTGTGGTGGCACTACACATGGTCACAGGACAGGGCAGAGCCGCCAGAAGGGGAGGTAGGTGTTGGGAAAAGCCATCTCTTGAGGTGTGTCCCACTCGTGGGTCTCACTCCATGGCCTGCCTCAGGCCCCCAGAGGTCCCTGAGAAGGCAGGCCTGTGGCGCAGGGGGCTGTCTGAAGGCTCAGGCACCAGCCAGCAGAGGCTGGCACTGACGGGAAGGGAGGAAGAGACTCCTGAAGAAACACTGGGGCCACACTGGCCTGGCTCTGGGGCTCCATCTGGCCCGCCTTACTGCCTCCAGGTCAGAGTTCCAGAAGCTCTTAGGAGCTTGGAACAGCCTGGGAGGGGGCTTGTCCTCCTCTGCTACCCTCTCAACTGCTGGTTGAGGCAGTGGGGGACAGTAGGCTCCTATTTTTAGCTTCCTCATGTAGGGAGGGGTGATGGACCCTCCCTTCTACCTGCCTCCCCTACCTTCCATTAGCACTGATCCCTGGGCAAAATCTGCATTTTCACTGAACTGTGCTCTGGGCCCAAGGCCCGTAGGGGACTTCTGCGGTGGTGAGAGGCCAGCTTTCTTGCTGTGGCAGAGAATTGCTCCTGGAGACGCTCGGTTCTCCTCCCCTGATGGGCCACAAGTGCTCGGTGGTGCCCTCACATCTGGGCTCTTCAGGCACCATCCTTGCCTGCTGAGGGATGTGCTAGGCCCAAACACACCCCGTCCCTCTCCTCATCCAGGTGTCTCCCAGGCCTCTGGTCCCATGGGCAAGGACAGCCCTCAGGCACTGGTACCCTTCCATCCCACTACCCTCCCACACCCTCTCTCTCCATCAGGTCCCCAACCCTGGCTTCCCTTTTCACAAACTCCCAAAGAAAAGGAAGGGTAAACCCTAAATAAACCAGACAGAAGCAGCTCTGGAACAAAAAGTACAAAAAGACAGCCAGTGGCGTGCGGAGAGGGTGTGGGGTGGTGGTGGGGTGGGGTCGCGGTGGGTAGGTAGTGGCATGCAGCACTGGGATTCCTTATGAGGGGTGGGGTCCTCATTTCTCCCCGAGGTGTGTGAGGGATGGTGGGAGGGGTCAGCTGACACAGAGAAGTAGGATCACTGGACTGGGCCTTGTGGCTTTCTGTGTCCTCTGCGGGCCCACCAGTCACAGGGAGATGAAATCCATGGCCTGCAGGAGGGGCAGGGAGAGCAGGAGCAGCAGCAGCCGCGAGGTGTTCTGGGCCAGCAGGCTTATGCCCTCACACTTGACCAGTTTGTCTGTGGAGAGAGAATGGGGTGGAGGGGCGGGGCAGGAAGGGAGAGGGACAGGACTCAGGCAGGCACAGGCCCAGTGCAGGGGCGTACTCCCTCGGGGAGGCTGGCACCATGATGTCTTAGCTGGAACCAGGGCCAACCTGGTCCTAACAGAACCAGCCACCTCCCCTCTGCAGGTTCCTGAGCCCCTGAACAAACACCATATCAAATCTTTACTGAGCGTCATCACAAGAAAACTGGGTGACATAGCTAGTGCCATCCTTGTTTTCCAGTGGGTGGAGAGGGAGGATTGGAGAGGCCAAGCGATTTGCCCCCAGTCATGGTGGAAGTGTCTGCTACACCCCTCTGCCTGTCCGACTGTCCCCTCAGCCCTTCTCCCCATTCACACTGAAGGCAGTCATTCCTCAGGGCACCAGGCAGCAGCTGGGAGAAGGGGAGGGAGGTTATGGCGCCACCGCCCTCTCTGACCCAGCCCAGGGGACTGCCTGCTGTCCTAGCCAGCCCATTCCCCCCCAGCCTGCCTCGCCCAGCTCACTTCGCCTTGTTGCAGGCTTGCCTTACCTCTGAGTACAGAGACAGTCTTGTTGGAGACGACTGGAGGCTGGCCAGAGAGGCGGAGTTCGCATGTGTAGAGCCCCTCATCCTTGGTGGTGAAGCTGGATAAGTAGAGGACCTTGATGTTGTACTTGCTGGTGAAGCTGGTTCGGGAGCGGTATGTGTGCTCAGGCACCCCCACAGTGCCAAAGAGCACGTGCTTCTTTGTCTCACGGGTCAGGCTAAACTCGTACTGGATGGGCAAGGCGGTGGTATTCTCATGGCGGCAGTCCAGACGAAGGCTCTGGTCCACCAGGCAGGCCGTCAGGCTGGTCACCTTCTGCCCACAGGCCACCTGCAAGACTGGAACCAGCAGTGCCCCCTCCAAGTTGGGGGGGCCTGCAGAGCAGGGGGCCTCCCACCCACATTAAAGTAGAGAAGGGCCTGGCCAGGGAGGGCACAAGGGTCTGCTCTCTGAGCACCTCTCCCCACCCCAGAGGTCCTGAGGGTCAGTCCCACTTCCTCGCTGCAGACCCCTGCCTCCCCGCCTCATCTACTCTAGTCCTGGGTCCCATCAGTGTGTTCTAGGGGCGGATCCTGGAGAGCTGATGCAGGTTCCTGGTTCCCATTCAGAGATTCCAACTCAATATGGGGCGGGCTCAGTGAACTGTGTTTCCAAAAACCACCTCAGGCAGTCAGAAGATCAACTAGTTTGCTCAGCTGACTTAGAGATGAAAAAGAGCCCTCTCTCCCTTAGCCACCTCCACCTCCTGAGGTCTTGAGGAAGAAGCTAGCTTCTCTCAAGGGAAGGAAGCCAGGGTGCCTGGAATCCCAGTCCTGTCCCTTGCCCAGTACCTGTTAGCAGGAGAGCGATGCCAGTGGTGGGGTTCATGGTGCCGAGAGCTCAGTCCTGGATCTGAGGGTGGGAACAGGATGGGAAATCAGACAAGAGATGGGGCAGGCGTGCCCACCCTTACTGCTAGGGCTGGGGGCGCCTGGGAGACGTGCCATAATGGCCATGGCGAGCATCCGAGCCCCTCTCTACAGCCCTCTCCCATCCCTACTTCTCAATGAATGTGACACTGCCACTTGGTTCTTTCCCCTTTGGGGAAAGCAAGAGGGGAGGGAGGTCATACTCTATAATGGTGTGTGTCCTGCTGAACACTTCCTAGCTCGGTAACTTTGAGTAAGTGACTTTAACTTTACCATTTCCTCTTCCCTTTAGGAAGGCAGGGACTTCCTATTTTTTAACTGTGGTAAAATATACATAACACAAAACTTACCATCTTAACGGGTTTTTTTTTTTGGTGAGAAAAAAAAATGTCACCCGGGGCTAACATCTGTTGCCAACCTTCGTCTTTTTTTGCTTGAGGAAGATTAGCCCTGAGCTAACATCTGTGCCAGTCTTCCTCTATTTAGTGTGTGGCTGGCAGCCTCAGCATGGCTGTCGAGTGGTAGGTCCGCGCCTGTGATCTGAACCGGCGAACCCGGGCCGCCTAAGCCGAGTGCGCCCAACTTAACTACTACGGGGCCGGCTCCCATCTTAACCATTTTTAAGTGTCCAGTCCAGTAGTGTTAAGTTCCTTCACATTGTTGTGCAACCAATCTCCAGAACTCTTTTTATCTTGCAAAACTAAAACTCTTTACCGATTAAACAAAAACTCCCCATTCAGGGACCTCCTATTTCTTGTTCAGAAGAAAACCTGGAATGCCCAGACAGTTCCTGGCATTTAACAGATGCTCAAAAGATGTTGAACGAATGAATGAATCTGAGCTTTAAATACTCACAGGGTTGTGATGGGGATTAAGAAAAATGACAAACATCTGGCACTATGACTGCTCCATAGTAAGTGATCCACAGACATTAATTTCCCTCCCCTTAGATGACTGTGTGGTTAGGGATGATGTCAGGAATGTGTGTGGCTAAGGTGCTTCCAGATAGGACTATACTTGGCACACACTAAGGGTGTTCTCCGATGTGTGAGGGAAAGTGACAGTGCCCTCCGATTGCATATGTTCTCTGATTGCATAGGAACCAAGATGTTTCCGAATGTCCAGCTCTCCGGGCAGGATTCTTGGGCTCGCAGTTTTCCAGTCTGGCTTCAGTAACATCCCTGCCTACGCTCTCTGCCTTGTGTTTTTTTTGCAGCCAAAGCTGGACCAACATCCTGGCGAGGCGACGCAGAGCAGGTAGCCTAGCCTGTCCGCAGCGGTGCTCGCCAGGGGTGAGGCCACAGCAGGAGCGTGAGCCTGCGATTGCGCGCGGGGCCCAGCCCTGGTGCGTGCGCCCGGGTGCGCAGGGCGCGCAGCTCGCCGAGTCTAGGGTCCCCGGCGCTCAGCCCTGCGGCGGGGCGAGGCTACAATCAATACCCTCTTGGATCCCTGCCGAGAGGGACCCGGAGTGCTGTTGGGGAAGAGAGGGGGTGGGCATCTGGCTTTGATTCGCTAACACTTGAGTTACCGAGGAGAGGTGAACTTGGGAACGAGGAGGCAAATGGGGAAGCGGCGGCTAGAACAGGGAGGGGAAGAAATGGAGCTGGGGCTGGAGGGGGATGTAGAGCCAAAGGGAGGAGCGGGAGAGAGCGGTAGGAGGCGCAGAGTCTGTTTTCATTTCCTCTGCCGTGTGTCCCGCAGCCCAGAACCCAGGGAAGCTCTGCGCTCCCTCCCTTCCCAGCCGCCGTTCGACTAGCCCCACCCTTATTCCGTTTCCATATTCCAATCCTCTCCTTTCCCAATTGAGGTCCCCCTTCCCCCATTCTCATCCTTTTCCAGTTCTCCCCTCCCCCGTCTGCCCGCCATCCTCCCAGCCCCCGCCTGCGGCACTGCGGTTTCCCTTTCCTCTGATTCCCTGCACCTTGCCCGCCTCGGGGGGCAGAGATTTCCCTCCAGCTTGCCTTCCTCGGTTATCTCCCCCGCAATTTCATCCCCCGCCGCCTTTGCGAGTTGGGTTTGGGGACGTCTGGCTGTCCTTGGCGCCCTTCTTCCCGTTCTCCTCCAGCGCCTCAGCCCCAGACAACTGTTCTCCCAGCGGGCAAGAGCCCGGGAGCCGAAAGGCCGGGTGCGGCGCGGCCCCCGGCCTGCAGCAGTTGTTGCGGGGTGGGGCTAGTCCCGCGCGCACCCTCGCCTGGGAAGCAGGCCCTCCCCAAGCACCGCGCGGCTCCTTCCCAGGGCGCCCTCGGACCGTTTCCCGAAGCCTCGGGCTGGGAGGGCTTGCGTGGGCGCCTGGGAACTATCCCTGCCCTGGCTCCAGCTCCCACCTGGGCTCCGGTCCTCCGCTGCTGCAGTCTCCTCCGGATGCGCCGCTGCCTCCAGTTGCTGCACCCTGCCCGGCGCCCGCAGTTTTCACCAGGGGTGGGAGAGCAGGAGCGGGGAGGACCCGGGGGCTCGGCCAATCAGAGGCTGAGGGGGAGCGAGAAAGGATGGCGGAGGGAGGAGGCGGTCCGGTATTGGGGTGGGAGAATGGCCGTCTGCCGCAGAAGGGGGAACTCACCCTGTGGCTGGCAGGCCTGTCCAGGGACAGGAGGGTTCAGGACCCGGGGATCAGACTGGGGCAGTGCAGGGAACGCTAGCCGCCTCCCCGAGCCCCACGATGATTGTTCTCCTTTCAAGGCTTTAACCCTTTCTTCTGATCTAGGCTTCAGAAGTCTGTGGGAAACCAAGGAGTAAGGAGTGGAGGGTGGAGGCTGCGACCAGCCCCTTTAGGCAGTGCCCATGACTCCTTGTTTCCTTTCCAGCTGGAGCCCACCTCCTCCGGAGCCTCCACTGAGGGGTTTCGGAGTTGGAACATTCCAGGCTCTCTCCAAAGGAAGATGGTGGGGCACATCTTCCTTTTGGAGCAGCCCTGCGGGAGTTAGGCAGGCTCTGCACTCGGTCCTTCCTTCCTTCCCGGTCCCCAGCCCTGCCCCACGCCCTCATGCGTTTTAGAACGCCCAGCCCTTCAGGGGCTCTCTGCTCTGGGCACTCAGTCTCCCTCAGGTCCTGGGCTGGCACCTCTCAGGGCAGACAGCTAGAAGGTTCTTCTAGATTTCACATACTCCCCCCACCCCCCCCAAGTCCCTGAGTACTGTCTGCTAAGGAGGGACGGCAGGTTACATCCACGGCCATGTTGACCCTGCCACAATCTCCTGGGTTCATCGCATCCCACTCCCCATCCCATTGCATGGCTAGCAAGTGGGAGAGCTGGCCAGTCGACCTGGGCTTTGGAACCCCAAGTCCTCAGTGCTGAGCCCCTCCACTGCTCATCCCAGCCCAGTGGGAGGGGAAATTGCTGAACTGTGGGAAGGGGGAGGAGATGGGACCTACTAGGAACAAATAGCAAATAGTGGAGACCAAGCTTTTAATCCCCTGGGGCACCTGTCCTCGCGCCATCAATTTGACGTCACCAGAAGCCCTTGGGTCCTTGTTTACAGGCAATTCTGATGATTTGTCTCTCCCACCCACAGGTGAGGGGAATTTTTTTGAACAAAGATTTATTTGATTGATTTGCATCCTCATGGCCTCTTTGTGAATTCTGGTTGGGACATCCTATGGGCCGGCCCTGCCTCCCCACCGTCTGCCTGCCCATTCTCCTATTTCTTCATAGAAGTCAGCCCTGGCATCTTTGCTGCAGTTTCCATTACTGTAATAGCACTGTTGGAAGCCATCCCTGGGCTAGCAAGTGGGAGATTCACTTCCCCCTCCTTCTCTTGGAGGTTTGGTGGCCTCCCAGCTGTTAGACTGATGCAACTTTCTAACTGGAATGAGCCTTGTGGATGGTTGAACCCAGAGGCCATTCATTCTGGCAAACCACAGAAGCTTCTGGATACTTTATAAAAAATGAAGCTGCCCCTCCCCACCTGGAGTCTCTCTTGTCTAATAGCAGAGCTGCCTGAGTCTGCATTTTTCACAAGCTCCCCAGGGTCTGGGGGCAGCAGAACACTGGTTTTCATAGATCGGGGAACCTGGCTTCTCGTTGTCTGTAGGGTAATTCTTAAGGTCCTAGATGTCCTGGCCATTGGCTTCCGACCTCCACTATCACCTAATCTTTCCCGTTCATCTTCCTGCTGGATTCCAGACACACTGATCTCCTCCCTGTAACTCCATGCAGTGTGTTCCTGCTTAACAACTCTCTGAGGCTTGGTCCAGGGATCTTTTCTGTATGAACACAGTTGCTTTAGCTTGGGGCTTAACCTTCTCCTCTCTCTCTCTCTCTATCTCTAACACACACACACACACCACACACACACACACACACACACACCACACACACAGATGGTTCCTTTTTTTGGCAGGACGTGGGGCTGCTCTGAGGCACACTAACTACAGAAGATATCTGGGCTCTGGCTGGACAAGACCCTGGATGCTGTAGATGCTGCAGAAACTCTACAGCCGGGTCCCTGAGTGTGGCTGGGTGGAAGGCCTAGCTGTGCTATTTTGATAAGTTATGGGAACCTGGCCTACTTTCTGGGTTCCCAAGCACTTTACTTCAGGAAGGGGAGGGGAGTATGAACTCCAGAGGGTGTGGCAGTTGTGTGTCTACTAAAGCAAGGTCTCCAGCTGGATGGTGTTAAAAGCTCAAATGAGACAATCTGGGGCTGGGATAGAACACAGGGTGGTGAAGGGGAGGAGATTTTAAAACTCCCGTTTGCTAATGGGACAGGATTGGAGTGCTGAAAGAAGGAAGAGTTGAGAGGAATCTAAGGCAAGATTTCCTGACAGGCTGTGGCTGCCCTGTTGACCCTTAGGTCTCTCCTCTCCCCTCATCTTCAGTTGCCCCAGCTAGAGACATATGGGATGAAAACTCCTCTAAAAATGCACATTCCTTTAGGATGACCGAGGGGCTATCAGCCACTCTTCTTATTCACTGATTTCATCAAATTGTCTTTAAAGAATCACAGAGGTGGCAGAAGCCATCCTATCATTTTATAGCTGGAAACTGAGGGCCCAAACGGGTAATGATTTGTCAAAGGTCAGACAAGTACTTTGGAGCACAGCCAGGACTAGCTGGACCCCAGATCTCCTGACTCCATCTACAGTGCTCTCCAATGCTCCCAGGGTGGGTCCAGACTCCTGCTAGACTGATTTCCTTGGTCCCTGGTGAAATAAGAAAAACAAGGACAAGGTGGGATACTTTGAACATAGCTGTCAGGTTGCCACCTTGTTCTGACCACCTCCTCTTCACTCTGTTGATGAGGGACAGATTCCTGCCCTAGGGTTTTGGAGATGCCTGAACACATGACATCTGACAGTGGACAGAGGAGATCGACAGCAGTTTATTAGTCGCCCATACTCACAGCCCAGTGGAGGACTCTACACACCAGGCACTGCCAACATAGGAGTTGCCCTCGAGAACAGAGTGAACAACCAGGAGCTGTGGGAGGCTGGCTTGGTAGTATCAAAAGGGTGGGATACCCCTGTTTCCCTCAGGAGCATGTGATTGGCTTGTTTGAATAGTTCTGTGGGCTGGCAGGGAATTGAAGCCTCTTACTCAGGGATAAGCAGGAACTATGCCTGGTCCCTGTGATAGGAGGGTTGATTGGCTAGGGGACCTTATCAGTAGAACTTGTGGTTAGGTCACTTGAGACTTCCAATTTTATCAGATGTCGAGACAGCACATACTATTGAGTCCTAATTTGCGGCTGATTGAGGCCTTATTCCACACACCTGCCCATCCTTGGGAAGGCCTATGCTTTCATTCTAAGGTTATGCCTTTCTGTTTTTTTGAAGTGGTGGTGGTAGAAGGTATGTGTGTTTTTAATGTCCTCACTAGGTGAAAAAAGAAAATTGGTAACTTTCTGTTGACTCTCAGACTTCTTTGGAAATGTGACTTGTCTATGAAATTAAAAAATCTTGGAACCACTGCTCTACACTCTGCTGCTTCTCCTAATCTCTAGTTGAGGTCAACTCCCCGAGTGAGGTCACTCCCTGAAGAACTGCGTGTTTGGTTGGAGAGTATGACAAAAAATAAAGATTATCTCTTAGAATCCAGGCCAAAGGCAAGAGGACAAAGCACCAATGGAGATATAATTTTCAACATTTCTTTTAAAAACTTTAGCCCTGGATATTTAATTAATCAAATAATTAAGACACTATTGTTTTAGGCACAATGTTCTGGCACAGGACTAGACCCTGGGAACACAAAGACCAATAGAGCACCACCTCTGCCTTCAAAGGCTTGTCCAGTGGGGGAGACAGAAATGGTATATAGATAATTAGAAAACAATAGGGTAAGTGCAGAGGTAGAAATGTATAGAGGGTATTGCAGGAGCCCAAGGGAGGGGCAACTGATGACTCAGTCTGTCAGAGAGGCCTTCTTGGAGGAGGTGAGGCATGAACTGAGTCTTTAAAGATGAATGGGAGTTGCCCAGGTGTGGTAGGTTGTTACATTCACAGCCTCCAGTGAATCATGCATCCTGGTACCATGCCCTGTGTGATTTCCTTCCACGTTGATTCTGGGCTTGGCCATGTGCTTCCTTTGGCCAATGGACCATCAGCAAATATGGTGCAAGCAGAAGCTTGATAAGTGTTTGTGTGTTGGGACTTGCCTTCTTGGAATTCACTGACCACGTGAGGAAGTTTGAGCTAGCCATGTAGAGAACTGAGGTGCCTCAGTTTACGTCAACCGCCATTTGGGATTAATCAGCCCTCAGTTGACCTGCCAAATGATCACAAAAGCATATGTAATCCCAGCTGACACCACATAGAACAGAAATAAACCATCCCAGATAAGCCTACTAAGGTGGTATTAAAACCTGGATACAAATTGTTTGATGTTCCTTCATCAAGAAGTGAAGTGTATGTCTCCTCTTGGGCTCAATGGGCTTGTGACTGCTTCAACCAATAGACTATGACAGAAGTGATGCTAAAAGACAAATTTAGGTCTTAAGAGGCTATATAGCTTTTACTTTGTTGGCTGGAACACTCACTCTTAGAGCCACCATGTAAGATGGACTACCCTGAGCCCGCCGTGCTGGATGGAAGCCCTAGCTACATGGAGGGGCATTGTGTAGGCACTGTGGTAGACAGTTCCAGATGAACTTAACCTTCAGAGTCATTTCAGCCCAGGCAACAGACATGTAAATAAAGAAGCTTCCTGATAATCTCAGCCCCAGGCTGTTTGAGTTGTCCCTCTAGCTGTTCAAGTTTTCAAGCTGAGGCCCCAGATATTGTGGGACAGAGACAAGTCTAAATTCCTGATCCACAGAATCCATAAATTTAATAAAATGGTGGTTGTTTTAAGCTGTTGTTTTAGGTGATTTGTTATGTAACAATAGATACCTGATCCAGAAATTGGTACCTAGAAGTGTGATGCTGCCTTAAAAACCTAAACATGTGGTATTGGCTTTGGAACTGGGTGGTGGGTGAAGGCTTGAATGAAAAGCAGCAAGGAGACTGTTGTGCATGCTGGATGAACCAACTGCTAGGAGAGGCTGGAAAAGTTGGAAGGAAGCTGCTTGGAGGGTGGACCGAGGGTGACTCGTGTTATACAGTGATGAAACAATTGGCAAAAATGTCACTTGTGGTAACTTAGAAAATAGGAAATGTGCCTAATGAATTTGTGGATTTGGCTAAAGACATCTGGAGATGAAATGTTGAAAATGTCATTTGGGTGCTTCTAGCTGGCATGATAAGGTGTTATAAGAGAGAGATGAGCTAAATAAGGATCTGTCCAGTTTGCTGGGTTGGAAAAGACCACTAGTTCCCATTTCCAGTCTCTCCAGCAGGCAACAGGTTCTCAAAGTAAGAAGTAAGCCTAAGGGTAAAGTTTAAATCAAGGGTAGGATTGTAGAACCTTTGTTAAGACCCCAGGACTATTTAAGGTGGTGCCTAGTAGACCTTCTCAGTTAAACAAAAGGGTTTCTAAGAATATTAAGGATGTTGTCCCATGGCTGAAGTAGAGTCTTCTTGAAATTAATTGTGTGTGTGGCTTTTGGTGCATGAAGTGAACCCAACAATACTTACAAAAAATCCATAAAATTTTAAAGAATATTGTATTGGCAAAAACTCTATCAGTTTGGGCTAAAAGGAACTGAAACAGTTAAAAATGAAAAGAATCCTCTGGGCCCCCAACTTTCCATGGGCAGTAAGCTTGGTCGATATTCACACAGGCCTTTTCTTATAGAAAAGGAAATCCTCTCAGAGGTCAGAACCAAGAGCACGGATGGTGTAACTAGAAGGCAAGGAGAACTGGGCTCTGTTCAAGTGACATTCTCTGCCTCCAGAGTAGGGGTCCTGATAACAGTTCCTGGGTGGATTTCAGAACTGCTTTGAATCGGCGATTGCAGCGTGCCTCCTATTTCTCCCCTTTTCAGTGGGAGCATCTATTGAGGTTCTCCTGTGCCTGCTTCACCATCGTATGCTGGGCACATGGGGGTAGATGTTTTGTTAGTTCACAGGTCTCTGGATCAAGAGGAGTCCCACTTGAGGATTGTGCCCCAGGAGACTCAGCCACATCCAGACCTGCTGCACGTTATGAGATCATGGACTTTGAGCCTGGTGTCATGACTGGATACTGCTTTGGGTGTTTTGGGAAGAGTAGGTATATTTCATATGTGGGAAGTCTGTGCATCATTAGGGGGAGAAGGCAGACTGTGGTAGATTGCCAAGTTAATGGCCCCTCAGTGAGTCACACCTCTTCCACGTTGATTCTGGGTCCAGCTATATGACATGATTTGGCCAATGGGACTTCAGCAAATGCAATGCAGGCAGAGACTTCATAAGTGCTCGCCCATTAGGGCTTCCTTCTTAGAACCCAGCCGTCATGTGAGGAAGCCCAAGCTAGCCACATAGAGAGATCTGAACTAAAATGCTCCAGCTGACAGCCCTACCCGATTGCCAGACACTGAGTGAACCCCTGTAGGACCATCCAGCCCCCAGTCCACCTGTCAACTGGCCACAAACACATGGGTGAGCCCAGCCAACTCTGCATGGAGCACAGATGAGCCGTCCCAGCTTATCCCTGACCAAATTGCTGACTCACAGAATTGTTGCCATTAGTTACTAGTCTGAGTGTTTGTTACACAGCAATAGAAAACAAATAAAGCAAGTGAAGAGAAGGAAGGGCATTTCAGACAGAGGAGACAGCATGAACAAAAGCATAGAGACCAAAGCAAATCAAAGTGGATATGGAAAAATACAGGTGGTTTGGGGCTGCCTGAGGCAGTGAATCTTGAGAGGGGACACTGGAGAAATGGGGAGGAGCCAGTTGAGGAAGCCCTTGTCTGTTTGGACTTGGGTAATAGGGAGTCATCAAAGGTTTACAGGAAGGGTGTTAAATGGCCAGATAGATGCATTCCTTAGAAAGATTACTCTGGGGGCAGTGTGGAGGATGAACAGAAGACCACATGGATGCTCTCCTGTGCAGGAGGTTCTTTACTCTTGTAGTATGTTCAGAGCAGAGTAGGGAGGTAGAAGGCAGCTACTGGAGGGGCAGTGTGGTGTGATAGACACTTCCTTGAGGTCAGGGTCCATGTCTGTCTTGTTTACCACTGTATCTCTAGAGCCTCTGGGTCCTGGCACAAAGTAGATTCTCAATATATATATATTTGCTGAGGAAGATTGTCCCTGAGCTAACACCTGTGCCCATCTTCCTCTATTTTGTATGTGGGATGCCACCACAGCATGGCTTGATGGGCTGTGCGTAGGTCCATGCCTGGGATCGGAACCTGTGAACCCCAGGCTGCCGAAGTGGAGCATGTGAACTTAACTGCTACGCCACCGGGCTATCAATAAATATTTTTCAATATCAATAAATATTTTTGAATGAACATAAAAAGAAATAAGAGCAATTAAGTATTGTAGGTGCCACCTATGAGGCAAAAATGGAAGGAATCCCAAGTACGGTTTGGGAGAAAGCAGTGGTTGTTTTTCTGGAAAGAAGAAGAAAGGCATTCCCAACAGAGGGAGTTTCAGAAGCAGAGGCATGGAGGCGTGAAGTGTGTCTGGGGAATTGCATGTTCTGAAGTTCCGTGTGGTTTGAGCATGGAGTGGGAGGAGGGGTGGTGCCTGAGATGCGACTGGGGAGGGAGAAGGAGCCAGATCATAAAAGACTGGATTTATCGGCCTAAAGATTTTTGTTTTTATTTATTTATTTATTTGTTTGTTTGTTTGTTTATGAGGAAGATTGTCCCTGAGCTAACGTCTTTTGCCAGTCTTCCTCTTTTTTGCGTGAGAAAGCTTGTGCCTGAGCTGACATCTGTTGCCAATCCTCCTCTTTTTGCTTGAGGAAGATTGTCCCTGAGCTAACATCTGTACCAATCTTCCTCTATTTTGTATGTGGGACGCCACCACAGCGTGGCTTGACGAGCGGTGTGTTAGGTCCATGCCCAGGATCTGAACCCGCAAACCCTGGGCCGCCAAAGAGGAGTGTACAAAGTTAACCACTATGCCACTGAGCCATCCCAAGGCTAAAGATTTTAGACTTTATCTAGTAAGCGGTGGGGAGCCATGGAAGGCTCTAAAGCAGGGGAGAAGTGTGATGAGACTTGCATTTTGGAGAGATGAGTGGAAACTTGGGTAACAGTGTGAGATTGGAAGGATGCACAAGAGTGGGTGCAGAGCACCTGGGAGCATAGGTAGTTCAGCTGAGGGGGATGAGGGCCTGAAATGGGGCAGGAGCAGCAGAGATGGAGGAGATGACACAGATGAAAAAGACCCACACAGAGAAGTCGCAATGTATAGGCACTTCCTGGATGTGTTTAGTGAGGTGTTTCAAGAACACCCAGGTTTCTGGTGTGTCTGCTCTGAAGGATGAGAAGAGATGAGGCAGCTTTGGGGCAAAAGATCATGAGTTCAATGTTGGCCACGCTGAGCTTGAAGTTCTGGGGGACGTGCACGTGGAGAGGTCCAGTTCAGGGCTAAGGAGCAAGGCCTGAGTGTAGGGTAGATATCTGGTAGGTGTTGGTAATATGTGGTCATGAGCACTCAGGAGCATTGTGGGCCTAAGAAAGTAGAACCCAGCACAGGACCTGAAGGAGCACTGATGTTTAAGGGAGGAGCAGCGGCAGAGGAGTGTGAGCAGGAGTGCCAGAAAGTAGGAGAACCAGGAGAGAGCCACATGGACACGAGTAACTTTCAGCACAGTGCTCACTGCTGTCAAGTAAAGACTAAAATGTATCCCTTAGATTTAGCAACAAGGAGGTCACCTGGGGGGACAGTTTCAGAAGTGAATGGGAGCTGAAGTCTGAGTCATTATTATTTAGGTATGGCAAGGCCAACAGATCAGGAGATGACTGCCATTAAAAAGGTAGTTTGTTATATTCACAGATCCTAAGAGGAGGGCCATGCCACCCATGGGGCCTACGCTGGCAAGCACTGGGCTTTGTCAGGAGGCAGAGGGAGAGGGGGAAGTTGTGGTCAAGAGCCTTTATTGTGGTTTCGTGGGAAGGAATGGGTGAGGCAAGATAAACAGGTTTAGGGTTGGCTAGTTTGTATAATTTCAGTGGGCTCTGGGGCACAGGGGCGTCTCCAGTTGGCTGGTACCTGGCCCTGGGATGATGAGGGCAAGTGGCTAGTGGCCTGGAGTGTGGGCCTGATAAAGGAGAGGGTTGAGGGTGCGGGCACTCTCAAATCAGATGGGTTAATTAAATTAGGTTGGTGGGTTTGCAGTAGTAAGGTGCACTTGTGGGTGAGTGGTTTACTATCTCTAGGAACTGGCTAATCTTGGGAGGGGCAGTCATCCCAGATGTCAAAGCATCAGAATACAGAAAATAGAAGACCTGGTTAATATGCTCATGGGCTGGGGAGTGAGTGGGAAAAGATCAAGGATGTAAAGCAGAGGAACCTTGTGAGGGGCTGCTGGTGGCTCCCTCTTCTTTCAAAGGTGGTTGGAGGTGGAGAGGTGGGTTGCTGGTTTCCAAAGCATAGGGCTAGAGTCTCCTGTTAAGGCCGGGACCTGCCTGCTGGTAGGATCTTGCTCGTGCCTGTCTCCCTGGCAGCAGCGCCTGGCAGAGATGCTTGAGAGCATGGGCTGTGGGCCTGCTTGGGCTTTTAGGCTCAACCTCAGGGTTTTGGCTTGGCTGAACTCAGCTCTTCTGCACAAAGTCAGGGAAGAGCCAGAAAGGGCTGTCTGAGAGGTGAGAATAGCCCCCCTGAGTCCTGGCTCAGTCTCTCTAGCAAGAGGAAAAAGAATTAGCAGTTGTTTTGGCGGGTACAACCGTGCCTAGGGATAAACAAGATTCATCCTTGTGGAGTGTGAGCAGAGTTAGCATTTTTTTTTTTTTATTGGCTTTTGGGAAAAAAAAAAATACAGGCAGAGATCCCATAGCTGTCTGAGGCTGCCTCCACCTCAACTTTCCACAGTCAGGACCCATCTCAGGCAAAGCTGCCTTGTAAGCAAGCTGCTGCCTCCTAATTTACAAGCTCATAATATTCCTAACTCCTTCTGAAGAGTCTGACAATTACCCTATACCCCTTGCCAGTTGGCTTCAGCCAATAGAATTGCAGCATGCAAATACAGCATCCTACAGCTACTCGCGGTTAAGCTACTCCAAAGTGAGGGAAAATTCAACTTTAGACGGGGAAAAAGAAAAAAACCTGAAATATTTTCTTTATAGTGGAGGCATTTCTGCTGTTCATTGGCAGAAAGGAAAGGCCGAGAATGTTGATGGGTGTTCTTTTTTCCAAAGTGCATTGTGTAGGAAAGCATGTGTTTCAGCTTGTCTGGGTGAGAGCATGCAGTCCAGGAGTCCATGTGATGGTGAGTGTGTGTGTGTGTGTTGGGAGGGGGGGTGGTGGTAGTGGCTAGAGCTCTCTACCCACAACCCTGGACATTCCTCTCTTCAGCTCACCCGGGCAGATGTCTGTCCATCCAGCCTTCCAGCAGCTGTTGGAGGAATGGGTAGACCTGGGGAGAGTGACTCCGAGCGTGAAATCTTTCTTAACCCAAATCCTGGATGTCATTCTCTCTTGCTTTTACCTTCATATCCAATCATTCATCCAAGTTTGAATTCTACCTGCAAAATGCTCCTTGGAGCTAGCTCTTCCTCTCCTTCCTCATTGACACAGCCCTAGCCCCAGTACTCATCTTCTCTTGCTTGGACTATTGCAGTAGCCTGCTAGCTGGTCTCCTGTCTCTCCGGTCTCTTACTGCACGTTATTACCAGTTGATTTTTTTCCAAAACCATGTTTTAAAAATTTTTTTATATACTTAAAACAATTGTAATACATTTCTATGTGGTTCTAAATACAATGATACCAAAGAACATGGAGTAAAAAGTAAATCTTTATCAACTCGTGTCCTCTAGCCATTGCTACAGTTGTTAGTTACTATATATCTTTCCAGAAATATTCCATGAATATAACAGTATTAGCAAATATGTTCTTTTTTGGGGAGGTATGGATGCACACAAATGTAGCCTGTTGTACATTTTGTTGTGCACTTTACTTTTTTTCACTGAACAATGTCTCTTGTGGATCATTCTGTACCAGGACAGAAAAAGGTGACTTATCCTTTTATCAGTTGTATAATATTCCATTTATGGTCATGGTATATTTAGTCTGTCTCCTATCAGTAGCTATTTAGGTGATTGACAAACTGTACTACTACGAACAATGCTTCAATGAATGATTTGTACAGATGTAATTTTACATGTGTTTAATCTATCAAATTCCTTAGAATTTGAGTGCCTTTAAATATTATTACTAAATGTTTAGTTCAAATTAAATTATTAAGTGTTTTCTGTCTTTGCAGAAGATGAAGAACAGGTTTATATCTTCAGTCCAGACTCTTCCCTGAGCTCTGATGCATTGATCCACTATTACTTAATATATCCCCATGGATATTTCAACTCTAGTGTGTCCTAAATTGACCTCCAGTCTTTTCCATTGCGTAAATGGGACCCCCATTCATACAATTGCTTAAGCCCAAAATCCTAAAGTCATCCATGATTACTTCATTTCCCTCGCTGCCCTCTCACCTCACTCATCCACCTTCCATATAGCTTTGTGTTTTGCCCATTTCTCTCCAATCTTCTGCACCTTCAGTGAACCTTTTTACTCCACGGCCCTCTACAGCTGCAGCCTTCCACAGAAATAATTTCACTCAAAGTTTAGATCATCTTTCATCTGGACTATGCAGTCATAATAAGAGTAAACGGCTTATAAAACACTTGCTATGTGTCAGGCCCCATTCTAAGTGTATTACACACACTAGTTCCTTTTAATCCTCAAAATCAAGGTCGGTGTACCATTATTATCCCCATTTTGCAAACAAGGACACTGAGGCACAGAGTAGTTCATCAACTGGTAAGAGGCTGAGCTCTTCAACACTGTTCTCTACTGTCCTCAAATCTCCTAAATGATTCTGTTGTGCCGCTTACAGGACATTCTCCAAATTAATGCTCTTTTTAGACGTGGAGCAGCTCATGTCCCCCACCTCTTTGAACCCTTCAATAGCTCAATGTTTTCTCATTTCTATTAGATCGAAACTCAAATTCCTACAAGGGACTGCATGTGTAGGCCCTACATCTCTCTCTGCCTTACCTAGCATTATCTTCCTCACCAGCATCACATTTGACAGTCTCTCTTTTGGTCCCTGGATACTTCAGCCCTGCCCAACCTCAGGGCCCTTGAACTTACTCTTTGTCTAGACAAGTGGTTCTCCGCTGGGGCTATTCTCCCTCCTTCCTCTCCCCTCCCTTCTCCCCAGGGACATTTGGCCATGTCGGAGACATTTTTGATTGTCACAGCTGGGGCGAGGGGAAGGGCTACTGGCATCTACTGGGTAGAGGCCAGGGATACTGCTAAATATCCTACAGCACACAGGATAATCCCCACAGCAAAGAATTATCTGGCCCAAAATGTCAATAGTTGATAAACCCTGGTCTAGAAATCACTTCTCTATACCTTCACATGATTCATCCATTTTCATACCGCAGATGTTGGCTGAAAATATCGCCTCCCCAGAAATGTCTCCCTGACTCTCCTATTTAAAAGAGAGGTAGCCTCAAGCCCCACCCAAGTTATCGCCATCATTTTTCTAATTATTAGTGCTTTTGCTTTATTTTGTTCCTTTTCTGGTTTCCTGGGTTCAGTGCTTTAGGCCACTGTTTCTAATCTTCTTCTTTAAAAAAAAAAAACAACCTTAATGAGATAGTCTAGGTTTACTTATTTGGGTCATGTATAGTTTTTAAAAACGTATTCTAATAGGGGCCGGCCCAGTGGCGCAGCGGTTAAGTGCGCTCGCTCTGCTTAGGCAGCCCTGGGTTCGCAGGTTCGGATCCTGGGCGCACTCCGACGCACCGCTTGTCAAGCCATGCTGTGGCGGCGTCCCATAGAAAGTAGAGGAAGAAGGGCACGGATGTTAGCCAGTCTTCCTCAGCAAGAAGAGGATTGGTGACAGATGTTAGTTTAGGGTTGATCTTCACACACACAAAAAAATGTATTTCGGTGCTATTGTGATTGGGATCTAGTTTTATGTTATACTTTTTAACCTATTAGTGTTATCATGTACATAGGTACTAGTGTTTGAGAAACACATTTATTGAGTTGGAAAGACTTTATCAATCAGTGTTGAATGAATTAAATGTTCGCAAAATGCTATATAGATCTGTGCTGTTTAATACAGTACAGTAACACATGCGGCTATTAAATAAATTTAAATTTAAACTAATTAAAATGAAATAAAATTAGAAATTCAGTTCCTCAGTCATGCTAGCTACATTTCAAGGGCTTAACAGCCAGTTGTAGCTAGCGGCTACCATGTTGGACAGTGAAGATATAAAATATTTCCATCATTGCAGAAATTTCTATTGGACTGCCCTGTTCTAGAATTTGGTCCCATTTAGAAATAAAGTATATGTATCACATATATGTTCATCTAGATGTAGCTATATAAATTTGATAGGTCTTGTATCTGTTATAATATTATGGATTTAAAAAAATTTATTTTTCTCTATAGAATGTACCTTTATTAACTAGATAGGATATACTAAAGTATTAAATATTAAAAATTCCCACATTATTTGGAGAAATCTCTCCTTTGCTGCATTTTAAAAAATATATACTAATGGGCCAGCCCCGTGGCTTAGTGGTTAAGTGCGCGCGCTCTGCTGCTGGCGGCCCAGGTTTGGATCCCGGGCAGGCACCGACACACCGCTTCTCCCGCCATGCTGAGGCCACATCCCACATACGGCAACTAGAAGGATGTGCAGCTAAGACATACAACTATCTGCTGGGGCTTTGGGGGGGGTAAAAAATATATGTACTGCTTCATTATGGGGCCAGCCCTGTGGTGTAGTGGTTAAGTTCTTGCGCTCTGCTTCAACGTCCTGGGGTTCACAGGTTCGGATCCTGGGCACTGACCTACACACCACTCATCAAGCCATGCTGTGGCAGAGTCCCACATACAAAGTAGAGGAAGATTGGCACAGATGTTAGCTCAGAGACAATCTTCCTCACCAAAACAACAACAACAACAACAGCAAATATATATATACTGATTCATTAAATCTATTTATTTAGAAAGTTCCTATTTCATCCAAGGGAAAGTGACATAGTCTTAAAATTTTTCTTCATGATGGGCAGATCTGATTTCATAAACTGATCCCCCAGGAGTGCAAGAAAGAGAGAGAGTACAGGAGAAGCAATGCCACATCAATCTCCCCAAACTCATTTTTCTTAAAGCCAAATTGGAAGACTGTGGCTCTAAAATTAAACAAAATGAATAGTATGTTTATTTTAATTGGTACCTGGAGGCTTCCAAACGTGCACAAAAGTAAAATAGCCCCACTACAAGACACTGTATCTAAATAGCTGAAACAACTAAAAAACTGAAGGACAACAGAGTAGTTTCCAAAGCCTCATGTTCCTTGAGTTTCCTTCCCCCAGCTTCTTTGTCTCAGGTGCCATCTTGTTTGTCTTCCTCGGCTCATTTTGTCTCAGACTCCACCCCAGCAGCCATCTTACACTCAGGCTCCACCCCTGATGCCATTTTCCTCTTTCTCTACTGCACTTCCAATCCTATTCATTTATCAGGCTGAGATTTCTTAGAAAAATACCCTGCTAGAATTTCTTTCTCTCAAAAGGGGAAAGAATTCTAGAATTTGACAGCATGCAAATAAAAATCTTCAGTGAAAAAAAACCGCAAAAAGCCCTCTTTGCTCGTCTGAGCAGGTAACCTTAACTTAGTCCATCTGCCAGAAACATAATTTGGATCCAACTATTATTTTGAGTTTCGTACCTGAGACATTGATAAAATTTTTAAAACAAAAGCTCTAAGATCCCTGTTTATGTCTGTCTATGTGTCTATAGATGTATAGTGTGATATATATTTTTTTACCTCTAGCTGGTATTACAAAAATTAATTTGTGAAAGAGCTCTATTTAATTGGCTTGAAGTTAAGCACTTATAAATTAAGTATTCCTAAACCTTGGAAATATAATAGAAACTAACACAAATGCTTTTCAAGTTTATGTGATCTAGGATTAATCTTCAGTAAATAAAAGCTTATGGTTGTTGGTTTAATTGAAACAGCCTTGTCTTTAGAATTATCAATGCTGAATATAATGCAGACACACAACTTTCATTCTACCTGAGTTTATTAAGTTCATGTTATCTCTGCTACAAAATTTATCAGCAAGAAAAAAATAACTTAAGATGATGGCTAACTGCTTTAAATTCACATGAAGTTTTTGTGAGTTATCTAAACATAGTTGTTGGGAACAAATGATTTAGATAGATGAAAATGGGATAAGATTTTTTGGGTGCAATAATTATGTTTTATGGTGTGTGCTTGAAAAATAGCTTCCAAAATCTTTTTGGTAACTTGAAACTTTAGAGTTTTGCTAAGTTAAATTAAATGATAGAATTTCATTGAATATCTGGATCATTTTCTAAACAAGATAAAATACTAAAGCATTAATTATTAAACATAGGTTTATCTACTTTTGGCTTCCTCTTGCAAAGAAACTGGATAGATAAAGTTGGATCTGTTAGTAACCATGTCTAGTGCCACATTGAAAGATTGCACTATTTAAAAGGGCATATACTTCTAGAAATTATGAAATATATTTATATATTTGCCAGTCCATAATTGTTCTCCATAGAAATTAAGGATTCTAAGGGTTAAGAATTCTAATATATGTAACTAGAGCTACTAGAAATAAAAAGGGAAATATCTCTGTATGCAAGGAATGTAGGATATGTGTTTCAGTAAAAGAAGGTATGAGGAATGGAAATGCATATTGTTGGGGGAAGAGAAAGCAATTTTGTCCTAAAGAGAGGCTGGTTATTTTGGAATGGAAAAGAGAAAAACATAGAACAAAATCTGAATGTAAAAAGAAGGTTGTGGAGGGTGTATGGAAAGGAATCTTGGGAAAGAAATTTTATGCATAGTCAGGACTGGCTAAAATTGGAATGAATGAGTATTAATATCAAAAGTAAGCTGATGCAAAATTAATATTTAGCTTTCTTTTCTGCTAAAAGGACAAGTTTTTCTTGAGCTATTGGTCTGATTTTGATAACAGATTGTGAGAGCTTCTCTATCTTTTAAGTAATATGTCTAGAAAACAGAGATTTTGTATTTTATCAAAACAATTTCCTGTGTTGTATTTTTAAATCAAGTCTTTACTTAGGAAAACTGGATCTTCTTAATATTAAAGGAGTTAAATTTTGGTTACAACTATGTAACCTTTTATATTTGCCTTTTAAATATTTTATTGTTACTTTGGTCAAATAGATATAATGTTATCACTTGTAATTCTAGTTATTATCCAAAAATGTCACAAAAATACCCAAATTTATTTGTCATTTGCATTATAGTGAATGCTCATCTGATCCTAACCCATTGCCCTTTTAAAGAAAATCTTTTGTCATTTACTGACAGTTGTTGTTTTACTCTGATGCTTTTACAAATATGTTTATCTTCAAAGAGATTCATGGAGAAGACTTTGGCAAGTACTCTGGAATACAGGTTTTGATAACTTTAAGATCATAGCACTGAACTAGGTAAGAATTTCTAAAACTCTAATGGAAAACTGATTACATTAATGTTTTGTTTTCCAGATGTAAAAGACCCCTTTTACTCCTCTCCTTTAAGCTATCTATAACTTACAGCAATTTGGTAAAGTGTCACTTCACAGCAAAGATCGAAGCATTTATCTTTTTCTCCTTACCTGATCCCTCCAGAATCTGGAAACTCTTAAGTATTCTTTTCATGACAATGTATGTATTTGCATAAATTCAATGAGAATCCGTTCTCCTTATAAAGGACACAATTGGAAATATTGGCTAATATTACCAGGGCTTTGACTGGATTGTCATATTCAAGAGAGATGTACATGGACTCAGAAATGACAAGACGACTTCAAGGAACTGCTTGGAAAAATTGGCCTAGAACCTTGCTTACCAGGTTCCAGCAAAGCAATCTTAAAAAAAGAACTTATATGATCAAACACTATTCTTGCTGCATTTATATAAACATTCAGGCCAAGTTTAACACAAACCAATTAGTTTCAGTATGATTATATTTAATAAAAGTGAAGGTAATTGTGGAGAGAGAAATAATGTTTGCACCTTCGTAAATTCTAGTCCTATTAATAGTCTTTAAGGTTTCGTTACATACCTGTAAGCTGGACTGGGTCCTAAATTCTCCTAGTTGCTTTAAATGTCTGACTATGACTCTCCAAACTAATGTTTCCAATTTTTACTGCCCTGGAAATCTCTTTGGAAGGGACTGTATACCAGGTCTTCCTTACTAGCCATATGGCAGCCAAACTTCAGGGACTCAAGTCTCGGGTACATATCTCACAGCTAAAGAAGGCTCCACCTGACATCTGGTCCTATACAAATGCTGGAGACTCCCAAATCAAATTGACTAGGAAGAGAAGGAGCCAACATCTGACAGACAGCTCTCCCAAGGTGACCAGACTAGGCCAGTATACCCTTTTCTCACTGTTGCTTCTCACTTTATTTTCTCCCTCTCTTTCTTGGAAGGATAATGCCCTTGTTCGCATTCCCCAATCTGTTGTGGAAGCAGGAAACCTCTCTGATTGCTGGATTTGCCATCAGAAACCTCTGTCTGTCGAAGACAGTAATGACCTCTTCGTTCACCCTATAAGGAATTTCATTGGGATTCCGGATGGTGTTGTCTGTTTAAATTGTTCTGCGGGCCCATTTTATGGAGTCAGGGTGCTAAGCCCACCTAACCTCATTCCTTGCTGTAATTTAGCCCAGCCTTGGGAGGGGAAAACAAGATCTTCTGAATATTTGTATGAAAAGTTTTGTGAGGCTGCCAATGTAAATCAGACCATTTATGACCTTCTTGACGTACCCGTATATCTAGGCAACCTTTCTGTATGTAACAGCATGATGTCTGAGTCTTGGTTAAATGATGCTAACACATCTATGCCAATGGATGAGTCAATAGATACTATCATTTTGTGGAAGCCTTGTGTACACCCCCTGGTTATACCTTCATATGTGGGAATTTTGGTAACGGCCTTTATGTTTGGGCAACTCATTGCCTTGACAGCTGGAGAATACAAGGACAGTGTGCCTTTGCTGTATTCACTGTCCTATTCTCTCTACATAAGCAAACAGGCATCTCATTGGTCCATCCCATTAAACCCTATAACTGCCTTAAATGAGAACTTCCAGGAAGCATTTGTGATTCTGAGTTGGCCTCCATGGGGAGAGCTTTCTTTCTGTAGATCAGAGTGAGTGCCAATGAATAAATGATCACAAATCTCTCCCTGACACTAGAAGAGTTGGCCAACTCTGCAGCCAAAGCAGTTTTAGCTCAGCAGTGGTCACTTAACTCATCGGCCAAGGTAGTTTTGGATAATTATATAGCTCTTGATTACTCGCTGAGCAAGGAGGTGTCTGTGCAATAGCAAACGCCTCCTGTTGCACCTGGATAAATGCCTCTAGGGAAGTAGAGACCTAATTACATAAAATTAGAGAGCAAGCACATTGGCTACCACAAATTTCACCTGACAATCCACTGTCTTTTGATTTATTTAACTGGTTACCTTCAGGTCTGGGCTCCTGGTTTAGAACCATCCTGCAAACTGGATTTATAGTATTGCTTTTCATCCTACTCTGTGTACTTGTTGTAATGTTCTGTACTTGTTGCCTGTCAAACTTTTGTAAAAGTGACATACCTAATGAGGTGATAATATCCCAGCACCTTGAAATGATTTCCAATGCCTATTACTTCAGAAAAGTATAGACTTTGGATAATAAATGCCTGAGAGTTCTTCCTCCTACCCCTTGATATTCAAATGTGGCCTCAAACGGTTTCTAGTCTGTGCACTTTTCCTTCGATGTGGGGCATGACAACTGGGAAAGATTCTTTCTGGCACTGAGGGACAAAGGCTACCAAACTCAGAAGACCTGACTCTTGATCAGTGATGCTTTCAGAGAAAGATCTTAATCAAAAGGAGGAGATATGAAATTAATAAAAGAAACTTCAACTAAATTGGAGTTGGAAAGGCCTGTAGGGGGAGTTCTCACGCCCTATCATATGTCAACAGTTACTCCAAACAGGAAGAGAGGTATCTTACATCTCTGACAGGAAGTGTTTTCTACTTTACTACCCAGCAAGAGAAAGGGATATTTCTTTCCCTGCCTGGCAACAGCCCAGCCAATGAGAGACTGTGGCAACCCAACCAATGAGAAGCTTCTACACTTTGGACTCCCAGTTCCCTCCAATTGACTCTCTGTTCATTACTGCGTCTCCCTACTCCCATTTTTCTCTATAAAAGCAAACCCTTCCTTTGTTTCTTTGGATTTGCCTATGGTCCACCATAGTCTGCATATCCCAAATTGCAATTCTTTTGGTTGTTCCCAAAAAACTAGTTTTGAGGGTAATACAACTGGCCAATTTACCTTTTAAGTTGACAGTAGCTTGCTAAATTTTCACAAATTCACGCACAAGTGCAACCAGAACCTGGCCCACGAAACCAAATTGACTAGCTCCCAAGAAGTTACCCTTGTGCCCCTTTCAGGCACTACCTCCTCCTCAAAGTGAGGCTAATCCCTAGCCTGACTTTTTTTCTCATTTTTCCCTGACTTTTAAAATTCAAACAACATAAAATTAATCATTTTAAAGTGTACAATTCGGTGGCCTTTTGTACACTCACAATGCTATGCAACCACCATCTCTGTCAAGTTCCAAAACAGTTTCATCTTTCCAGAGGGAAACTTGTACCCATTAAGCATTCACTTCCTATTCCCCCTCCCCTTGCCCCTGGAAACCGCCAATTTGCTTTCTATCTCTAGGGATTTATCTATTCTGGATAATTCATATAAATAGAATCACACAATATGTGACCTTTTGTTTCTGGCTTCTTTCACTTAGCATATTTTCAAGGTTTGTCCACGTTGTAGCATGTATCAGCAGTTTATTCCTTTTTATGGGTGAATAATATTCCATTGTATGGATATACCACATTTCACTTATCCATTCATCCGTTGATAGACATCTGAGTTGTTTCCACCCTTTGACTGTTGTGAATAGTACTGCTATGGATATTTGTACTGCTATACATATTTGTTTGAATACCTGTTTTGAGTTCTTTTGGGTAAGTATCTAAGAGTAGAATTGCTGGCTCATATGATAATTTTATGTTTAACTTTTTGAGGAGCTGCCAAACTGTTTTCCACAGAGGCTGCACCATTTTACATTCCCACCTGCAATGTACAAGAGTTCCAGTTTTTCCATGTCCTTGCTAACACTTATTTTCTGTTTTTTTTGTTTGTTCGTTTTAAATTGTAGCCATCCTAGTGGGTGTGAAGTGGTATATTATTGTTGTTTTGATTTTCATTTCAATAATGGGTAGTTATGTTGAATATCTTTTTATGTGATCATTGGCCATTTGTATATCTTCTTTGAAGAAATGTCTATTTAAGTCATTTGCTCATTTTAAAATTAGGTTGTCTTTTTGTTGTTGAGTTGTCAGAGTTATTTATATACTGTAGATATTAGACCTTTTAAAGATATATGATTTGCAAATATTTTCTCTCATTCTATAGGTTACCTTTTCACTTTCTTGATCCTGTCATTTAATTCACAAAAATTTTTGTTTTGATGAATTCCAGTTTACCTAATTTTTCTTTTGTTGCATGTGCTTTTGGTATCATATCTAAGAATCCATTGCCAAATCCAGGGTTCTTGAAGATTTAACCTTATGTTTTCTTCTAAAAGTTTTAAAACTAAAAGTTTAAGTTTTAAGTTGAAGTTTTAACCCTTCTACTTAAGTTGTTGATCCATTTAGAATTAATTTTTGAATATGGTGAGACATAGGGGTCCAACTTCATTTGTTTTTGCTTGTGGATATCTATTTGTCCCAGCACCGTATGTTGAAGAGAGTATTTTCCCCCATTGAATAGTCTTGGCACCCTTGTTGAAAATCAACTGGCCCTACATGTATGGATTTGATTCTGGACTCTCAGTTCTAGTCCATGGATCTATATGTCTATCCTCATGCCAGTACAGCACTCTTTTGATTACTATAGATTTGTGTAAGTTTTGAAATCGGGAAATGTGAGTCTGCTAGCCTGACTTTTATTACCGTGGATTAATTTTGCCTAGATTTACAATTTATGTAAATGAAATCATATAATATGTTTTCTTCTACTTAATATTAGGTTTGAGAGCTACTCTTTTAGGTTGTTAAAAAATAAACTTTAAATAAATAATACATTTAAATGATTTTAAAAATTCAAATAGGATGAAAATATTAAAGTGAAAAGCAGTGCTGTCTCCCAATCCAATTCTCCACCTCCCTTCCCCAGAGATAACCAATGTTACCAGTTTCTCGAGCATTTATGGAGAGAAATTTTAGGCATGAATAGGTCTCTGATTGTGTACCTTCCCCCCCCCACAGATAACATAGCACATGCTACATACAGAAGAGAACAGTTTATTAGACTTACTTTATAATTATTTCCTGAGTTAACTTACTTTCTCTCCATCCCTATTGCCATTATTCAATCCATTTTTTTTTTCAGGGAAAGATTCGCCCAAGTTAACATCTGTTGCCAATCTTCTTCTTTTTTGTTTCTTCCTCAAAGCCCCAGTGCATGGTTGTATATCCTAGTTGTAAGTCCCTCTAGTTCTTCTGTGTGAGCCGCTGCCACAGCATGGCAACTGACAGACGGGTGGTGTGGTTCTATGACCAGGAAATGAACCTGGGCTGCTGAAGCGGTGAGAGTGTGGAACCTTAACCACTAGGCCATCAGGGCTGGCTCTCAATCCATTTTTTAAGAGTACAGGGCTCTTACCTTGTAAACTGTCACTTAATTTGAGTTTTTCTGGTGTTTCCTCATAATTAGATTCAGTTTATGGACTTTAGGCAGTAATACCACAGAAGTGATGTTGTGTCCATCTCAATCCATCCTATCAGGAGGCACCTCATGGCAGTTTGTGCCATTACTGGTGAAGTGAGTTTTGATCACTTTGTTAAGGTGCAGCCTGCCAGTTTTCTCCACTGCGAAACTGTCAGGTTTTCTTTTGTAATTAATAAGACATCTTTGGGAAGATGATTAATGATATGAATATCCCCCTGACATAACAATCACATTTTTAGAATCCACAGATTGAAATGTGTAACAACAAAAGCTGTGATGAATCCAGCAATGCCTTGTGGGCATTATTAGTTATAAAGGCCTCTACATAAATTATTCACGTCCCATATTTTTCGTGATAAAGACCAAAATGACAGTGTTTGATGCATGCATGGATTCGTAGATTCTTTGAGGCAGTGTGTATCTTGTTTGTCATCAAACATTCACTTGAAGTTTTTAACATCCACTGAGATTTTCTCCTGAATCGATGATTACTGTGATGATTGCAAAATGGTGTGTATGAATTTTGTTTGTATTGTCCTTAAGTGCTTCTGAACTCTAGAGTCAGGCTAGGTCAATAGTGCTTCTGCCCATCTCTGGCTCCTGAGGTCCTGCCTACCATCTCCAGAGGCTCAGCCTGAAGTCCCGGGAAAGGGTGAAGATTCAGGAAGAGCAAAAGAGATTTGGGGTGCAAAGTGACAATACCAGATACACTGAACTTGCCTCTATGCCCCCATTCCTGGCTCCAGAGAAATCAGATGGCCATTGGTAAGGTTGGTGCCATTTTGCGTAGCTTCTGTACCTTGAACTCTCTCATCTTGGAGTTCATGTCCCTGGTCTTATCTTCATTCTAATGCCTCATCAGCTTTTCTTTTTATCTGAATAGGGAATCTAGGTATTCAATTTTGAAATCAAATTTGGATTCTTCACACTGGAACCCCAATTTCTTGAGCAAGTTATGCTCTGAAATCAATCCTGGAGTTAACGGTTGTCCTTAAATACCTTGATGAGGGGATGTAGTTGGGAGAAGGTGTAGCTGATATGACATCAGCTTGCTTCTCTACCTTGAATTTTCTCCTCAGGATGATCTTGTCCATGGCCTTGGTTTGATTCCAAGGCCTCTGCAGGTTCTGGTCTTCTCTGGAGTGGGTGTTTAGCTCTTCCATTCTGAAACCAAATTTGGATTCTAGACTCTTCAGTGTTGCTTTCTAAAGCAAGTTTTTGTTTGGAAGCATAACCCAAGTAAAGTTTTTGGTTGACTGCATGAATGAGAATTTTCAATGGATCCTCTGTGAATTTGGTGCAACTGTTCCTACCGTGTGTAGCCACAACCTTGTTTGGAGAGTTGTCCCAGGGCATGTTGGAAGAGAGTCCTGGCATCCATCCTAGGACTAGCTAGACTGATCTTTTTAAAATACAAATCTCACTAGGCCTGTGCCCTACCAAAGATCCTTAGATAGCTGCCTGATACCTATAGCATCCTGAACTTTATGCCACCAACCCCTGGGATCTACAAATCCAGGCATGCATCAAACACTGTCATTGTGGTCTTTAGCATGGAAAATATGGGATGTGAATAATTTATGTAGAGGTCATTATAGTTAATAATACGTAAAAAACATTGCTGGATTCATCATAGTTTTTGTTGTTACACATTTCAAAATGTGTAACATTCTAAAAATGTGATTTTGTCAGGGGGATATTCAGAACATTGAAAAGGGACAATGGAATATTATTTAGTGATAAAAAGTATTGAGCATCAAGCCATGAAAAGACTTGGAGGAAACTTAAATGCATATTGCTAAGTGAAAGAAGTCAATCTGAAAAGGCTACATACTGTATGATTCTAACTATATGATATTCTGGAAAAGGCAAAACTATGAAGACAGTAAAAAGATTAATGGTTGCCAGGGGTTGGGGGAGGGAGGGATGAATAGGTAGAGCACAGAGGATTTTTAGGGCAATGAAACTGTTCTGTATGATACTATAGTGGTGGATACATGTCATTATATATTTGTCAAAACCCGAAGAATGTACACCAAGAGTGAACTCTAATGTTAATTATGGACTTTGGGTGATAATGATGTGTCAGTGTAGGTTCACCAAATGTAACAAATGTACCGCTCTGGTGCAGGATGTTGATAATAGGGGAGGCTGTTTTGTGTGTGTTTTTGGGCAGGGGATATGTGGGAAATCTCTGTTTCTTTTGCTCAATTTTTTTTTTTTTGGTAAGGAACATTGGCCCTGAGCTAACATCTGTAGCTAATCTTCATCTCTTTGCTTGGGAAAGATTGTCGCTGAGTTAATATCTGTGCCAATCTGCCTCTATTTTGTATATGGGACGCTGCCATGGCATGGCTTGATAGCAGTGTGTAGGTCTGCGCCTGGAATCCAAGCCCACGAACCCTGGGCCACTGAAGCAGAGCACATGAACTTAACCACTATGCCACCTGGCTGGCCCATTTTGCTCAATTTTGCTGTGAACCTAAGACTTCTCTAAAAAGTAAAGTCTATTAAAAAAAGGATTCTTATGTTTAAAAAAGGTTGCGAATGCCTTAGCCTTCTGGATAAAAATCCAAACTCCTTTGTGTGCTGGGCTCTCCACCTTTCTGAGACCACCCTGCTCCTGCCTCCTGGCAGGAGATGCTATGTTCCAGCCACACTGGTCCTCTTGCTGTCCATGTTCTTCCTTGCATCAGGGCTTTATCACTCTCTCTCCTACAGGGCTTATCTTTCTCCTCCTCCTCTGCCTGGTGAAATCCTACACGTCCTTAGGCTCAGCTCCAATATTTTGTCCACAGTGAGGCCTTCTTTGCTGCATCCTGTTCCAGGCAGAACTCTCACCCCCAAAGCCCTTTATTGCTGCATTTTTAGACCAGTGTTTATGGCAGATACAACTGTGCTTAGGAGTCTATTCTAGTCAGTTATCTATGATTTATGCTTCTTTCTCCCCAGCTAGATTGTTCTTTTATTTAAAAGATGAGAGCCTGGAATGGGATGTGTGATAGTTAATTTTATGTGTCAATTTCATTGGGCCACAGGATGCTCGGATAGCTTAAACATTATTTCTGGGTGTGTCTGTGAGGTTGTTTCTGGAAGAGATTAGCACTTGAATTGGTGGACTCAGTAAAGCAGATGGCCTTCCCTAGAAGTGGGTGCTGTTATAACAAATACTTAAAAATGTGTACATGGCTTTGAAAATGGATAATGGGTAGAGGCTGGAAGAATTTTGAAGTGCGTGCTAGAAAATGCAGATACTGCTGTGAATGGACTTTGAAAAGTGATTCTGGTGAGAGCTCAGAAAGAAAAGAGGAGAGCTATAGAGAAAGCTCCCATCTTTTTAGAGAACATAAATAATCATCCACAGAATGTTGATAGAAATATGATGGTAAAGGCCATTCTGATGAGGTCTCAGATGGAAATGAGGAACATATTCTTGGACAATGGAAAAAAGGTAATCCTTGTAATAAAGTGGCAAAGAGCTTGACTGAATTGTGTTTGTATTCTGGTGTTTTCTAGAAGGTAGAACTTGTGAACAATGAAATTGGATATTTAATTGAGGACATTTCTAAGCAAAGTGTTAAAGGAGTGGCTTGGTTCCTCCTGACTGCTAACAGTAAAATGCAAAAAGAGAGACATGAATTGAAGATGAGTCCAGGATTGTTAAGCAAAAAGGAACCAAAACTTAAAGATTTGGGATATTCTCAGCCTGTCAATGTTACAAAAAAAGAGAAAGAGTGTTCAGAAGAGAGCATTAAGGGTGTGATGGACAGACCATTTGATAAGGAAATTAGTGAGTGTGAACCATGGGTTTAATTAGGCATCTAGACAGAAGCCAGAAATAGAGATGGGTTTATACCAGCAGAAACACCATGAGCTGTGAAGGGGAGGAAGACTATCCTCTTCCCACTCTGGGTCCTTTCTGGCTGGGCTACAAATTAAATTGACATGAGACTGAATAGCAGGAGAAAATCAAACAAAACTTTATAACATGTATTCATGGGAAAGATCCAGAAAAACTGGGTAACTCGACAAAATGGCGGAGGTTCTCATCTTAAATAGTATCTTCAGCTAAAGACAGAGGAGGATGTTGGGAGTGGGGAGAGTCAGTTATGGGAGATTACCAGAAAAGCACAGTAAACAAGAGTAAGGTTATTAAGCAGTTTTAAGGCTTTGCCTTCCACACTGATAAGTTTCTCAAAATGAGGTCATCCTCCCTTCTTCCCTGTACAGAGAGGGAGATACCTTTACAAATGTAGATTTACCTTATAAATGTAAATATTTGGTAAACAGAACTTTGATAAGAAGGGGCTCAGCAAGGGCCCTCCCAAGTGTATCCACTCCCAGAGTTATCTATGGTAATGGCCTGTCCTGGGGACAGGCCTTCTATCTTAAATCCTTTTAGGCAGTTAGTAGGGGGGGAGGTCAAAGTTTCTTTCAGAGTCTTCTAACCCTTTATTGTCTTCAGCTGGAAATAATCTGCATACCAGAGTGGCACAGCTTGGGATGGTCTGCCCTGAACCCCATCAGTTCCCTCCTCTGAAACTTCCCTGGAAGTTACACAGTCCTTTTGAAACTTAAAGAAGTTTCATAGTCCAGAAGCTGAGTGGTAGATTGTTCCATCTCACTGAACACATTTCTTAGTCCTGATAATAGATCAGTCCAGTTAAGTTCATTTTAGGGGCTGGCCCGGTGGCGTAAGCAGTTGTGTGTGTGCGCCTGGGGTTCGCTGGTTTGGATCCCGGGTGCGCACTGACGCACCACTTGTCAAGCCATGCTGTGGTGGCGTCCCATATAAAGTGGAGGAAGATGGGCACAGATGTTAGCCCAGGGCCAGTCTTCCTCAGCAAAAAACCAAAAAAACAAAAAAAAAAAGAGGAGGATTGGCAGATGTTAGCTCAGGACTGATCTTCCTCACAAACACACAAAAAAGTTCATTTTAGAAGGCAGTGATGCAGGTGGGCTCCCAAAGTTAGGCCTATATTGTGAAAGCAAGCAATCAGGTGTTTAATAAGAAGCTGTTGATGTAAAATAACCAATAACCATTCTATAGATAAGAGAAACAAAGTGAGTTTACTTGACCCAGAGTGAGGATTATAACTGGGGAAGGCCTTAGAAAGTGTTCCAGAGAAGCATGGTTTTCAGTACAGTCTTATATCTTTTCAGAACACAGAACATACATTAAACACACTCGGGATACATTTTCATCAAAATTTCAAAAGGTATTCAGTTGCAAATTAGCAGATTAACATGACTGTGATGTCAGAAAAGGGACTAATCCAGGCGTTACCAATAGGGTGTAGGAGGGGAAGTATGCATTCTTATCTTAAGAGAGTGCATTCTTTACTTTAATGGTTAAGCAGATGTACAATGTATGTTTGATAGGCCATAAGTCAGGCTTTTTAGTTCAAGCCAAATCAGTTTTGAACCCAAATAGTTATCCCATACACCTCAATATGTGAGAATCTCTTGTCATGAGTCTATATGTTTCTCTCAAAATATGACATTCCAGTCAAAGCCTTGGTAACATAACCAGTGTTTCCAATCATTTCCTGTTATAAGGAGAACAGGTTCTTATTGAACTTACACAAATAACTATATTTCCATGAAAACAATACTCACTAAGAGTTTCCAAATTCTGGAGGGGTCAGGTAGAGAGAAAAAGATAAATGTTTCAATTCTGTTTACAAAAGTATAATTCACCAAATTGCTATAAGTCGTAGTTAGTTTAAGAGAAAAGAGAAGTTTTCCTTAAATCTGAAAAAACAAAACATTTAAAAAATCAGCAATATTTCAAATAAAAGTCATAAAAAGTATAATCACTCTCATCAGTTCATTCAGTCCTGTGTAATCAACTCTTGATCCCGATCTTTCTGCTAGCAGCTTCATGAAGTCACCAGTCTTTCCATCAGAGTTCTGCAATTTTTTTTCCAGTTTAGTTTTATAAGCTGAAAGTTTATCAGAAATCTGCATTCCAGACTAAATGTCAGAGTCCTTTCCATGAATCTCTCTGAAGGTGAAAACATTTGTAAAATCATCATGGTAAAACAGTAACTGTCTATAAACAAGAAAAGACTTAAAAATGACAATTGACAAAGAAACTTGGTTATTTCTGTGACATACAACACTTTAAGATAATAGCTAGAATTATGACTGATAACCAGGACAGATCAGAATTTTAGGAATGTTATATAATTTTTAAAACACTTATATCAATAACATTTACCCACATAATACCACCTAAGAATGTTATTATCATTGCTTATTTGACAATGCTTCCCATGTAATTTAACATACTAAATAAGCCTAATAAGTTTAGTATCTTCTTCCTTGTAGGAAGAGAACAAATTTCTTTGAGAAGTCCCAGGGGCCCTCTGAAAAATTCTCAAAGGAAAAAAAAATTTTTTTTTCTTCTTCCAGGTCAAAAGAAAGACTTCATTCAGGATTTGAATATTTTTTTTTGGGGGGGGGGGCAGGAAGCTTGTCAAAAATATCAAAATGTTTTAAAACACTTGATCAAGTAGGAAACAAGGCTCACTGTGAAACAATGCTCAGTTATCCTTTCAATCAAAGTGGCAACAGAAACAGTCAAGGGCAAACAGAGAGGTAAAATAGTCAAAAAAATCCCAATAGAGAGACCTCAGTCCTTTTGAACATAGGAAATTATTTTAACCTAGTTTTTCTGTCTTTTAGGTAGACTTACTGAAAGGTAAAGAAAAACCTCTTGTAACCTCTCAGACAAAAAGTTCAAGAAAATTATCCTTTTAAGAAAAAGAAGACCAAATTTTAATTTGGCACCAGCTTATTTTTGACATTAAAACTCATTTACTTAATTGGATTTAGTTTAATCTTAGCCAACTTGACCATGCATAAAACTCCTCAGGGTTTTACTTTCACAAACTTTCTGTCACTTAATTTTTACATTCAGAATTTGTCCCATGCCTTCCTTTCTTCCCTTCTAGTACTTTAGGACAAGTTTATCTTTCTTAACAAAACAAACAAAAATATTTCCCTTGTTTATGCCTTCTTTACTGAAAATGTGTATCTTACTTTTCTTGAATACAGACACATATTCATTAATTTTTAGTAGCTTTAATCACATATTTGAATTTTTAACCCTTAGAAACCTTAATTTCTAAGTAAAAACTAAATAAGCAATTTAAACTTTCTTTTACATTAGCATTCTGTAGCTTGACAAATTTATAAACACTTTTCATAATTTCTAGAAACATGTTACTTTACAGTACAATCTTTTAATTGTACTATATTTGTACTATAATTGTTTAATAAAACACAAGACATGTTTACCAATAGATCCAAAACACCTTTTAGTTTTTCTGTAATAAGAAGCCAAAAGTAGATAAACTTATATTTAGTAGTTAATATCTAATATCTATTCTTATTTGAAAATGATCTAAATACTCAATGACTTTTTATCATGAATCTAGCAAAACTTCAAAGTTTCAAGTTACGAAAAGAGATTTTGGAAGTTAAGTACAAACTATAATTATTGCTAAAAGTTTATCTATAAACTCCAAATCACTTAAATCTAAATCGTTTGTTCCCCACAATTATGTTTAGATCACCCAAGAAAACTTCATGTGGACATTGGACAAAATTAGCTATCATTTTAAGTTATGTGGACAAATTTGTAACAGGGATAACATGAGCTTATTTAACTAGTAAACCCAGACTGCAGGTCTGCATCACATCCAATGCTGATAACTCTGAGGACATGTCTATTTTAATCAAACCAACAAACTTAAACCAGCTTTCATTTACCAAAGATGATTTCAAATCACATTAACTTGAAGGACATATAAGAACTTACTTTAAGCCAGTTAAACAGAGCTCTTAATTTTGACTATACTATCTGGAGGTAAAATATCACACACATGTAGCATACATAGAGACACCCTCATAAACATCAGACAGATGCAAGGAAGATTTTATAGCCTCTGTTAAAAATTTTAGCAGTTTGCATCTGCAAAAGCTTCTTTTCCCATTTTTTTTTCTTTCAGTCTTAGGAATCTCCCCTTTTGTTAAGCACATGCACAAGTCTCCGGAGTTCAGAAGGTAGGCTTTGGGATTGGCCAATGAACTTTGAACTACTTTCTAGAGCCATAATTCCAGCCTTGTAGAGATTTGTTAGACAAAGACAATTGCTTCCAGGTTTCCAAAGAACTGGATTACAGTTTGAATGACAAAGAAGTTGACCTACCCTTCCAGCTATATTTTTTTCCAATTGCTTTTTTTTATATCAGGGAAAATTTTAACTTAAGAGGTGAATTAAAGATTTGTATGTTCTAAAACTTTCAGGACAATGTATCATGCCTTTAACAGTCTGCATAAAGCATTTAACAAAGGCCCCTCCTTTTTTTTCTAAGTGCACAAAAAAAGACATACAATCACTTCACATAAAGCCCATAAATATATCATTTTTTCTACAAACTTTCATCTGAATTCCATTAACTCTTGTACCTCTAATCATAGTATTCATTAGAACTTTATCAATAGGTCTTGGTCTTATAATTCTGGACAGGGGAAGCATTTCCAGTCAGACATTTTAAAACATACTCAGGCAAAGTTGATATAACCTCTTTATATAAAATTAGCTCAAACATTCCAATCTTTATAATCTTATCAACACTTACACTTTTACATTTCCTCAATTTAATTGTAACCTGAGTCAGGGTCTTAAGGCTAGTCATTTTCTTTTCCTTTTCTTTTTTTGTGTGTGTGAGGAAGATCAGCCCTGAGCTAACATCAGATGCCGATCCTCCTCTTTTTTGCTGAGGAAGATTGACCCTGAGCTAACGTCCGTGCCCATCTTCCTCTACTTTATATGGGACACTGCCACAGCATGGCTTGATAAGCGGTGCATTGGTGCATACCCGGGATCTGAACCTGCAAACCCCTGGCTGCTGCACCGGAGCATGGGCGCTTAACTGCTACGCCACAGGGCTGGCCCCATTTTTTTCCTTTTTTAAATTTGGCCTTTTCATAGGTACCAATGAAACAATTGTGATGAGAGCCCTTGATACCAGCTCAATAGAGGATTGACATAAGGGAAGTCATATGGCAGAGGGGAAACCATATTGTGACTTGGAATGACCTCTGACCAACTCTGGACTTTTATGGCCCCTCCCAGATGCTATAAGTTGATAACTTTGTTCTTTTGAGTTCCTTAGAAATGTGATGACCCCCGGGCAGAGAATCTATGATGATAGCCATCATCAGTGACAACTGAAAGATCAGAGTATAGGGTATTGCTCCAGTCTGATGCATATCAAGTAAAACAAAGGACTGCCAGGAACTAAGACCAGATGGATGCCCCCACCCTGGGACCAGATGCCTCCCCTACTCAGAGACTAGCCTTCTGTATAACTGGCCTGTAGTCTTTGTTCTGTAAGATGGTTCTTTGAGACATTAGTCGCCATCTTCCCCCTTGCTAGCAAGCTGTAATAAACTGCCCTTTCTTTTCCACCACCTTGCCTCTTGACGATGGGCTTTTGTCTTGCAGTGAGCAGATTGTGCCCTTTGTGCGGTAACGCTCTCACAATTTTTTTTCCCCCAATTTAGAAGTTTTCCCAATTTAAATGATTCTTCATCTGGCCACATCGATGAGCAGGATCTTAGTCTTAACAGCAACTTACACCAAAGCTTAACCATGGATGTAAGAGGCATCCTCAAAAGAGATCCAGAGAATTTACTCCCCAAAATAAGAAAGCACAACAAGCAACGAAGGTTGAGACGACAAAGGCCCCTTATGAAAGCAAATGGGACCCCTTATGACAAACTCCCAAGAGCAGACACAGCTGGACAAAGAGAGCATTTCCTGGAACCCTAGTCTACTTGACGGGCCGCCAAGATGCATGCTGGTACATGTATCCTCCGCATGGCGGAGACCAACGAGGTCACGAAGCCAAGCCACAGACAACAGGTTTTGGACTTGAGACCTGTGTTGACCCAAAATAACCAATAACCATTCTATGGATAAGAGAGATGAGGTGAGTTTTACTTGAGCTAAGGTGAGGATTATAACCTGGGAAGGCAGTTTCCATAAAGGAAGAAAGTGTTCCGGAGAAGCATGATTTTCAGTTCAGTCTTATACCTTTTTAGAACAAAGAACATACATTAAACACAGCCACAATACATATTCATCAAAGTTTTAAAGAGGTATTCAGTTGCAAATTAGCAGATCAACATGACCCTGATGTTGGGGAAGGGACTAATATAGGGTGGCATTACCCAGTAGGGCGTTACCAATACTAGCGAAGGCGGGAAAGTATGCATTCTTATCTTAAGAGAGTGCAGTCTTTATTTTAACAGTTAAAGCACATGTACAATGTAAGTTTGAAAGGTCATAAGTCAGGCTTCTTTAGTTCAAGCTGAATCTATTTTGAGCCAAAATAGCTACCCCATGTACCCCAATGTGTGAAAATCTCTTGTCACCGGTCACCCCTTCCTTCTTTCCTATGCCTCCCTTTCGGAATGGGAATGTCTGTCCTGTGCCTGTCGCGTTGTATTTAGGAAGCACATAACTTGTTTAGGTTCACAGGTTCACAGCCGAAGAGCAATTTGCCTCAGGATGAGTCGTACCTTGAGTCTCACCCATACCTGACTTAGATGATATTTAGATGAGACTTTGGCCTTTAGAGTTGATGCTGGAAAGAGTTAAGACTTTTGAGGTTATTGGGATTAATTGAATGCATTTTGTATCCAATTTTGCATTTGTGAGAAGAATTTTGCACATGAATTTTGGGGGCCAGTGGTGAAATGTTATGGATTGAATGTTTATGTCCGTCCCCCCGCCCCCCAAATTCCTATGTTGAAATCCGTCTCCAGTGTGATGGTATTAGGAGGTGGGGCCTTTGGGAGAGATTAGGTCATGAAGATGGAAGCCCTCTTCTCATAGTGCCCTTATGAGAAAAGACACGAGAGCTGCTTCCTCTCTGCTTTCTCTGCCATGTGAAGATACAGTGAGAAGCAGAAACAGAGCTGAGATGTTGCCCTCTTTTAAGAGACAGAGACACGGAGGCACAGATGGTCTGGGTTGCTTCCTGGCTGCCAAGCATGCCAGAGGTGAGGTGAGAACCCCAGAGGTTTGGCTCCTGCATGACTTTCCTCTGTTTCATGCAGCTGCTTCCAACAAGGCCAGGATTTCCTTCCCCAGCACTTGCCATGCCCTCAGGAAGCTGGGTCAGGGGGTGGACATTTGGGGGGCTTAGGCCACTGCAACCCATATGTCCCCCTCAGACCAGAGACAATGCTTTCTTTCCCCTAGGACAGTCCTGTTTCCTTCTTTTCTCCTCCAGTGACTCTTGGCCCTGTGTCACCCTGGGCAAAGTGTGTCATCTCTCTGGCCTCAGTGTCGTCCTCTGTGAAATAGGCTAATGTCTGATCTGCCTACCTCAGTACGAGCATCCATTGTAGCTCGGGTCTATACCCAGGTCCTCCCACACGCTGGGTCCTTGGAGAATAAACCACCTGCCTGGGATATTTTCAGACACAGCTGCAGTTGAAGGAATCACGACCAGGAAGGGGACAGCACTGTGACGGACTCCTGTGAAGGCCTGGAGCCAGTTCCTGAGAGGCTGCCTGGCTCCCGTGCCTTCCCCGTCCCTCTTGCCCACACTGCTCTGCTCCTCTGCTCCAAAACACATCTTCCTCCTCTCCCTGGAGCCAGCCCAGCTTCCCTCCTTCAGGAAGCTTTCCCCAAGTGACTCCACCCTGAGCGATTCCATGTTTCTTCTTGTTTTTGTGTCTTGACCCGGTGCCATTTCATTCAATTTAAAAAAACACCAATTGAGTCCCCGCCTGGGGTGCAGTGGGGGTGGGATAGAGGGGAGGGCAGGTGTGGTTCTGCGCCTTGAGTTGCTTGTCCCCCATGGGGATGTTTAGGCAAGAGTGCAGCCATGCATATGAAAGCGATGTGTGTGCGATGAGATTAATGCCGGATGGAGCTCGGAAGAAGGAAACATCACATCCAGTTGGGAAGACTGAGAGAGGCTAAAAATGGAGGTGGTGCTGGCTTGGGCTTTCCCATGTGTGTCTTCTTTTGTTCCCATTTCCCTTTCCTCCACTGATCTCTCAAAGATGCCATTCTGCATTAGATTCTCTGTTAGGCACGGGGGGATCCAAACACACTCATGTTAGTTAATTAATTCAGATATGCAAGAAATAATGCATTTCTTTATTTTGTCTAAGACACCTTAATTTAGACTCTAAGCCCCGTTTCTGCTGAGTGGGTGGGAAATGCATCTTTGTCACCTTGGAGCCTCCTGACCCCAGGTAGTCAAAAATGTTCCAGGTCACACATGGAGCCAAGGCACCAGGGAGGCTGTGCCAGGTGGCATCCATCAGTTTGCCCTCCGTGCTGCTGAGGCTCCCTCAAGCCTGCTCTGCCGGACCCCTTGGACTTCAGGCTCAGGGTACAGGGATCCGGTACCTGGTTATCTGCTGGGGAGGTACCAGGGAGCAGGACGTGGCCCCCTTTGCTGGCAATACCTCCCCTTTGCTTCTCTGGCTCAGGGGAATCTCTTTTTAGTTAGGAAGACTCTCTCTCTCTTTCTATGCTTTCAAACATTTCTCCTCTCCCTCAAGGACACCTAGCATATGCACTCAGATGAAAACAAGCCAATAAGACAAGTGTATTAGTTAGTGTTATGGGCTGAATTGTGTCCCCTCAAAATTCACGTGTTGAAGTCCTAATCATAGCATCTCAGAATGTAACGGTATTTGGAGATAAGGGCTTTAAAGAGGTAATTAAGTTAAAATGAAGTCTTCAGGATGGAGCCTAATCCAGTATGACTGGTGTCCTCATAAGAAAAGATTTGGACGCAGACATGCACAAAGGGAAGACCATGTGAAAACACCAGAAGAAGACTGCCATCGACAAGCCGAGGAGAGAGGCCTTAAAAGAAAGCGACCCTGCTGACACCTTCATCTGGAACTATAGCCTCCAGAACTGTGAGAAAATAAATTTCTGTTGTTTAAGCCACTCAGTCAGTGGCATTTTGTTATGGCAGACCGAGCAAACTGATACAGTTAGGATCTATGTTTGGCTGCTGTGACAGAGGAACCCAAAATACAGTGGCTGAAACAAGATGGAAGTTAATATTTATCTCATGAACCAGTCTGAACACGGGCATCGGGGCCAACATGGGGCTGGGGATTCACACTTCTAACTTTGTGCTCTGTCACCCCCTGGGATGTTGTTTATCTTCCAGATCCCAGAGAGCTCCCCATTATGTCCGTGGGCCCACATCTGGCCAGCAGGAAGGAGAAAAGGAGAAGGGAAGGGAGGACCCCTTCCTTTTAAGGGCAAGGCCTGGAAGGTATGGACATTCCTTCTGCTCATATGTTAATGGACCGAATTTGGTGACATGGCCACATCTAATCACAAAGAAGGTTGGCAAATGTAGTCTTTCCTCTGGATGTCTATGTGCGCAGCTAAAGTTTGGGGGTTCAAATACTACAAGAATAAGAAGATAATGACTATCAGGGGACAACCAGCAGTCTCTGCCCTCCCAGAAGCAAGGAAGAACAGGAACAGCCAATCTGCTTGGATGGAAGAAAGGGAAAAGGGAAGATGGCAAGGAGGATATCAGCAATTAATACCATCGAACTTACTATTCTTCATCTGCCACATGAAGAAGAGTAAGACCCGTGTAGATCCTGCCTTCAAGTTGCTCCCAAATGCTCACCATTTCTAGAGAGTAATATTTAAAAACAAGCAATTATAACAGAACAAGACAGCATACAATGGAGTGAAAATTATTGCAATTACAACCTACACTGGAATTGCTCTTTGGAAGAAACTACGTCCGTTTACAAAAGTTTCTCGATGGGCCATGTAGGAGTGGAAGGCGAGGACTTGGGAGCAAGGATTGACAGAATTCTGAGAAAGGAGGGTGATGTCTAAATAAATCTGTGTAAGAAATGTACAGGAATTGGACATCATGGAGGGCAAAAGAGAGGGCCAAATGATAGGTGGGAAGGGGAAAAGTGAATGGATAGAATTCTTAGAACAGGATGCCTAATATTGAATTTTGCATCATTTAGGTTCTGTAATGTAACTCTCCCCTACAAACCTTTAGTCAAATCTACTAAACATATAAAGGCCTGTGTGCATGTGTGTGTGTGAATTTCACATCTGGGGCATTTTAGGGTAGAACAGCGGCAGCCTTATGAGAGGATGATACACCTGCTTATTGAACAAATTAGGCAAAGACTGAAGCAGGGGTAACTAGAGAGACCATCAGCTACACGTCCCCTTTAGAATTCCGGAGAGACTGGTATGGAGGTGGGGATGGGATTTTAGCCAATTTCAAAGATCAAAGCACTTCCGCCAAAAGCTGGATTACAACCATTGTCACAAAAACCAGTTACCTATGCTTCCAGGGCGAATTTCCCTCTGCCCAGGAGAGTCGAAGAAAGTATTACAAAGGAGGGGACACTTAGGATTGCCAAAGGAGGAGAAGAGAGGACTAGCTATCCCAGTCAAGGGAAGAGGTTTTGTTATGAAGCATCAGAAGGTTATAGCAGGGGTGATGTGATTAGATGTGGGTTTTACCAAGGTGATGAGGACTGGAGTTGCCTCTGTGGATGTATAACCGTCTCCTCCTCTGCTCACTAAAGACATCTGTGTTTTTTCTGGAGGGTCTTCTCTCTATCTGCCCGCTGTGAAGGAGGCTGTCTGTGCCAACTTGGTTCCTGCGTTTTTGTGAAGCAAAATACTGGTGAGAGGGGTAGAAAGAGACACAGAGAAGCCAGGATGAGGATGGGTGTTGGGAAGGGCTGAGATTCACTCATGGGAGAGGTTGAGGTGTGCAAGGAGCCCCTCTAAATTGTACCCCTCTTCCTTGTCTAAATCCTGAAACAATGAAAATGAAGACAGGGTGTCAGGCAGATGGAGATGAGCTATCACGGTATGCGGGAGCTGTGTTGGAGATTGTGACTTTTTATGTGTGCTTCATAACACTGAGCTCCAGAACGAGATCCCAGGCGGTGCTGGGCTAGGTCCTTTGTAAAAGTTTCAGCATGGAGGACAGAGGAAGAGATGCACGCTAAGAAGGCAGTTTGATTTTAGGAGAAAGGGAAGAGGAAATGTCAGGGTCACACATGCCAGGTTTTCCTTCCAAAATCACCAGTGAGACAAGTTCCTCCACCTCCCTTGGGGTGGAGTGTGCAGGGAGGTAGAGAGGGGCCAGGAGGGTAGTGCTGTGGGACCCCTTTCAAGTGGAAGGAGCATCAGGACGGGGAGGGAACCCTCCCCATCAGGGAAACCTTACGACCCCTGGGTTTCTTTTATTAACCCATTGGGCTTGGCCATTAAGCCTTGATCAGCCAAGGGGGTGTCTGTTTCCTCTGGGAAGTTGTTCCATAGTCTCACTTATCTTTGTATTCCCAGCATCTAGCACTGTGCCTGACAAATAGTAGGTGCTCAATACATATTTTTTGAAGGAAGAGAGGAAGGCAGGCAGGCACTGCCTCAGAGTAAAAGAGGAGTCAGGAGAGCTCACCCTGGTCATTCCTTGCCTCTGGCTTAACCTGTACTTGATCTAACCCACACAGAGAGATGCAGGGGCAAAGCCCACATCTTTTCTCAGGATCTTGAGATGAAGACATGTCCTCTCCCTTTGTTACTTTCCCATGTTTTTCAAGGTGCACATCAAATTAGTAGGTTGTGACCATAATTAAAAAAGTAGAATAGACTGTAATAAACACAGGAAATATTACAGGATAGAATAGAATTAAAAATTTGAAAGTACATCATATGTAATAAAGTTGGGGTTGCTTTGTGAAAATTGTTGTGTTTGTGTGTGTGTATTTGTACTGGGTTGCTGTGTAAATTGCATATTTTACTATGAGCTGTAGTAAAAAATTTTGAAAAATATTGACTTCCCCCATTTAGCAGAACTCAATTGCACCTTCTACCTCTATTCCCGTAAGGAAGTGAATTCAAATAGGGGGGTACATCTAATCAAGGAATGAGGAAAGAAGAGGGCATTTTTGGCTCCAAATAACAAGCTTGTTTGTCAACCCTTTGGGGATTATGGCTCAAGAGCCTTATCTGGGTGGCATTTTTGCAGTGGTATGTGTCCAAGGGTATGAAATAAGATAATTGCACTTGAGAAACTGGCTGTCATTATGTCTCCACACCATTGCCAAAGCAGGAGACCTGAAAGCCATGTAAAGAGTTTGATTTGCAATCTTTCCAGTGCGTGGAGCTGGCTATCATGGTTCATTTTGCTAGTAATAATGACATTAACAGTACTAACAATGCTGTAAATTAATATTGAGTTCTTTTCAGCTTTCAAAGATCTTTCCCCTCTGTCTTCTCTAATTCTACAACCACCCAGAGAGTAGTCAGCCCAGGTAAGACTATACACATTTTATTTTAGAGAAAACAGGTTCAGAAGGCAGTCCATGCTCACACAATCCCGTGTTTCCAAGTTCTCCTAGTTGAGTCCTTTTGGCATTTGAGGGGGCCCAATAAACAATACCCCTTTCCATGCCTGAATTCACAGCCAGTTGAGAGACAGAGACACAGGGTGAAGATAAAAATATCAGCTTAATTATGGGTAAAGGCTGGAGTGGACCAGGATCATGATTACCAGGGGCTCTGAGAGACCGTCCTGCTGCACCACGACTTGACCCCAGATAAACATAATCTTTGAGGCATCACTGTTCTCACAAAAGGAGAGGTCTTCAGGGATCTACCACCAAAAACAAACAAACAAACAAACAATCATGATCTTGTCCTACAGTGGCTGGAGACCCCATCTGTGGCAGCTAGCAACTCAGATTTGATGGCTGAGAGTTGTAGAAGAAGCTCCCCACTTCCCCCAGGGTGGCTGAGGTGGCTGGGAGCAGGGAGCTGAGATGGAGCAGAGGGAAGCCAGAGTGGTGGGAGACAGCTTAGATCAGCAGGCATCGGGGGTGGGAGAGAGCCCTGAGGTTGGCTCATATAACAACACTCTCATGTGTTTACTGACACTTGCAAAAGTGAGATGGAGATGCTGAGCCTGGATTCCTCTTCTGAGCTAAAGTCTCAGTGGGGGCTGAGGTGGTCTTTATTGGAGGTGCCTTCTGGCAAGCAGAGTCCTGGAGGCAAACCATCTCTGGAAGAAAGCCTTTTCAAGTTAGGCTCAAAGGACTCTCACAGATTAAGATCAAACTACTAGCTCCTGAATAAAGATGACCAAACCCATGAGAAGCAAAGTCACTGGGGAGGATGTGGAAAAATTGAGATCTTTGTATGTTGTTCGTGGGAATGCAAAATGGTGCAGCTACTGTGGAAAACAATTTGGTTGTTCCTAAAAAAGTTAAACATTGATTTACCATATGACCCAGCAATTCCACTCCTAGGTATATATCCAAAACAATTGGTAATAGGGACTCAGATACTTGTACACCAATGGTCATTGCAGCATTATTCACGATAGCCAAAAGGTAGAAACAACTCAAGTGTCCAACAACAGACGAATGGGTAAACAAAATGTAGTATATACATGCAATGGAATATTACTGAGTTTATTGAAAGAGTTCTGATACATGTACAACATGGATAAACCTTGAAAACAGTATGCTAAGGGAAAGAAGCCAGACACAAAAGGACAAATATTGTATGATTCTACTTCTATGAAATATCTAGAATAGGCAAGTTCATAGAGACAGAAATTAGATTACCAGGGTCTGGGGGAGGGGGAAACGAGGAGTTATTACTTAATGAGTTCAGAGTTTCTGTGAGGGGTCATGAAAAATTTTTGGAAATAGATAGTGGTGATGGATGTACTACACTGTGTATGTAATTACGTCCCTGAATTGTCCCTGAACCACTTAAAAATGGTTAAAATGGCAACTTTTATGCTATATATATTTTACCACAATAAAAAACATATTTAAAAAATGGATCATAGACATAAATGTAAAACCTAAATCTGTAAAACTTGAAGAGCACTAAAAAAATCTTTGTGACCTTGGGTTAGGCAAAGATTTCTTAGCTATGACACCAAAAGCATGATCCATAAAAGAAAAAATTGATAAATTGGACTTTATCAAAATTAGAAACTTCTGCTCTTCAAAAGAGAATGCTAATGTCCATCAGCTGATGAAACAGTGGTATATCCATACAATGGAATATTATTTGGCAATAAAAAGGGAGGATGTACTGATGCATGTTACAACATGCAGAACCTTGAAAACATTATGCTAAATGAAAGAAGCTAGTCACAAAAGGCCTCATATTGAATAATTCCCTTTCTATGAAATGTAAATAGGCAAATTTATAGAGACAGAAAATAGATTAGTGGTTGCTTAGGATTGGGGGGAAGGAGAGGAAAATGGAGATTTACCACTACTGAGTATTGGCTTTCTTTAAGGGGGACAAAAATCAGATTGTGGTGAAGGTTGCACAATGCTGTGAATATAATAGAACACACTGAATTGTATACTGTAAATGAGTGAATTATATGAAATGTGAATTATACCTCGATAAAGTTGTTTAAAAAAAGAATGCTAATCAGAGTGAGAAAGTCAAATACCACATGATCTCACTCATAAATAGAAGATAAAAACAACAACAACAAAACACATAGAGGCAGAGGTTGGATTGGTGGTTACCGGGGGGAAGGAGAGAGGGAGGAGAGTAAAAGGGGTGATTCGCACATGTGTGTGGTGATGGATGGTAATTAGTCTTTGGGTGGTGAACATGATGTAATCTACACAGAAAACGAAATATAATGATGTACACCCGAAATTTACATAATGTTATAAACCAATGTTACCTCAGTAAAAAAACATAATCCTAATTGCATTAAAAATGAAATACAGGGCCGGCTCCGTGGCTTAGCGGTTAAGTGCGCGCGCTCTGATGCTGGCGGCCTGGGTTCGGATCCCGGGAGCGCCCCGAGGCACCACTTCTCCGTCCAACGTGAGGCCGAGTCCCGCGTACAGCAACTGAAGGGATGTGAACCTATGACATACAACTGTCTGCTGGGGCTTTGGGGGGAAAAAAAACTGAATAAATAAAATCTTTAAAAAAAAAAAAAAAATGAAATACAAAAAAAAGCAGGATGCCAAAAAAAAAAAAGAATGCTAAGAGAATGAAGACAAGCCACAGACTGGGAGACAATATTTGTAAATCACGTATCTGATAAAGAACTTGTATCTAGAATCTATAAATAACTCTCAAAACACAATAATAATAAAACAAATGGCCCAATTAAAAATATGTGCAGGGCCGGCCCCGTGGCTTAGAGGTTAAGTGCGCGTGTGCTCCGCTGCTGGCGGCCCGGGTTCGGATCCCAGGCGTGCACCGACCCACCACTTCTCCGGCCATGCTGAGGCCATGTCCCACATACGGCAACTAGAAGGATGTGCAACTATGACATACAACTATCTACTGGGTCTTTGGGGAAAAAAAAAAGGAGGAGGGGGCCGGCCCTGTGCCTTAGCGGTTAAGTGCGCACGCTCTGCTGCTGGCGCCCTGGGTTCGGATCCCGGGTGCGTACCGCCACATCGCTTCTCTGGCCATGCTGAGGCCGTGTCCCACATACAGCAACTAGAAGGATGTGCAGCTATGACATACAACTATCTACTGGGTCTTTGGGGAAAAAAAAAAGGAGGAGGGGGCCGGCCCTGTGCCTTAGCGGTTAAGTGCGCACGCTCTGCTGCTGGCGCCCTGGGTTCGGATCCCGGGTGCGTACCGCCACATCGCTTCTCTGGCCATGCTGAGGCCGTGTCCCACATACAGCAACTAGAAGGATGTGCAGCTATGACATACAACTATCTACTGGGGCTTTGGGGGAAAAATATAAATAAATAAAATTAAAAAAAAAAAAACAAAGGAGGAGGATTGGCAATAAGTGTTAGCTCAGGGCTGATCTTCCTCACACACACAAAAAAAATGTGCAAAAGATTTGAGCAGTTGCTTCACCAAAGAAGATATATAGATGACAAATAAACATAAGAAAAGATGCTTGATATCATTAATCGTTGGGTAAGTGCAAATTAAAACCACACTGAGATACCACTGCACACCTATTAGAATAGCAAAAAATGAAAGAAAACCCCAAGTGCGGACAAGGATGCAGAGCAACTGAAACTCTCAGGTGTTGCTGATAGGAATGCAAATGGTACAGCACTTTGGAAAACAATTTGGCAGTTTTATAAAGCTCAATATACACTTACCATATGACTCAATAATTCTACTCCTAGGTGTTTACCTAAGTCAGATAAAAAACTGGTGTTCACCTAATGAAAACTGTGGACTTTGGGTGATTATGATGTGTCAGTGTAGGTTCATCAGTTGTGACAGATGTACCACTCTGGTGGGGGATGTTGATAATGGGGGAGTCTGTGTGTGTGGGGGCAGGAGGCATATGGGAAATCCCTGTATTTTCTGCTCCATTTTACTGTGAACCTAAAACTGCGCTTTAAAAAATCTTAAAAAAAAAAAAAATCAACTTATGTTCACACAAAAACCTGTGTGTGAATATTGACAGTGACTTTATTTGTTATCGCCCAAAACTGGAAACAACCCAAATGTCCCTCAACTGAGAAAAACCAAGTAAACAATGGATAAATCTACTATGGGCACATCCATCCAATGGAATACTACTTGGTAATAAAAAGGAAAGAACTGCTCCTATAGGCAAAAACATGGATTAATCTCAACTGCATTACGCTAAATGAAAGACGCTGTCCTCAAATATCTGTGACTACATTTATATGACATTTTGGAAAAGGCAAAACTACAGGGACAGAGAATAGATACTGATTGTCAGGGGTTTCCCAGAGAGGAGACTGTCTACAAAGGGGCCCAAGAGGGAGTTTTTGGGGTAATAGAAATGCTCTGTTTTGATTGTGGTATGACGGCATGTGTTTTCAGAATTTATAGACTGTTATACCTAAAAAGGGTGAATGTGAATTATACCTCAATAATCTTGACTTAAAACAATAAGAACATTTCTTCATCAAAAGACAAGGCAATACACTCATGTTCATAGCAGCATTATTCACAACAGCCAAAAGGTGGAAATAACCAAATGTCCATCAATGGATGAATGGATAAACAAAATGTGGTATATACATACAATGGGATATTATTGTCTTTAAAGAGAGGGGAATTCTGATACACGTTACAACATGGATGAACCTTGAAGACACTAAGCTAAGTGAAATAATCCAGGCACAAGAGGACAAATACTATATATTCATATATATATATGAATATTATTCAGCTATAATGTTAAATATTATTCATAAAATAATACTAATGAATATTATTCTTAAAAAAGGATGACATCTTGCCATTTGCAACAACATGGATGGACCTTGAGGGCATTATGCTAAGGAAATAAGTCAGACAGGGGAAGATAATTACTGTATGATCTCTCTTATATGTAGAATCTAAAAACAAAAACAAAATCCCTGAAAAAACCACGCTCATAGATGCAGAGAACAGATTGGTGGTTGCCAGAGGCTAGGTGAGGGGAGGGAGAAATGGATGAAGGGGGTCAAAAGGTACAAACTTCCAGTTATAAAATAAATAAGTTGTGGGGATGAAATGTACATCATGGTGACTATAGTTAATAATACTGTATTGCATATTTGAAAGTTGCTAAGAGAGTAGATCTTAAAAGTTCTCATCACAAGAAAAATAATTTTTTGGATATATGTAAGATGACGGATGTTAACTAGAGTTATCGTGGTGATTATTTCACAATGTATACAAATATGGAATCATGTTGTACAGCTGAAACTAATATAATGTTATGTGTCAGTTATATCTCAATTAAAAAATATATTTTAAAAAATAGGCAGCAAAGTATAGTGATTACCTTGGGTGGAGGGTATTGACAGAAAAAAGGGAGACTTTTGGGATGTTGAAATTGTCCTCTATTTTGATCTGGGTAGTGGTTACATGGGTGTATAACTGTTAAAACTGTACATTTTAGGTTTTTGCAATTTGCTGTATGTATGTCATACTTCAATTTAAAAAAGATGTCATACGAAAGTGAAAACACATGGTACAAACTGGAAGAAGATATTTATCATACATACAATTGACAAATATTAGTATCCAGAATATATTTTGAGAACTCCCGGAAATCAGTAAGGAAAAGACAGAGAACTCAGTAGAAAAATGGGCAAAAGTCATGAACAGGAATTTCACGGAAGAAGGAACCCATGTGGTCAACAAACATGTGAAGATATGCTCAGCTTCATCAGCAGTCAGAGAAATGCTGAACAAGCCTGCAAGATACCATCTTAAACCCATTTGATTGGCAAAGGTTAGGAAGTCTGCCAAAATCAAAGGTTGGAGAGCACGAAGAACAATAGGCTCTCTTACACCTTGCAATTGGGAATATAAATTGACACGACCTGTCTGGGAAAACAATGTGGCATCAATAAATAAAGTTTAACACTCACAGCTCAGCAATTCCATTCAATGTCCACTGGACAAGAGTGTTCACGGCAGCACTGTCCATAATAACAGAAATCTGGGAACAATCCCAATGCTCACTGACAAGAGAAGGTATAGATTAGTTACGGCATATCCATATAATAGTATATTATGTAGCAGGGCAAATGGGTGAACTGAAGTTGTATGTTCAATGTGGATAAATTTTAGTAAAAATATGAAAAAAGCATGTCCCAGAGGAGTACATACAGTATGATACCCTTTCTGTAAAATCAAGCAAAACTGAAGAGTATATTGTTATGCATATACTTATTTGCAATAAAAATCAAGGAAATGCCAAGCACAAAATTCTTTGGCCCATTTTTTTGTTTTTTTGCTGAGGAAGATTCGCCCTGGGCTCACATCCATTGCCAATCTTCCTCTTTTTTTCTTTTTTTTTTTTTCCTTGAGGAAGATTCGCCCTTAGCTAACATCTGTGCCAATCTTCCTCTATTTCGTGTGTGGGTCACAGGCACAGCATGGCCACCAATGAGTGGTGTAGGTCTGCGCCCAGGAGCTGAACCCAGGCCACCAAAGCAGAGCGGGCTGAACTTATTCACTAGGCCAGGGGGCTGGCCCCCTCTTTGGCCTATTTTTTAATCTGGTTGTTTGTTTTCTTTTTGTTGAGTTTTAGAGTTCTTTGTATATTTTGGATAACAGTCTTTCATCAGATATGACTTTTGCAAATATTTTCTCCAGTCTGTGTCTTGCCTTCACATTCTGTTGAAATTGTCTTTTGCAAAGCAGATGTTTTTAATTTTAATGAAGTCCAGATTTCAATTATTTCTTTCATGGATCATGCTTTTGCCGTTGTATCTAAAATATCATCACCGTACCCAAGGCCCAGTGGTTTCTTTAGATGGTCTTTCATTATTTCCTACCTCGTGTGAATAGCTCGTGATTGTCTAGTCAGCATTGGATTCCTGGTTTCTCATCCTTCTGGAGCTTACAATGGTTGGTTGTGAAGTCAACACAAAGGGTGAAAATCCCATAGAAAGTCATGATTGAGCAACAACAATGATCCCACCCCTGTGAATAGTCTTAGATAGCCAGTTCGCCCCCAGAGTGGAGCAGATCACTTATTTTTCAGTTGAGCACCAGAGGAAGTAATTGGCTTATATTAGGTGCCATGTTTGAAAAATGTTTAAACTCCACAATATACGCTTAGCTCAGCAAGATGCCCATACTACAAGAGGCACACGGAAGAGCAGATTCAGCTTGAGGTCTCACAGACTCACTGTGGGGCAAACACTCATTGTGCAGGAAGGTCAGCATAATTGCCCACACTATTTAAATTGTCGCTTTCCCCTCTCGCAGAGCTCAAAGGTTTGAATTCATGTAAGGTAAGTGCTTATGTGGTAGACTATCTTGTATTTACTTTGGAGTTTCTGGATGTGACTACACACCGACCTCCTCTCTGAGTTTTATGAAGCTCTCTAAAGGAACATCGCAAGAATATCTCTGAGGACTTTGTGCGCAAGCCACTAGGGTCAGAGGTGGGCCTGCCATCTTCCCCAAGGTGCAGGTCAGAAGCCGGACCAGAAAATCAAGTCAACGCCAGGGACTGGGTCAGTATACTCTGAAGACATGTGGGAGATGCTGGGTGAGCAGAGGTGGTGGAAAGCAGGGAAAAGTCAGAGAGGGACAGGAAGAGCCAGGGTGAGGCCGCGTCCATGTCACCAAGAGAAGAATAAGGTGGTTAACACTGGCTAGTGGTGCCAAGGTCAAGAGGCCGGGACAATTCCTGGGTCTGGCACCCAGGAGGTCATTGGTGAACACAGCAGGGGCAGTTTAGTATAGCAGCGGGGGCAGAAGACTGCAAAGGGCTCATACACTTTAGGGACCAAACAGATAGAAACTGTTGAATGACTGAAGCAGGCAGAGTGCCACGGTAGGGCAAGGTGGGGTCTGTGACAAACTGGAGAGTGTACACCCTACCTGACATGGGCAGCCTATTCCTAGTGCCAGCCAATTGTTACTAGGAGAAAGTTCTAAGGAAATACTGCCAGATCTGTTATTTTTTTTCAAGAGAAACAAACAAATCTGTATTTGTATATAGAATCTGATTTTTACATGTTATTACCAATCCAAAATTTTAATGGCTGTGAGGGGCTGGCCCGGTGGCTTAGCGGTTACGTGCACGTGCTCTGCTACTGGCGGCCCGGGTTCGGATCCCGGGCACGCACCGACACACCACTTCTCTGGCCATGTTGAGGCCGTGTCCCACACACAGCAACTAGAAGGATGTGCAACTATGACATACAGCTATCTATTGGGGCTTTGGGGAGAAAAAGGGAAAAAAAAGGAGGAGGATTGGCAATAGATGTTAGCTCAGGGCCGGTCTTCCTCAGCAAAAAGAGGAGGATTAGCATGGATGTTAGCTCAGGGCTGATCTTCCTCACAAAAAAAAAAAAAAAAGAAAGAAAATATTCAAAAATAAATAAATAAAGGCTGTAGAGGCCAAACCAGAGACATCTGAGGGCCAGTTTGCTTCCTCTGACTACAGGGTCTGTTAGGTCCTTCTGGCTTAGTTAGTCTTTGGTAGCCCCTTGCAAAGGGAGACAGGTGTTGGGAAAGAGGTGGTAGCACTTCTAACTGAGGCTGAAAAAGAAGAAAACAAAACAAAATGCTAGATTAACAGATACACGCAGAACTGGGATAATCTGGCAACAGGCTCTCCTCCTTTCCACACTCTGGAGACCATTTCTGTGCTCCTCCTTCCTTTCACATCCTCTAACATGCTGCCTGGTGTCCATTCAGCTGAGCCAACCTGTGTCTATATCAAAAGGGTGAGGAGGGGTTACCAAAAGGGTGTACACAGTGATTTGACCTTTCTAGGGATGGTGCTGAGGAGAGGAACTCTCAAAATGGGAAGCTACTTTACCTTCATCCATCCATCTGCTCATCCATCCATCTGTCCATCCACCCATCCACCCACCCATCCACCCATCCATCCACCCACCCACCCATCCATCCACCCATCCATGCACCTACCCATCCATCCATCCATCCAGCCATCCATCCATCCATCCATCCATCCGTCCTTCCATCCTTCCACCCACCCACCCACCCACCCACCCACCCACCCATCCATCCATCCACCCACCCATCCATCCATCCACCCATCCATCCATCCATCCATCCATCCATCCATCCATCCATCCATCCATGCAATGGTTTACAAAGTGTTGGCTGCCAATTTATGTTTAATACTGTGCTAGGCACCAGGGGCCCTTTACTCAGTAAATGGCCCTTTTACTCAGAGCTCCCAAGCTGCTTCATAGAATACAAATTCATCTGCTGACTGGTTAAATCCTGGAGAGAAAGATAATTTTTTCAATGGTACATCATCAGAGCTCTTTTGTTTATGCCCAAGATGCATCAACCAATCAGAAAGTAAGCACTCACAGGAGCATCAGGGCATCAGCTCCTTATCTAAAGACTCAGTGACTTAAGGACACTTCCAGCTGGCAATTCCTCCTTAATATATTATAAAGGCAAATTTTCTACACTTCTTAGGCCCTCCAGAAAGGTCAGCAGATGGGTGTGAGGCCTATAGAGAATATACTCTACCTGGCAATAGGGTGATTTGAAGGATGAGTTTAGAGTTCACAGCAGCTGCAAGGACCTCGTTGATTTGCCAACCCCTCCCTCCATTTATGTCATTAAGCAATTAGCTGAATAAAGACTTTCTGGAAGTACATCAAGTCACTGCAGCAGCCTCCCTCTGGCAGGGGAAAGCTCAGCATCCCTGCTGGCAGATCACCTCTGGCTACCTGTCCCACATCCCGGGAAGGCAGGGCAGGCAGGGTGGGGTTGGAGAGATGGACCCCAGGGGTTGCCTTGGCTGGGAAATCTCAGCCCATTGGGGGATGCTTAGAGCTCTCGCCTTTTCTTTCCTCCATGTGTGGTTGCCAGGGCCAGGAGACCCTAAGTTAGTTTCCTGCAGTGGGAATAGTCCAAAGCAATGGAGATCCACGCTGCTGTTTCAGCCCTGGGTGACTACAAGGTCATCGCTCACTAGGGGCCTCCTCAGAGCTTGCTAGCACTAGCATCCATGTCAGTGCTGGACAGCTGTGCCTGGTTACTTGGGCTCGCTGGTAACTCTCAGCGATCAGAGTTTCCTAAGCAGAGTGTCAGGAGTGGGTTCCAGATATGCTGAGGTCTTGACTGTCTCAGCTGGGTGGAGCCTGGAGTAGCTCCGCTCCCAGGCCTTTCACATCCAGCTCTGAGCAGCTTTGTCTGTTTACCCCAGAGTGCCCTAAAATGTTATTGTTTATGTGTGTCCTGATGTGAAAAAGCTGGGGAAATACCGTCTTGGTTGTGTACAAGCAGACAGTAGCTGAGTATCTGATCCCGTGAGGCTGGCCTGGTAAGGTTCAGGACCAAGCGCTGGTCTAGATCAGAGATTCTCGGGTTTCATCGTGTGTGAGAGTCTCCTGGGGAGCTTGTTTAAATGCAGAGCCCCAGGCCTCAACCCCAGAGAGTCTGATTCTAAGGGTCTAAGTCGGGTGGAGCTATCTTCTGGCGCTGCTAGTTTGGGGACCCCTTTTTGAGCAGATCTGGCTTAGGTGCTCATTCGATTTTTCTTTCTGCTTTTCCTGGGGCCCTTGTTGCTGTACACAGAACCTGTGTTGGGCCCTGGGGCTAGAAAGCTAAAAATGACACTTGAAAGATTAAACAAGTGATTACAAGGCCATATGGTGAGTGCCAGCACCCAGCAAGCACAGAGCGTCCTGGGAACTCCAAAGAGACAGCCACTCCGCCTGGGGAGACAGGGGTCTCCCAGGGAAGGCAACTCTCAGTTGGTCTTAAGGAACGAGGAGTTCAGTGGACAGAGAGGAGAGAAGGCTATTCCAGGCAGAGGGGGCTAAACATGCAGAAGTTGGGGCAGGAACCATCTCAGCTTGTGGAGGCAAGCCTGGCCATGCCGTCTGGCTAATGTATCAGGTAGGCTGGGAAAGCTTGGGGAGGACTTTGGATGCCACGCTGAGGAGTTGGGATTTTGCCTGGAGCGCAGTAAGGAGATAATGGACTGGTGTGATCAGATTTGCATTTGGAGGAGCAGGTAGGAAATGAATGGGGCTGAGGCACTGGAGTCAGGCTGTCCCAGGCTCCAAATGCAACCCTGTCCCTAGTGCTGTTAAGACTTGGGTGGGTTGCTTACCCGCTCTGAGCCTCAGTTTCCTCATAAGTAAAAATGGGTGTAATAATAGCTAATGGGCAGGGTCATTGGGAGATTAAATGGGCTGGCATATAAGAAAGCTCCTGGCGTAGTGCCTAACACCTCAGCTCTCAATAAAATAATGTGCCTTGCATTCCTAGCTATATGCCTGTGGCAGCAGGGGGAGGGTGGGTGAGGGAGGATCTCTGAGCACGAGCTGGGGGGAGGCTGTCTTACCAGGCCTGCGTACAGGTCCTGGAGGTGTGGAAGGAGCGCTGGGGGCTGTTGTGGGGAGAAGAACTGGTGCATGAGGCAATAAATGGACATGCAGTTTGGGGGCATCCTCCGTATGGAGGATGGGAACAGGGGTATGTTCAAGGTGACCTTGGGAGAAGGGTTGCATGAGAAGAGAAGAGGGTCTAGGACGAAATTCTGCAGAAAACATATTTGAAGGGCTGGCCAAGGAGAAGAGTGTGAAAAGAAGTCAAAAGGAATATTGAGAGAACCAGGAGGAGAACGAGGAGATGCCCGTGTTGACAGTCAAGGAGGGGCTGGCAACGACTAGCACTGCGCACTACAGAGAGGGCAGTAAGAGTGATCAGGCACCAGAAGGTCGTGGCGTTCGGGCGGGTGGCTGCCACGGGAGCTGGTCAGGAGCTGGCCAGAACCCCTGCCACGCAGACTGGAGGTAGGTACGCATTGTACAAATGGGCACTGATAGTCTGCTTTTTCTCGATTCCTGGATTTGTAGTTGCTTTTTTTTTATCCCCTGACAGTCTCTGGAGACTGAGCCAGAGTCTCCACATTGCAAACATCTTGTATATTTAATTTGGAGTCCTTAATAAACTGGGAAGAAGGATGGAATTAAAACCACATCCTGGGGTAATGAGATCTCCATGTAGCTCACCTCCTTCTTTTCCCACTCCCAGATTCTGCTCTTCTGCCCTCCTTTCTTGGAGAGGAACACATCTCCGCTTGCCTGGTGAAAGACAGTGGAAAATCCAGGGCACATTTCACATGTAACCTTGTTGGCACACAGCCCTTCCATAGTGGGAGAGCTGCCAGGAGGGGAACGTACTCATTTATGATCATGTTTGGGCGACTACAGGCTAGCTCTTCAGGCAGAGTGGAGCTGGGCAGGAAGGAAAGATGGGAGAACCTGGAAGGGAACGGGGCATCTGCCTCCACCTCTGGGAGGAGGGAATGGAAGAAGGCTCTGAGTGACGTGACTCTTGGGAGACCTCATGGAGGGGAGCAAAGCCAGGGAGCATATCTGAATGCTGGGAGACTTTCTATATAGGGACTGGCTGACTCAGAATAAAATCAAATCCCAATTCTCCAGGGTTAGCAGTGTAGAGGGAAAATCCCACTTATGAATCAAGACTGGATTCTTTTTTTTTTTATATAATTTTATTTATTTATTTATCCCCCAAAGCCCCAGTAGATAGTTGTGTGCCATAGCTGCACATCCTTCCAGTCGCTGTACGTCGGACGCGGCCTCAGCACGGCCGGAGAAGCAGCGTGTTGGTGCGCGCCTGGGATCCGAACCGGAGCCGCCAGCAGCGGAGCGGGCGCACTCAACCACTAAGCCACGGGGCTGGCCCAAGACTGGATTCCGAAGTCTTAATTTTCCCCCAGATTCTGCTTCTCTTGGCTCTGTCACTAAGGAGTTCTGTGGCCACTCCCTGCTGGCTTTAGGTGGCTGGCCCAGCCTGAGCTGGAACTGAGATCGTTGCCTCAATTTCCCTAAACACAACTGAGTCAAGATCGGAGTATTTAACAAAATATTGCTCAAGCTTCAGGGATGACAAAGGGGAAATAAACATAGAAAGTAACATAAAACAACCCCATGTGCCAGGTGCAAGGACGACTGCTTCTTCAGCTGGAGGGTCTCCCCCGCTCCCACCCAGGGCTCTGCCCTGACCTTCCATATGTGACAGGGGTCACCTTTCTCCATCTTTCCTGTCCCCCAAAGGACAACTTCCTCAGACAACATCAACTAAGCCTCTATAAGATAGAAACACAGACAGTAGCAGGAGGCTTGATTCGTGACCCTCCTTCAGCTGTTTTCCTGGACTTTGGGGTGTTCTCTCTGGCAGCAGCATAAGGTCATGAGGCCTTTCAAAAGGACAAAGTCCACATTGTTGCATCTTGATGGGTTCTTTTTTTTTTTTTTCACTCTTTTATTTCTCAAATTGTACAGAAACAATATTATTTATTTATTGGGGGCCCCACCAGAGACACATCACTGTAATCAAGATATAAACATGACAGAGAAAAAAAGCCCAAACCTTACAAATGGAGCTTAATTCATTATTATGCTTTTCAATGACAAATTTTTAGAAGAGTTTCTTGGCAGGTCCTAGATCGAGGTTTCCTTCCTAGGGTTGCCCTCTCGGTAAGTTGTGGTAAGGAGGTGGGCCGAGGAAGCCAGGTCCACCCCCAGCCCTCCTGGGTGAGGTAAGAGAAGAGCTCCCTGCAGCTGAGCAGTGAAGCCAGCTCTCCCAGGGGCTAAGGGAGAACAGAGAAATGCATGTTCTACAACAAGGGCGTGGTCTTTCACTTGGGGCTTCTTGGAAGTGTCAACTTAAAGCAAATTATCGCCTGTTATTTTATCCTCAAAACGAGTTTATTTGGGAAAGGCCAAAAGACTTGCAATACAGGGTGTGCATGCTATGGCAGACCATAGCCAAACCCAGAAAACAAAGGAGAGGAGCTGCCTTTATAGAGAAAAGCGAGTAGTAGAGATGGGCTATTCTGAAGGAGAGTCCACTGGGGGGAAAGCGACAGTTCAGGGCGGTATCGGCTTCTCATTGGTGGAGCTGCAGGTTTCTCATTGGCTGGGCTGTTGCCCCTGGGGAGAGAAGTCTTCCTTCAGTAGTAGAGTAGTTTTACTTCCTGTCCAGGATGCCAGTGAATGTCTTTTTCTGGTTGGTGTAATTGACGATGTGTGATAGGGCGTGAGAGCTCCCCCTACAGGCCTTCCCGACTCCAAATTAATTAAGGTTTCTTTTATTAATTTCCACAGAAGCCTGTGATCACAGGGGAGGGCTGGGGTGGGGGCTGCTAGAGTCCAGTGGGTGGTTGTCTTCTGACCTCTGGGTCTCCCCTTACGCTGAGGATAAGAGATGCGGCAGCGGTGACTGGCGACCTGGTTAGGCTTGGTGATGCGTGGCTTGCTCCCTGTTTTTGTGAGGGTCTTATTCGTTTCCTCAAGTTAAGCTTCCTCTCCTGGGGAGCATTGTGTATGCTACTGGGGATGCAGCACTGAGCAGCCCAGACTGGACTCCTCTTGTGAAACTTACATCCCTCTGGGGAAGGTGGACAATCCAAGTATGAAGTAAGTGCGTTAAGATTCAATCCCCATGGTTTTGTGCTAAATGGGTTTCAAATAATCCAATTATAAAATGAGGGATCATGTTCCTGTGAGGCTAATGATAAGTGAATTATCTGGGGGGCATGTTGATAATGGGGGAGGCTGCATGTGTGGGGGCCAGGGATACGTGGGAAATCTCTGTGCCTTCTGCTCAATATTGCTATGAACCTAAAGCTGCTCTAAAACATTAAAGTCTATTTAAAAAAATTCTGGTCTGGGAACACGGTTTCTTAGCATCAGCAAGAAAAGGAGGAATTATACAGCCATGTTCACTTTCCTAAACGAAGTTCTGTATAAAATGTATTAAGTATATTTGCTATGCTATAAAAATTCTGAGCTGTGGCCCTGCTCTCAGCTAGGCAGCCCAATCCAGAACTTTAATAGAGGTCCTATATGAAGTAATTTAAAAAGTCATATTAAATGATTTTACAAGTCAAAGTTCATAAACCTGCATAGTGTAAGAATACTGTGAAATGAATACATTTTTAGTTTGGAAACTTCATTTTTATTTTGCAGGTTGAAAAAAAGAGAACATTGAATTTACAAAATGAATTATTTTTCTGTCACAAAAAGTAAAGATAGTACAACTTACACTAGGCATAACTAAACTTGCACTGAAATGAGAAAGTCCCAAATGGTTGCAAGGTTACATCCTGTCCCTGCCCCCAGAGACATGAGCTGGAGCACTCCCTTGTTCTCGAACAGCGGTGGGGGCGGCCGGAGGACAGGAAGAATGAGTGATGTCTGAATGAGCGTTATGGCAGGTTTTCCTGTAATTCCGAATTTAGGATAACTGCTGGTAGAGACAGAGGATAACAGAGGGGCCTGGGTGGAGAGGACCACCAGGGAAGCCTCTCTGAGGAGCTGACATTTGAGCCAGAGCCTGAAGGATGGCTGGGAAGGAGCTCAAGTTTGGAATGGGGGGCAGGTGGGCTGCAAGGCTGTGGACCAAGTAAGAAAATGATGCTCAGGGGAATCACAGAGTGGACTGGAGGTGGCAGCTCCCGAGACAGCAGCTGAAGGAGCCCAGCACCAGCACCACGCTTGCCTCAGTTCCCTCCCCTCTAGCGAAACCCAGCATCTGCATCTGGTACCCTTCTCTTCCAGGTACCAACAGCATTGTTCATCGTCTGTCTACTACATGGCTTCTGCATTCTCCTGACTTTGCCCATCATGACCTCTCCGGCCTGTTTTTACCTCTCCCTCAACCCTAGGAAGTAGATTCTACTATCATCCCCATTTTATTGCCAGGAGACGTGAGACACAGGTTAGGTGACATGCCAAGGTCACACAGAGGGTAAAGCCCAGGCATTCTGGCTTCAGAGCTGTGTTCTTAACCTAGACGACGCTAAACTGCACATCAGTGGGGCACCGCCTCTGTGGCTCCTGCCCCCACCCCCAGCCCTAGCTGTACGAGCCTTGTGGGAGGGTCTCCATCCACCTGCCCTTTATCAGCCACTGCTGGGGCATCTGCAGGTGCATAGGACTGGCTGGGGCAGTGCTGAGAGGAGTAGCAGGGTGAGGCTCAGCGAGTGCAGCGGTTCCCCGCTCCTGTGCTCTGTACCATGTGGGCTCCCTGGGTGTCCTAATGAGTTTGTGTGCCATGGGCATGATGGAGGCTTTCCTGAGACTTCTTACACCTGTGCTGGGTTCTGATCACCATCACTGTCACCACTGAGCACGATGTGCCAGACCCTCGGCTAATACTCTCTAATACTCTCATTTCAAGACAACCCTGGGAGCCGGGTACAGGCCCCAGTTAGGGCTTTTCTGACCTCAGGATGACAAAAGGAGTTTGTTGCTTGGATACCCAGAGATTGGGGTACTGGAATACCCAGGGGCATCAAGGCAGCTCTAGCAATGGCCTTTCTGCCGTCTCTGCTTCTCTCTGCCATCCATTCCCTTCTCCACCAGCCAGACTGCTCGGCCACTTAGGTTTGTGCTTCCTTGTGAGTCCTACTGGAATGAAGCCCATGGTGGCAGCCTTAGCCCTAACGTCACAAGGCCTTTCGCTCTTAGCCCCCACGAGCAACTGCCATGTCCTGCTGTATCTCTTAGTTCAAAGTTCCAACGAAGAGGGAGACCCCACCCAGGGTGTGCAGTCACTTGGAGCGAACATGGGACTGCCCTGTAACTTGTCAGGGGGCCGTGAGCAGGACAAGCAGTGGTGGCTGTCACTAGTGCAATATCACTATTTCCATTTTACAGAAGGGGAAGCTAGGATTGAGAGAGGTTAAGGAACCTGCTTAAGGTCACACAGCAATTTGGGGACAGGGCTGCAATTAGAAAGAACTCAAGGCCACTGGACTCCACAGCCTCTTCCACTGAATGCTGGGAGTCTCGGAGCCTAAATTCTGACTTGAGACGTCTCCTCTCATTTCCTCCACCTTCATGTTCTCTTCCCCCACGCCTCTCCACGTCCTGTTCCTTCTTTTGTTCCTGGAAGGGCAACTCCTCAACACTCTGCCTCCCAACCAGCTGGGCAGAGGAAGAAGACCCAGAGCCCTCCCGCCGGCATGGGAAGCACCCAGGCACCCCCAGGAACGGGGAGGGGTAGCGCTGGACGGGGAGAAGGTGCTTTCTTGAAGTGACATTCTTACTCTGGCTGGGCAGCTGCCCCCCCTCGGGGTTCCTAATGGGACAATGCTGGCCTTTGACAGGCTGTCCCTGGCACTTTGGGTGCTTCTCCCCAACTTCCCGCCAGGCCTCCCTCCCACTGTTCTCATCACGACCCTGTCCCACCAGGTGGACCTCAGCACTGGGAGGCTGGGCCTGCAAAGGTGAAGAAGTAGACGGCTAGAGGTGGTATCAGTTACGGGGTTAATGTTTTGTCTTGAGCACCTACTGTGTGGCAGGGCCTCTGCTGAGACATGTACAGTAGTGGTAAACCAGACAGATGCTGCAGCCCTCAAGGGGTGCTGCTTCATGTAACAAGTTCTACAGTAGTAAAATAATCATGACAGCTACTAAACACTTATTTGAACTTGGACTATTTGCCACGCACTGTGCTAAGTTGCTTTATGTGGAATTTCTTATTTGATTTTCAAAATAACCTTCTGAAGTAGGTACTATTAAAACCTCCATTTTTCCTGGGGATGTAATGTACAGCATGGTGACTAGAGTTAATGATACTGTATTACATATTTGAAAGTTGCTAAGAGAGTAGATCTTAAAAGTTCTCATCACAAGAAAAAAAATTTTTGTAACTATATGTGGTGATGGATGTTAACTAGACTTATGGTGGTGATCATTTCACAATATATACAAATACTGAATCATTATGTTGTACAATTGAAACTAATATAATGTTATGTGTCAATTATATCCCAATAGTAAAAAAACAATTAACAAGTTTTGGGGATCTAAGGTACAGCATGGTGGTTATAGCTAATAACAGTATTATATACTCGAATGTTGCTAAGAGAGTAGATAAATATTCTCATGACAAAAAAGAAATGGTAATTATGTGACAGGAAGGAAGTGTGCTATGCTATTTTGGTAATCATTTTGCAATACAGATGGTCCCCAACTTACGATGGGTCAACTTAAATTTTCAATTTTACGATGGTGCAAAAGTGATACACATTCAGTAGAAACCGTACTTTGAATTTTGAATTTTGATCTTTTCCCAGGCTAGTGACATGCGGTGTGATGTGAGCCGCAGCTCCCAGTCGGCCATGCAACCAGGAGGGTAAATAACCGAGACACTGACAACCACTCTGTACCCAGACAACCGTTCTGTGTTTCACTGTCAGCACAATATTCAATAAATTACATGAGATATTCAACACCGCATTATAAAATAGGCTCTGTGAGATGATTTTGCCCAACTGTAGGCTAATGTCAGTGTTCTGAGCACGTTTAAGGTAGTCTAGGCCAAGCCATGGTGTTCAGTAGGTTAGGTGTATTCAATGCATTTTCCACTTACGATATTTTCAACTTACGGTGGGCTTATTGGGACATAAACCCATTGTAAGTCGAGGAAGATCTGTATATGAACGTGTCAAATCAACACGTTGTACACCTTAAACTTACACAATGGTCTATGCCAATTATATCTCAATAAAACTGGAAAAAAATGAAAAAACAAACACCCCCATTTTACAGATGGGAAAACTGAGACTTAGAGAAGTCCAGTAAGTTATTCAGCGTCCCTCAGCTAGTCAGTGAAGGGGCCAGGGTTTGAAGCCCATCTCTGGACTCTGACTCTGGAGGCCACACCCTCAACCACCGACTGCACCACACCTTCAGAACTCGAGCTGGTGGGGGGTGGTGCTCATAACCTTGGGGTTTCAAGGAAGTCTTCCCTGATGGAGCGACATCTAAGCCGCTGTTACTTCTGGAGGAAGGGAGTGAAGCAGGTGAGATGTTGTGTGGGAGGGGTTGTGTGGGGAGAGGAAGGGTGTTCCAGGTGAGAGGAACGGCATGTGCAAAGGCCCGGAACACCTACTCTGTGCCCCAGCTGGTTGGTGCCAGGTGAGATCATGGAAGTGCTTACCCTCTAGGACCTTGTCTCAAGGAGAAGGGCTGTTCTGACTCACCTGTGTACTCCCAGCTCCTAGCCCCTTGTCAGGCACATGGTAGGGATCACAAATATTTCCGGAGTGGGGACTTTAAGGGGAGGCGCTCTGTGACAAGGAAGAGGGACTGAGCTGGGACACTTTGCTGCACCCCTTCCTGGCAGTGCTTCCTCATGCCTTGGCAGATGTTCCAGGAAAACAGGCCCATCTTCTTCCCACAGGCCTTAGGATGCTGCCTGTGCCGGAGTTTGGGCATGGTGTCTGAATATCATTCAGCCAGTGGCTTCTAACCTTTCTGAGGCCATGCATGCCTTTGAATCGCTTGGGAAAGCATTTCCTGCAGAAAACGCACATATTGCACCCACACGATTTGAGATGGAGTGTCCTGGAGGCCCTGTCCCCTGATGCCCATCTGGAAGGTTGCCTGAGTGGAGCCCAGAACCCCTCTTCCCACCCCTGCCTGGCCCCTCTCCCTCCAGACTCTCCGATACCTGCCGGGTCAGGTGACCCAGCCCCACATGACTAGGCTGACCTCTTTCCTGTGCCCCACTGGGCAGTCCAGCTGGCCCTACTTCCTAACTCAGCTCCTAGACCCTGAACCTGATGTCCTGCGCCATGCCAGAGGCCCCCAGTGCCCTGGGTCCCTTCCTTCGGCCAGCTTTGCTCTACCCCTGCCCCTCCTTTTCCCTCTGCTTCTGCCGGCCACCTGGAAAAATCCAGAGCATCCAAGATCTCCAGTGGGATGGCCCCCATTCCTGCCCAGGGCTCAGCACACCCCCTCTCCCCACAATGTATTTGGTCTTCCAGCCATTGCATCCAGCCTGCTCCGTCAGCTCCTTCCACAGTGCGAGTTTTTAAGAAGATGTCCTTAGGACTTGTGCTTTCTCTTCAATCCTCTCCCGCCTTCATTTTCCTTTCTAGTCTGCTTAGGTGACCTCATGTCTATCACTCTCTCGCTAACTGTAAACTCTCACACCACTCGGCCCTTGTGCTGCTCCTGCTGAGCCAAACCCCAGCCCTAGATGGCCTTGGGCAGGGATCCTCGCCACGACCAGCCGGGTGCTTCTCCCGCCTGCTCTTCTCCACGCCTGCGCCCCCCGCCCCCCACTCCCCACTTGTGCGCCCAATTCCCCCTCCCTCCCTCGCTCACGGGGCTGTTTGCCACCTCCCAGAGATGAAGAGAAGTGAGAGACAACGGAGCTCTCTCTGAAAGGGGACCACAGGCGAGAGGGGGGAGCGGGGAGGAGGGAAGAGACTATGAAGACGAGCGGTACTCAGCGGACTCCGTGGTACTCAGCAGTACTCAGCGGTACTCAGCAGCACTCCAGAGTGGACCCCTCCCCCTAGGGCGTCGCCCAGTGGACACCCTTCTCCTGGCCCAGTGAGGCTTGGATGTCCTGGGTGGGGCTGGACGCGCGAAAGCAGAACTTCGCCCCTTGATTCCTCGCCCCTAAGGAAGGCGGACCGAACAGACCCGGCGGGAGAAGGCCGGTGGACGCCCCGCAGAGCCGGCTGCCCTCGGTCCTGCTCTGGGGCGCGAAGAAGCCGCATGCTGCCGCTCTCCCTCGCCGTCACTTCCAAACCCCAGACAATCCTTCCTCTCCCACCTTGCAGCAGGTCAGTGTCCTTGAGGAGCCTCCCGGCCCCCCACCCACCCCCTCAGAGATCCTCGCCCACCTCGCTCCACCCTCCTCTGTCAGGAACTTGGGTTATTGACGGCACTTTTCTTGCCTGTGTTCCCTTGTGGCTTCTTCCCACCAACATTTAAACATCCACAGAATTCCTCCGTCTTAAAAACATTCTCTGAATTTTTTCTCCCTTCCTTCCACTGCACAGACAAAATTCTTGAAAGAGTGGTCTGTGCTGACTGCCTCTGTTTCTTCATCTCCCTACACGCCGAGGTCCACTTGGAACTTATGCCCCTCCTCCACTACTCCACAAAACTGGTTTTGCCAAGATGACCGATGGCCTCCATGTCAGCAAACCAAATGTACCTTCTCTGGTCCTTTCTGCAAGTCTGGTAATGGTTGACTATTCCCCTACTCTTGAAACATCCTCTTCCCTCAAGGTCCCGGACACAGAAGTCTCTTGGCTCCTTCTTATCCAGGCTTTGTTAGCCTGGTCTGGTCTCTGAGCCACCACTCTGCAGTTCCTCAGACTCCATCCCAGCCCTTGGCCCCGCCCACACACCACAGGGTGGTGTCTTGGTGGTGTCTTCTGTTCCCGGACTCGAGTTCTTCTCTGTCAAGTGTGAACCCCGGTCAGGACTTGCCTTGAGCATTCCGGATGCCCCATGTAGCTGCCCTCCTGACGTTTCGCTTGGATAGCTCACAGGGATCTCATACTCAGTGTGTCCAAAAGCCAATTCCTGGATTTATTCCTCCACCTGTTCCTCTGCCAGCCTTCCCTCATCCGAGCAACCATCTGCCCAGGAATCACCCCTGGTATCCCCCTGTCCTCTTTCCCCACATTCCATCCATCACCCAGCCCAATCCTTTCTTCCTCCTCAGGGTCTCACGGATCCAGCCACTCCTGTTCTCCCAGCTGTCCCCACCTTGTCCATGCTCCCTCACTCCTCACCTGGACACCCATCCCTGGAGCTCCCACAGCAGGGGCTCTCTCTTCTGGTGCTGCCCCACCCCATCCTGACTTCCCCCGATCTACTTCTCTGATCATTCCTCTCCCTTCTAAAAACCCATCAGTGACTTCCCATTGCTGTCAGGAAAAACTGCAGGTGCCTTATGTGACCTCCACAGCCTTCCCTTCCCTGGGTGCTCTGCACCCAGCCCTTCCAGCTTCTTGCAGTCCCTGAACTCATGCCCTTGCCTGGAACACATCGCCCACCCTGCCTGCCATCCCCCCCCACTGTGTCTGAGAACCGGTCAGTGGGCACCCCTGCATGGGGCACGCTGGGCAGACGGGGAGGAAGCAAGAGGTCAGAGCCCGGGGGCTGCCCTCGGCCAGCTCCTCCCCTGATGGGAGGGATGGGACATGCAAGAGAGCCAGAGCACGGGTGAGACGTACACACACCTTCACATGAGGCCTTCCCCACAGGGACACGGGTAAGGGCACGATTATTCTGCCTAGACCAATCCAGAGCATCCCCCCCACCATCACCGCCTTCACTGGCACCGTCATCATCCTCATCAGCAGCGCAGATTATCACAGCTGCCGTTCACCGAACACTGCTGTGTGCCCAGCACCCCACACGGCTGTAATGCCCATTATCTCAGTAGCTCTCACTGCTGCCCTGACGCTCAGCAAGGGTAATAACGGCACCTCTGTGGGATCTGTTATGGGCTGAATTGTGTCCCCCTAAAATTCCTGTGTTGAAGTCCTCACCCCCCATACCTCAGAATGTGACTGTATTTGGAGACAGGGTCTTTAACGAGGTGATCAAGGTAAAATGAGGTCATAGGGGTGGGCTCTAACCCAGTATGACTGGTGTCCTTATAAGCAGAGGAGATTAGGACACAGACACACACAGAGGGAAGGCCATGTGAGGACACAGGGAGAAGATAGTCGCTTACAAGCCAAGGAGAGAGGCCTCAGAAGAAACAATCTTGCTGACGCCTTGATCTCAGACTTCCAGCCTCCAGAACCGGAAGAAAATAAATTTTTGTTGGTTAAGCCGCCCGGTCTGTGGAACTTGTGGCAACTCAAGCAAATGAATCCCAGATCTGCGAGCTAGAAGGGACCTCAGAAGTCGTCTCATGATCCACCCACTTCTTTTTATCAAAGCGGAGATGAGAGCCCGAGAGGGGAAGTGTGAGGCCACAAAACAGGTCAAAGGAAGGACTCCCAGCCCAAGGCTGGCTCTGCAGACCTGGGACCTCTAGGACAGAGGTGCTGGAGGAAGAGGAGGCTGGGGGAGAGTGGGGAGGAGGGATCTGAGGGGAGGAGGCTCCAGAGAGTGCGCCCCTCCTGGGGGCAGGGAGGAAACAGTGCTCAGGTGAGGAGAAGCCCAAAAAAGTGGAGTCTTGGGGGTGTGTGTGTGTGCTGGTAGTATGGACAGGGAACAAACATTGTCCCCTCTCCCTCCAGGAACACATTGGGAGGAGGGAAGGTGACACCTGGGAAGGCTGAGAGGTGGTCCGGAAGTTTCTTGACCTAGGAGGGGCTGGCTGAGGGCATGAAGGCCCTCGGGTGGGTGAAGGGAGAGTGGGACGAGGAAAGGCTGGACACAGAAGAGGGGACGCTACTTGATCCTCCCCCGAGACCTTTGAGTTGTCCTAATGGGAGTTGTTTTAAGAACTTGGGAGGAATTCAGCTCAGTGGGAGGAAGTGACCGAGGGTCAGATCTGTCCAGAAATGGGCTGGGCGCCCCGGGAGGCATGGAAGGGGTATAATTCATTCAACAAATATTTACTCAGCACCCACCTCGTGCAGGTTCAGTTCAGGAGCTGGGCATCCCGCAGTGACCAGGACAGACATGGTCCGGCCCTTCCAGAGCTCACCCTCTGCTGAAGAGGGCAGGCACCGAGAACATAATTACCCTAGCATTTAGCACGTTGCAATCCTGACGGATGCATGCTAAGGCGAGGTTCGGGGGCGCTGAGAACGTTGAACCCAGGGGGCTTCAGGAAAGGCTGAAGCACAGGAAGGAGGGAGACTGCATTCAGGCAGAGGGAGTGTCTGTGTGGGGAAGCCTGCCTGGCTGGAGGGAGTGGGGATGGTGATGCCAGGCCTGACACTAAATGCAGCTGGAGAGGGAGGCTGGTCCTCAGGGCTGCACAGACCATGGTGAGGACCTTGAACTTTGCCCTGAGAGCAGTATGAAGCCGCTGGAGGAGTTTAGGTGGGGGAATGACACAATTCCATTTCTGTTTTGAAAAGACCTCTGGCTGTGGTGTGGAGGTCACAAGTAGCAGCAGAGAGCAGCTTGGAGTTTGTGAGCCGGTGTAGGTGAAGGATGATGGCGGCATGGCCCAGGGAGGTGGCTCAGGGCTGGAGGACATGGAGGCTGACTGAGTTGGGAGTAGTCGAGACCCTCTGAGGGGCGCTGGGTGTGTGCCATGGGCACTTGCCACACAAAGATCACCTGGAACATGAGGTGCCTGAAGACATCCGAGAGGAGATCAGGAGAAGGCAGGTAGATGACTGGTCTGGAACCCAGGAGACAGATCTAGGTAAAGACTTAATCTGAGCATTAAGGCTAGGTCATGGGAGTGGATGTGGCTGCTCAGAAAATACATATAAAGGAAGAAGAGAGGAGGCCTAAAATGGGGCTTCGAGGAATACAGTAGAAATACCCCTCTTATCCACAGTTTCGCTTTCCACGGTTTCAGTTACCCATGGTCAAGTGGTGTCCGAAAATTTTAAGTAGAAAATTCCAGAAATAAATAACGCATAAGTTTTAAATTGCACACCATTCTGAGCAGTGTGATGAAATCTCGCACGTCTCGCTCCATCCCGCCTGCAACGTGAATCATCCCTTTGTCCAGCGTATCGGTGCTGTGTACCCACCCGCCCCTTAGTCACATAGTCGCCGTCTCAGTAATCAGATCCACTGTCATGGCATCACAGTGCTTGTGTTCAAGTCACTCTTTTTTCACTCACTAATGGCCTCAGGTGCAAGGGTAGTGATGCCGGCAATTCAGATATGCCGAAGAGAAGCCATCAAGTGCTTCCTCTAAGTGAAAAGGTGAATGTTCTCGACCTAATAAGGAAAGAAAATTCGTATGCTAAGATCTGTGGCAACTCTTATTACAGTAGATTGTTATAATTGTTCTATTTTATTGTTAGCTATTGTTGTTAATCTCTTACTGTGGCTCACTCCCATGATCTAGACTTAAAGCAAATTAAACTTTATCATAGGTATGTATGTATAGGAAAAAACACAGTATATATAGGCTTCAGTACTATCTGTGGTTTCAGGCATCCACCGGGGGTCTTGGAACATATCCCTGTGGATAAGGGGGGTCTACTGTACCCACACTTACAGGAGAGTCATTAGAGGAGAGCATCTCTGAGTTTTCTCATCTGTAAAATGGGTATAATGATGCGCGTTGCTGTAAGGATTGGGTAAGATGAAGTATATAAAGTGTTTGACACGGTGCTGAGGCTCATTGATGGTTCTTGTATGTATGACATGTTTCCACAGTGGGCTTCCTCCTGGGTCACACTGGTTTGCTAACGGTCCTTGAAAAGATGTGACCAGAGGCCTGGACTTCATGGCTGCTGGCTGCAGCCCTACACTAGATATTAGGCTCTGTTAACGCAGCCCAAGGCTGCACTTCGTTTTTAGCCCTGTAGGCTGCTGCTAAGCATGGGAGCAGCCAAGCCGCCTGGATCTATGTGAGACATGCTTTGAACCCAAGAACCTGCAAGGTAAGATGTAAAGGAGGGCACGAGGCTCTGTGGCAGGACCTAAGGGCAGTCCTCAGACCTAGGATCGGCTCCTGCCCTTTTCAGCAAAGGCAGGGAAAGTGGCTGGCCTCTCCAGGCTCCACTTTCAGTGCTCTGGGTTTCCTAGGCAGGTGTCAGGAAAGGGAGACTGAGGCTGGGGATGGGGACTGTGGAGGGAAGGGGCAGGTTTGAGGAGATGCTGGGATGAGGAGGGGAGTGAGTCTCCAGGCTAAGATGGGGATGCTCTGCGTCCCCCCATCCAAGTCTCTTACACCTTTCAGTGAGGCTGGAGCCGTGTCTGCTGCCTCTGAGGGAGGGAGTCTGGCTTTGACCATCTTTGGGAAGCTGGACTCCTGGCTCACGGGCCGTGGCTGGAGCAACACTGCCCCCTCATGGCATGCTCTGCAAGTGCAGTCAGTGGATGTGCCCCAACCCTCAGAGCTGCCCTCGGGGAACCCCACCCCGTCTCCAGCTGTGTGTACCTGAGAGTGTCTCTTTGTTTTTGGCTTGTGTTAGCCTTTGCTGCCTGGTGCATCTCTGTCCGTCCTGCTGGCTTGGGCTGTGCTGTGTCTGTGATCAGCGCCTCCTGTCTCTCTTTCTGTCAGTCTCCACCTTACTCTCTGCCCAGGTCCCTGTTTCTGCTTCTTTGTCTGTCTCTGACTTGCTCTCTGCCACCCTCTTCTGTCTGTGTCCTGGAGCTTGGGTCATGACTGCCTTCCCTCCAACATTGGACTGATTCTTGAGAAAGGCTGGGCTTGTTGGCTTTTTCCACGATGAGTCAGGAACTCCTGAAGGGATGAGGGCTCAGGCGCCACCCAGCAGTGGCCTCAGAGAGGATGCAGGAGATCAGAGGCGCTTTGGGCCGGGCTGAGGACTGTGACAAGAGATTTTCCAAAATATGCTCCAGGGGCTGGGGCTGGTGCATTCCAGCAGACGTCTAAGAAGAAGAATGAGCGAGCTGGCTGGCCTCCAGCGTGGAGCTGTGCTGTGGGGCTGTTCTGGCTGCCGCCTGTGTACATGGCTTTCCTGCTCTCCTCAATCTTCACCAGGCTTTCTGTTGCCTCAGGGCCTTTGCACAAACTGTTTTTCCTTCTTGGAATAGTCTTCCCCCTGACGCCTCACCTTAGAAACTTCCTCTAGGAAGTCTTCTCTGATTTACAGTGTCTGAGATGGAGCCCTCCTCTGTGCCAGGGCAGCACCCTCTACTTCATTAATGTTACCTGGTTACTGTTCTGCCTCCCCAACTTGTGTGTCTATTGCTGTATCATCAGTGTCTGGCTCTTTCTGGCTTTCAGTAAATACTTGTTGAAAGAACGTTCTGGTCAGCAAATGTCACCAAATGTTGCCTCCTCCCTGAAGCCTCCCTTCCCTCTCTTCTCTTAGACTGTGCTGTCCAATGTGGTAGCCGGTAGTCACATGTGACTATTTACATTTAAACTAAGTAAAGTTAAAAATTCAGTTCCTCAGTCACAATAGCCACATCTCAAGTGCTCAGTGTCCACATGTGGCCAGTGGCGACTGACCGTATAGGACGGTGCAGATACGGAACATTAGCATCACGGCAGACAGCCCTGTCCGTCAGCACTGTCTTAGAACAATCTTTGAAACCGCTCCTTTCCTCAGATTCTTTCCTACCTTCGGGGAGGATTGGACCGTGATGGGTCCCTCTCAGGATCCCCAGGGCCTGGCATGTCGGGTAATGTGCGTGTGTTGGATGGATGGATGGATGGCGGCTTGCGCCTGGGAGTCCCGGGGGACCAGGGAAGGCGGCAGCGCTGCCTCTGAGCTGGCCGGGGTTGCTCTCTCGCTGCCTGTGGAGATGCTGCTCTGCTGCAGGCTCTGCACGTGAACAGAGGGCCTTTGGTGACTCTCAGCCTGAAACTTGAACTTGTGGGTGGTCATCAGGAGACTTGGGGCTACAAGAGCTTGGGGGTTCTTGCAGGTTAGGTGATGGACTGAAGGGCCTGAGTTGGGGACCGCATGTTTCAGGGAGCACTGAGCTGTGCTATAGGGTGGAGGCAGCTGGGACGGCGGGCAGTGAAGGAACTACGGAGTGGGGAATGGATCCAGGCCTCAGGGAAGGCTGCCAGGGCCCCCCCTCTGCAGACTTAAGCCCCCAGAGAGCGGCCAGGGCCTGGGAGAGGGCTGGGGCAGCTGCAAGGCTAGAGTCCAGCCCAGCCCGGGGCAGAAAGGAGTCGAGGCAGGCATGGGGGGACCCCACCACCCCAATCTCTCACCAGCAGCCGGGCTTGGACAGTCATGGTGGTTGGGGTTGGAGTAGGGGTCTGACCTCTGTTCTGTCCCCATGGGTTCCCCTCCACTCGGTACCCCAGAGGGCTCCGGGCAACAGTCCTGCATTGTTTGAGCTGCTCTGAGGGGAAAGGGACCTGCTCACCCCGGGGCAGGAGAGAGGGCTGTCGGGTGTCAGGCCCACCGCGCGCGCACGCACACACACACCTGCGTGCACACACTCACATTACACAGACACACACACAGACACACTCTCATTCTTACAAACACATAGTCACGGACATACATATACAAAAATACACACGCACTCACACACAGGCACACACACACACACACACCCCCAATTCCTTTAGTGGCTCTCCACGTTCCCTGGATAATCTGTGATTTTTGTCTGAGAAGCTTGGAACTGGTCTCCAGGAGACAGGACAGGGTGTGGATTTGCACCAACATCTGACCCACACCCAGAATGAAGACCCAGCTAGCAGTCCGAGGCCCCAGGGGTGCTGTGGGAATTAGGTGAGCCCCCACCAAACTTCAGCAGGCACAGAGCTCCGAGGGGGCAGCACTGAGTCAGGCCTTGGAATACGGGTAGAATGCTGGGGAGGGCTGGGTGGGAGCTTCCATGAACATAGACAGGGAAGCAGCAAGGTGCCTGGACAGTGCGGGGTGCGGGGCACGCGGGTCAGGTGACAGCTTCTCCCCACCCCCACTTGCTCTGCCTGCTCCTGCTCCTCCCTCCCCCTGGTTTCTCAGCATCTTTGTGCCGGAGGCCCCAGAAGTTCCCGGAAAAGCTCCTGTTTGGCCCCTGGCCCAGGAACAGGCCCCGAGGACGTGGTGGGGGAAGGGCTGCCTGCTCATCATCAGTCTGTCTGTGGTCCTCTGAGCTGGCGCAGCCCAGGGGCATGGGGGCTACCTGTGGCAGCCCAGGACTGGGGAGGAGGGGTGGAGGGTGGAGGCCGGGGGCGCTTTTTGCCTGAGCCCTTTGTGGGGGAGAGGGAAGTCCCAGCATAGCTGCATGGTGTAGCCTTGGTCACGGGTCTGCTGGCAGCGGGAGTGGGCCGTGGGCCTCACCAGCACTTTGCACAGAGAGCTCCCAAATTTGTCCCAGGGAAGGGAAAGAAAGCACTCACAGGGTGACCTCTGGTGCGTGGCAGGGCGAGGGGCCCACCCCCTTTCTGTTTCAGTGGGTCACAGGCACCTCCTCTGCCATTGTCTGGCTGTGTGACCCTGAGTGATGGGGCTAGACTCTGACCTCGCTGGGAGGTCTGTAGAGATGTGAGTGGACGAGTTATAAATAATGAGAGGCTGTGGGGGTGGGAGTGGGGGGAGGTATACGGTGGAGTCTAGCCCAGGACCCCTTGGATCACAGATCTGACTCACTGCCTCAAAATGGAGGCTGGCTCTGGAGCTGAGGCTGGAAGCCCAGGGCTGGGGCGGGACAGTGCTGGGGGTTCATCCGAGTTCCAGCTCAGGATCCCCAGCTCACCTAGAGGTGAAGGACCTTGTGGACAGGTGGGGGCTTTGGGCTTGGAGAGGTGAGTTCAGGTCCCAGCTGGCGACCTAGGCCCTGCCACTGGCGTCTCTGGGCCTCAGTCTCCTCATCTGTGAAGAATGGGGATCCAGTACCTTGGGGGTCCTCTGTGAACCGACGTGTGAAAGTGCCTGGCACATAGCAGTGCGCCGGGAGGGTTAGCTCTCTTCCTCCTTCCGCTCGCTCTTTGTCGCCCAGACTGTCCTGGCACTTTCCAGGCTGGGTAAACCAGGGCTGCAGGAGGGGGCTCCCTTTGGCTGGCCCAGCCCACGGAAACTGCAGAGACACGGTTCGGGGCCTCCCCTCCCATGTCTGTGAGTCACAGACAGGCTCGCCCGGCTGCCCGCACTGCACAGAGCCACCATGTGCTGCCCACAGGCTGTGCCCTCTTTTCCACCTGCCGCGGCCACTTTGGTGCCAAGACTTTTGACCAGGGGGACAGGAGCCGCTTCCTTGGTCCCCCTGATACCCAGCTGTGCCCTACAGAACCCAGGGAACGGTGCGTGGGGCTACGCAAGGAAATTGTCCCCCAGGGGAGCTCTGAGCCTTGTCGAGTGGAGGGTCAGGTGAAGTCTGTGCCTGGGGGGGTGGCGCCTGCATCCCTGGCTGGTCTGAGTGCCCAGGAGAGAAGGTGCCACGTAAGCCCTCCCGCCTTCCGGCCCTGGCCCTCCTGGTCCACAGTTTCAGAATCACGGTGTTGGGACAAGCATTGGCTTCTCCTAGCAACACCTTAATGCTGGTCCTGAAGTGGTTGTTAGATGCCATCTAGTGCACCCCTGATTTTACAGATGAGGAAACTGAGGCCCAGAGGGCAGGGCACAGCACAAGGGGACACTGTGGGGGTCAGGGTGGGGGTGGAAGGACAGAGAATTAATTTAGCAGATGTGTGTTGAGCACTCCCCATGCACCAGGCACGTGCTGGGCATGTGCGGGCGCTGGGTTCTGTGTTGAAGAAGCCGTAGCCTTGCCCTGGAGGGCACATGACCCTGTCAGAACATCACGGGTCGGGAGCTGCGGGGGAGCTGAGCGGGCGGGAGCAGGCGGGCAGCAGCTCCTTCAGGTCAGTGGTGCACCGCCTTCAGGCTGTAGCGCCCGGGGCAAGGGACTTCGCATTTTGTGCCTCCTTTTTGTTTGTGTTTTTTAAATCTGCTATGAAGTGAAGATAGTAATAGTACGGAACCCATAGAGTTGTTGTGAGTTCATGTGTGAGAAGGATTTAGAGTGGTGCCTGGTACACAGTAAGCGCCATATAAGCGCTCGTTATTATCATTATGGAAGCTGCCTCCCTCGCCTTTGGCACCTTTGGTTCCGGTGCATTGATCAGATTCCTTCCTTCCGGGAAGTGCTGGGGAGGAACAGCTGTGTGGGGGAGGGGAGGGAGGGTGGGGGTTGGAGGTGTCCCTTGGGCTGCCCGGAGCCCCAGAGGGCCAGGCAAAGGGAAAGCTGGCCAGGACCCGGCCATGCTCTGGTCAGGGCTGGCCTCTGCCTCCAGGGACACGGAGTTGCAGGGCACAGAGTTGCCTGGACTGTGGGGACGCTGGCCCCACAGGGTTCCCTGGCACAGGGGAGGAATGGACTGGGGATGGGGTGAGGGGAGGCACAGGGTTCTTTCCTTTTTAGATTACAGAGGCATCTCTGCTCCATGTTACAAGTTCAAAAAACACAGGAACATATAAAATAAACAAGGAAAGTCCTCCTCTAAAACGCTTTTGACCCCTTCAACCCTCCTCAGCTCCTTTTCCAAAACCTACTCCTCAAGGTGAAACACCGTTAACAATCTAAATTGCATCCTTTCTAGACCTTTTTTATGTTTTAATAACCTAAATATGCACACATAAATACCATTTTGTTTTTAAAAAAGGGAAAGACATTACGTAATATTACACACATTGTTCTGTAACCTGACTTTTTCCACCTAACGATGCATCTTAGAAATCCTTCCACTTCCCTCCTACGGGCTCCTCCACTGTCTTCACCGCTGCAGAGCATTCCATAGCATGGATGTACCAGAGTTTAACTGTCTCGCCAGTAATGGACATTTGAGTGGTTTTCAATCTTTTGCTGTTACTAACAATGCTGCCACAAACATCCTTGTCCATACATCTTGTGTCCATGTGCAAGGGTTTCTGAGGCTAGCTCCCCCAAGAGGAATCACAGAGTGAAAGAGACGGTGCACTTAAAATTGTGAGGACTAATGTAATTGTGAGGCCTGTCTTTAGGGTGTGTGATGCAAACCCCCGTGTGTGTACCTGTGTGTTCAGGGACCAGGAGAGCCACGTGGTGTGGGGAGCACAGTGCCCGTGACCCAGGTCTCCACACTCTCAAGGCTGCAGGGACGCGTGGTGTGGGACCCCCCAGCACACTTATTGCCCCTCTGGCTCCCTGACGTGGGCCTCAGTGCCGTCCCGCAATCCCCCTAAATGTCCCTAGTCCATTCATTCCCTCTCTCTCTCAACAGCCATTTTGTACCTTCGCTCTTCCTGGAGCCTCCCTCTTCACTCTCAGCTGATGACATCACTTCCTGTCTCTCTGAGGAGATAGAAGCCCCCAGGAGATAGTGTCCACGAGCACCCACCACCAACTCCACCTGCTCGCCTGCATCAGTGCCTGAGTCTTCTGCCTCTTTCCTGGGCCAAGGCAGCCCCCCTGCTCTGCATAACCAGATCTTTATAAAGAATTATTTTTGAGATATAATTCACAAAGCATAAAATTCACTCTTTTAAAGTATACAATTCAGTGGTTTTTAGCATAGTCACAGAGTTGTGCAGCCATCACCACTACCTAATTCCAGAACATTTTCATCACCCCAAAATGAAACCCCATACCCATTAGCAGTCACTCCCCATTCTCCCTCCTCCCAGCCCCTGGCAACCACTAGTCTACTTCTCTATGGAGAAGTCTAGTCTCCATAAATTCACCTATTCAGGAAATTTCATATAAATGGAATCATGCAATATGTGGCCTTTGGTGTCTGGCTTCTTTCACTTAGTATAATGTTGCCAAAGTTCACCCATGTTGTGTCAATACTTCATTCCTTTTTATGACTGAATACTATTCCATTGTATGGATGGATCACATTTGGTTTATCCACTCATTAGCTGACGGATGTCTGGGTTTCTACTTTTTGGCTATTATGAACATTTGCTCATAATGTTATGAACATATGAACATTTGTGTACACATTTTTGTGTGGCCGTATGTCTTTATTTCTCTTGGGTATATACCTAGGAGTGGAATTGCTGGGCATATGGTAACTCCATATTTAACTTTTTGAGGAACTGCCCAACTATTTCCAAAGTGGCTGCACCATTTGACATTCCCAGCAGCAATGTACAAGAGCTTTAATTTCTCCACATCCTCGCCAACACTTGTTACTGTCTTTTTGATCCCAGCCATCCTGGTGCGTGTGAAGTGATGTCTCACTGGGACGAACCACCAGAACTCATCCCTCCTCACCTGCTCGAGGACAATGCTCCCCTGATTCTTGCCTCTCTCCTTCAGCAGGTTTTCCCTCTTTATCCAATCACCACCATCAGCATGCAAGGAAGTTATTTTTTCCCACCTTAAAAAAACCCCAAACTTCTCTTGACCCCACTCTCCCTCCAGCTACCTTCCTCCCTCTCTCCTCCCTTTGACAACAGAACTCCACAAAAGAATTGTCTCAACTCGCCTCCAGATTCTCTCCTTTCGTCCTTTCTTGCACTTACTCCTATCAGGCTTTTGTCCCCACCCTGTCAACAGAACTGCTCCTCTCAAGGTCACCGGTGACCTCTGCCTTGCCGAATCCAGTAGGCCTTGCTCAGCCCTGACTTGAGGATCCGTAGCTTTTGACAGAATTGCTCACTCCCTCCTCTTGCTTGTCTTGGGTTCCCGTTTCCCTCTCCTTCGCCGCCACCCCCTCCTCACTCTCCCGCTTTTCCTCAGCATCTTCCTCACCTCGGAAAGTCGAGGGCTCCGGCTCCGGGGCTCGGTCCTTGGTCCCTTCACTTTTCTTTCTACCCTCTTGGATCTCACCGTCTGATGACTTTAAATGTCACCCAAGTGCTGATGCTCCCAGACTGTAGCCCAGGCAGAACGTCTCCCCTGGGCTGCAGGCTCAGTTATCCCACTGCCCCTGGACGTCTAATGGGGAACTGTGACCCGACAAGTCCCAAACGAAGCTCCCAATTCCTCCCATCCATCCTGCCAATCCCACTTCTCAGTAAGGGCAACACCATTCTTTCTGCAGTTTAGGTCAAAGCCTTGGAGTCAAAGATGACTCCCCTCTTTCTCACATCCCAGCAAATCCTGCCTCCTCTCCCCACCCATCGCCTCAGCTACCCCCGGGCCGAGCTGCCACCATCTCCTGCTTGGACAGCGGTTGCAGCCACCGTCCCTGTTCCACCTTGACCTCCACAGCCTATTCTCAACACAGAGCCCAGAGAGATCCTTTTGAAACACAGCTGGGTTATGCCATTCCTTAGCTCAGAGCCCTGCAATGAAGGCTCGTCACGGGGTCAAAGCCCTTGCGGTGGCCTCCGAGCTCCCAAAGGGTCTGGTTCCACTTCTTACTGCTCTTGCACCGCTCCATTTAATCTCACTGGCCCTTTTCTCTTCCTCAGACACAGCAGGCACACCTTGGCCTGTGCACTTGCTGTTCCCTCTGTCTGGAATGTTCTGGCCCAGAAATCTACACGGTGCTCTCCTCACCTCCTTCCAGACTTTACTCAAATGTCACTGCCTCAGTGCAGTCATGTCCGACCACTCTATCTAAAATCGGAACCTCCCGGACACTCCCTGTCCACTTCCTGGCTTATTTTTCTCCTCATGGTTACCCAAAACATATTGTCTACTGTATCTGTTGGCCTGGTTTATCATTTGTTTCCCTCCTAGAATGTAAGAGCAGTGAGGGCAGGGATTTTAGTCTGTTTTGTTCACTACTGTATACTCAGCCCCTAAAATAGCGTCTGTCACACAGTGGGTGCTGAATAAATATGTGTGGAATGAATGAATGGATGTCGATAGTCTGGAAATTCTTCCTGAAGCTGAACAGCCCCTACCTGCTATGCCATGTATAGCCAGCAGGTGGCACTGTGACCACAGAGATGGCAGGCTCCTGGCTTCCCAGCCACTTTTCTCAGAAATCCACCCCCGGAGACGCCACTGCTTCAGAGGTAAAATGCTGGAATGTGTGTGACAGTGTACATGCTTCCCAGGTCGGTAGGCTTCCGTTTCTCATCTCCTGGCAGGATTCCAGAGACCTTGTGATTATTTCTGGGCTGACGAGGCTCACCAACCTTGCTCCTCAACCCAGCTCCAGACCCAGATGATGGTGAGGTGTCTGGAACCTGGCAGCCAGCCTTTGGCAGCTGAGCGGGTTTAGCTAGACCCTGGGGAATCTTTCAAGGAGCCCTGGAAGAGGGGTGGGGCTTCCTTGCCCTCCTCTTCTGCTCTCAGCCATGGGACCAGTCCTGCAGCCCCAGGGCAGTCTCAGCAGCCAGGAGAGCCCTTCTTTCTCTCCTGGAGAGGTGAGGAAAGCAAAGGCCCCTCAGCCCCGTGTTCCTGCTGCTTCTCACTGTCAGCATGTGGAGGCATGAGCAAGGACCCTGGGCTCAGACCAGGGCCTGTTCCTGGCTCTAACACTTGCCAGCTGGGTGACACTGGCTAAGGGCTGAGCCTCAGTTTTGTCATCTGTCCAATGGGAGAGACTGCCTTGTAGCACTGAGAGGAAGGTTAGATGCTGGTAAAACACCTGTCTGGTTGTGGGCTGGTGCAGACAGGTGCCTTCAGTAAGTACCAGTTCCCATCTCAAAGGCAGGTAGTGAGGACTGGTCAGGCACCAAGATCAGAATAGAGAGAGGGCAGGTGGCTGGGCCATTCATTGTCCATTCACTTGTTCTAACATCTGTACAATGCACCTTTCATGTGCCCAGGGCTGTGTATGGCTTTGGGCACTACAGGGACTTGCTCTGGCATTCAAGGAGCTAGGAATTAATGGGAGAGACAGGACTAAGCCTACATGAAAATAACAAATATGAGATGGAGTATGAGAGATGTCAGCAGGCTGCTCATGATGAATTGCCCAGTGAGCAGGACAGACAGGAAACGCTGTGAGCCTGGCGCAGAGGAGCAGAGGGCTCTGTGGTCCGGGGAGGCCACAGGGGGCTCCAGGGAGGAGGCAGGTGGGAGCCATGGCCGTGGCTGTGGAGGGAACCAGCCTGTGAGGATGTCAGTAACCCCCATCTTTGCTGTCCTCTCTCCATGGCCTGGTCTGGGGCCAGTTTCCAGTTTCCACGGGTCAGGCTGGAGGTGTCTTGCTGCCTGCCTGGGGCTGCGGCCAGTTTCAGCTGAGGCCACCTGGAGTTGCACCTGGCCCTCCCCCAGGGAACGGTACCAAGGATGGCACTGCTGTCCATGGACACAGAGCAGACCAGGATGATGTCCTGGGCAAAGGGCACACTGGTCCCACGGGCTGGTTGGGGAGAGAGGGTGGGGAGCTCCTCCTTGGGGAGTGTCCGCTGGGACACTTCAGATGCTGGAGCTGATGCCTTCCTGCAGGACCCCAGGTTGGGGGAGTAATAAGGTACATTGCCATTCTTCCCACAAAGTCCTAGTGTAACCTTTAGGAAACATAAAACCGTCAAGAGCTTGTGAAAGCTGCTGCCTACAGTGGATGACAAATAAAAGCAGAGGTACTGAGTGCCACCAGCACGTCTAGGAAACCTGGAGGCCATTCCCCCTCCTCTGGCAACACATTTTCTTTATTATGCCTAAGGCAGGAAGCGTCAAAGTCCTGGGATTAGCATGAGGGCAGAAATAGCTATAGCACCCTCCAGCTCTTCCGGTGTCTCAGAACTTGTGGTCCATCCATCCCTGCCAGCATCCCTCAGAGCAGTGCCCGGCCTGTGCCCAACTTTCTAGGCCAAATCTTAGACCTGCTGCCTCTGACCTTCTTCCCACCTTTCCCCTCCCTCATCCAGGTTCTCAAAGTTTCCCTGAGGAAGAAATTGAGGAAGCAGGAAAGGACCCAGGAGCCCTAGATACTCCCCCTCATCAACCTCAGAGACCCTGCACCTGGCACAGCTCACCCCCCAGAGTGTCTGGTCTCTGCCGTTCCCATCTGCCGGGGAAGCTGCCATCTCGAGTGGCCCCCGCAGGCCGGGAGCAGAGAGGCCCAGGCTGGTCTTGGATGGTCCGGCTGCCTCTGCCCCTCTGGGCTTGGTGCAGCTGCTCTGCCTGTGTCCTTGCTTTGCCCCGCTGCCTGCTGGCACAGAGGACCTCTGCCTGCCCTTCTGGGTCTGCAGGCTGGGACAGCGGCTGGGAGGTGAGTCTGTTTACTCCACCGCCCCCTCCCCCATGGTACAAAGCAGAGCGCTCACTTAGATTAATTAATCTGTGGCCCAGCCTGCTCCTCCGACCCATCTTTTATTCATGGACAAGCAGCGTTCTCTGCTTTACCAGGACACAGGCATCAATATTTCATCCTTCTTTGCCTGCAAGCTCCCTGCTCCCTCCTTCCTGCTTCCCACTGGCTCTAGGACCCGGAAGGCTGGGGCATGCTGGCCTAGCTCAGGGCGTCATCGCGGATGCCCAGGCTGCCTTCTTCTACTTCTCGTCTGCCTGCTGTGCTGTCATTGGTAGAGCCAGGGCCCAAACCAGAAACCTTTCTGAGTAGGGAGGAGGGGCGGTGGAAGCAGAGGGCCAAGGCTGGAGGGAGCATCCGGGCTCAGGATTCTGAGGGCTAAGGGAGATGTGCCCTGGCGGGGGGCGGGGCGTGCTGCAGCTGGGACAGCCGTTCTGTCATCGTATGTGCTGGGTTGTTGTCAGGCTGGGAGATGAAGGTTGTGCAGTGCCTGGCGTAGATCTGGTCACATAGTAAGTGCTCATTTTTCTTCCCTTTTAGACCAGGTGTCTTACTGGTTTTTTCCATCCCCCATGCCCAAGCAGCTGAATGAACGACGGGTTGGAGGAAAGAAGTGATGCAGCACTCAGGAGCACAGGCGCACCTTCCACCCTGCTCCTAGTCCTTCTCTCCTCGTGAGCTCCCAGGCTCTCCGGGCTTCCACATAGGTGCTGAGGACCACGGGGGCTGAACTTCGGATCTGAGGGGTCCTAACCCGGATCCCAGCCCAGGGCTCCAACCTGGGGCCGGTGGAGGGCGTCCTGGAGGGGTATGAACCCTCGAAACACAAAATCAAGGGTGATGTGCTGTGTGTGTGTGTGAGCAAGTGTGTGAGTGTGTGTGTGTGTGTGTGAGTGTGGCAGCACTGGGTGGGGGCCGGGTACAAAGGAGTATGTTGCAGTCCTGCTCTGGAGGAACTCAGGGTCTGGTTGGCAGAGGGTGTAGTCGGGGTGGAAGCAGTGACACGCAGTGGCCTTTGGACAGGCTGTGGGGTCTTTCCCAGGCTGGCGGCCGCCCTTTACGTCGGTGTGAAGACCCCGTCTGGGGAGATTGCTCTGTTCCTGGCTTGTCCCGAGGGAGGGGTAAGGCAGTGCACCAACCCCCCCAGTTGTATGCAGTGTGGAGGCTCCGGGGGGGCCTGTGAGGCATCCCACGCCCCTCCTCTCCTTACGCCCCATACCCAATCTGTCTGGATGCCCTGCCTGCTAAACCCCCAAATACGTCCGGAATCTGACCACTTCCACCGTCTGCTGCCACCCTGGCCCTGCCCCTCCGTGGCCCCCGCCTGGTCTCCTGCTCCTCCTGTGCCCCTGCAGCCTCAGGCCACGAGCCTCACCTGGCCCCAGCTGCTCTGCCGGCCCCGCTGCCCCAGCCGCCCCGACCCCCGCACACCGACAGGCTCCACCTGGGGACCCTGCGATTTCTCTTTCCCCAGGAGTCCGGCTGGCTCACCCTCTCACCTCCTCCAAGTCTCTGCTGAAATGCCCCCCAACCGCACCCCTCAATCCCGCACATTTCATTTCCTCCCTAGCACGCAGCACCTTCTAGGGTACCAATTATTCAATTGTCTATGTTTACTGTGTGCTCTTTGTCTCCTGCCCACACAGTGAAAGCTCCCCGAGGGCAGGAGTTTTTATATTTTGTTCACTGATTCATCCTAGAGCAGTGCTCACTGGGAAGGGGCTCAATAGATATTGTGAGATGAACGAGTGAATGAATGAATGAATTCTCCACCACATTACTCAGTGACCTGGTTAGGACAGCCCACGGATGAAATTTTTTTCCTCAGACCTATGTGCCAGAGAAACCTTAGCCTGTATTGAGAAACTGATGTTCACTCATTCATTCATTCATTCACTGAATGTATTTTATTTTTATAATTTTATTTCTTTATTTTTTTCCCCCAAAGCCCCAGTAGATAGTTGTATGTCATAGTTACACATCCTTCTAGTCGCTGTATGTGGGACGCGGCCTCAGCACGGCTGGAGAAGCAGTGTGTCAGTGCGCGCCCGGGATCCGAACCGGGGTTGCCAGCAGCGGAGCGCACGCACTTAACCGCTAAGCCACGGGCCGGCCCTCACTGAATGTATTTACTGAGCATCTCCTGTGTGCCAGCCACCGTCCCAGGTGCGGCAGAGCCCGCAATCAACGGAACAGGCCAATGTGGCTGGTTTTCTATGCTGAGGATTTATCTCACGGATCCTAAGGGGCTCATCGCTATTTCCCTCTCTGCTCTGGCTGCCCCCAGCCCCAGAGCTGATTTGGTGAATTTTTCTGAGCACTAAAACTGCCCTCTGACCTCGGCTTGTTATTCTGCTTTTCCTCTCTCTGCATCTTGATTGTTTTTAACAGAAAAGAGAAATTCATCGCAAGAATGGGGCGTGTCTGGTGGAGTGGCCCAGGACTCTGGGAGGCTGCTGGGGACCGAGGCTTTCTCTTGGTCTCTTTCCGGAATCTCTCTCGGCTGCTATCTCTGGCGCCTCACCTCTCTCTCTGGGTCTCTGCCACCTCCTTCCTTCTCCTGCTGCTAGTGGACCTGCTGTCTCACTCACGCTGCTGAAGACGAGGCCCCACTACTCTTTTGCTTTGATGAAATAATCCACTTATGTGTTTAATCTTCTACTATTATGTGCATTCTTTTAAGCTATTTCAAAATCTCTTGGCAGCAAGGTGTGCATAGATTATTACTTATAGTTGAATGCGCGTGTGTGGGGTGGGTGGGTGGGGCTGGCTCTGACTGGAGAGAGGGCACCAAATAGAGATGGAGGATTTCCCAGAGAGAGGAAGCTGCAGGTGACAGACCTCTCGCATTGGGAGAACAGTCCCTTGCTGCCACTCCTCTTTCCAGGCCCCTCTTTAAGAGTCAATGTGATTTACTCAGCCGCAGCCTAGCAATTGCTTGGCCCAGGTACGCTTTTGCCTCCAGCCCGCCATCTCCTGATAAGTGCCCCCTCCCTAGCCCTGCCCAGCTGGTCTTGGACTTCACAGCCTCATTCCCAGGTGAAGTCACTCACCCTTTTGGCCCCCTGTTACCATCACAGTGGCTGAGGTGACCCCTGCATCTGAAGTTTGGTGCCAGGAAAAGGGAGATAGTGGGAGATAGGGGAGGCGGGAGCAATTGGCACAGAGGGCCAGAGGCGGGGGACACTCAAGGGGGAGATTGGGAGGCTGGGGTGGGGTGGAAGGACCAGGTGTGTGCCTGCGTCCTCTACCTTGAGCTACATGCTCCCTCCATCAGCACTGCAGCCTTGAGCAACACTAACCAGACTGTTGGGGGTGGGGGAGGGGGTGTGACCAAGAGAGAAGGGACTTGGGCCTGAAAACCCCCATCCTCTCTGTGGGCACTAGGTCTGGGGTCCTCATGCTGACCCTTGGCCCCTGTTCACTCCCTGTCCCCTGCTCCCAACATACCCCCTTGTTTAGGAAGAGGAGCCTGCAGTAGGGGAAGCAACTTCCTTGGTGCCTTCACTGAGGCTGTAAGGTGTGGCTGCTTGTTGGTCACGTGCCTTTGAACAAGTTAAGTAACTTCTCTGCCTCAGTTTTTCCATCTGCACATTAGACATAATAGTACCCATCTCATAGGGTTGTTGAAAGATTAAATGAGTTATACCACAAAGAATTCAGCAGAGTGCCTGCATATAGTCAGACTCAATAAGTGTTAGCCACTATTATTATCATTGGAGGACTTCTAGAATGTTTTTCCCATCCCTATATCTCCTCCATACATGCATAGCCCGAAATTCCTCCTCTAATTATTTCTTTGGATGATAGTTCTGCCAAAGTCTCTTTTTAAAAAACACAGAATAGCACCTGAGGACGCAGTATGAGGGTTAAGAACAGGAACTTGAGGCCTGGCTCCATGCCTTGTCTGCTGTGTGACTTTGGGCAGTTTCATAGCCTCTCTGAGCCTTGATTCCTTCTCTTTAGATGAGATAACAACCCAACCTGTGTGTAGGTTCTCATGAAGACAAAATGAGACCAAGAGGCCAGCCCCGTGGCGTAGCGGTTAAGTGCTTGTGCTTTGCTGCTGGTGGCCCGGGTTCGGATCCCGGGCGTGCGCCGATTCACTGCTTGTCAGGCCATGCTGTGGCAGCATCCCATATAAAGTAGAGGAAGATGGGCACGGATGTTAGCCCAGGGCCAGTCTTCCTCAGCAAAAAGAGGAGGATTGGCATGGATGTTAGCTCAGGGCTGATCTTCCTCACAAAAAACAAACAAACAAACAAAAAAACGAGACCAAGTGTTTAAGACACTCACATGGTGTGTGGCACAGCTTGAGTGGTCAAGAAATATGCGGCTGTCACCTTACCAGGGGCCTGCCATGCATCACTGCATCCCAGCCTGGCCTCGACTCTGAGCTGGCAGTGCGGGCTCCTCACGCCCCTTCCAGGGAAGAGACTGAGGCCGAGAGAGGGCAAGTGACTCTCTGAGCAGGGCTGGAACTTGAGCCTCCCAGCTCAGGCTGGTGGTCTCTCCAGGGAGTGGCCCTCAGGCCTGGCATGGGTGGCCGTTGCTCTTGGCGTGATTGGGGTAATTAGGTGCTTTGCCCCTGACCTGAGGCCTGGACGGGTGGGCCCACAGGGCGATGAGAGGGGAAGGCCTGGCAAGCAGCTGGCGGGTGGTGGTAGCATGTGAGTGGGTGTGAGTCTATGGATGTGGGGGGACATCAGGAGACAAGCGACCCTCCCACTTCACAGGTCGGCCCCACCCAGCCCCACTCTCTGCAGCTGTGAGCCCCCTCCCTCATCTGCCCTCTCCCCACAGCTCCCAGGGCCTGACCACTGTGCTTGGGGAGCCCTGGAGTAGAGCCTGTCTGCAGGACCGGAAGCTGCTGCCTGCCCCAACCCCCGGGACATGGCCTTCTGTGATGCCTCCAGGCCTCAGGAGGGATAGAGACGGGCCCCAACCCAGGGAAAAGCTTTACACGTAATCTCATTTTTCACTGAGATTGTGAGGGGGGTGAAAAGTGAAAAATAGCCCATCTGGACTGAGCAGAAGAAAAAGCAATTTCCTTCAGAAATCTTTTTCTGATTCTTAAAAGATGCAATTTGGAAATATCTTGGTGGCTTTGGCTGGGGTGTGGGCCAGGCCAACCAAAAAGCATTAAGGTGGGGACCTAGGGGGTGGTTGGGGAGCAGGGAGGGGGCAGTGGAGAAGGGGACCAAGGCCTTGCTGGGCTTCAGCTGAGGCCTCAAGGACAGGCCAGAGGGAGGAGATATGTGTGTGGGGGGAGCGTGGCAAGGGGAGAGCTGAGGACTGAGGGTGACAGGGATGGACCAGACAGAGAAAGAGGGTCTGGGGGTGATGGGCAGAAGGGCGGGGCATGTGCCGGGGAGAATTCCAAGCCTGGCTGGGATAGGGGGTGGCCAGCACCTAAAGGACATCCACGCTTTGGGGTCTGTGTCTCAGGAGGTTTCATGGGGCAGAGGCACAAACCCATCCTGAAGGACAGTGAATTCTAACCTCTTTTCTGGAAGGCCCTCTGGGTGCTGGTAATCAGGTGGTACCTTGGGGCTGTGTCATAGCCTGCAGGAGCAGCTGGGGCTGGAGCGGGGTGGTAAAGGGACGTGGGCCAGCTCTAATGCCTCAGGGTTCCTGTGCTTGTTGTCCCCTAGGGCTATTCTCCAAGTTCCCCAGAAGCCTCCTTCTCCACCCGCTGCGTCTGTGTGCAGAGGTGTTCCAGCAGCCATGGCACAGCTGTGAGGATTCCAGTTTGGGGGCAGGCTGGGCCCCTTTGGGTAGGGCAGAAATGGAGACTGAGACTCACTGGCGCTGTAGGGGCCTCCCTGGGACTTGTCCTTCCCTCCAATGTGATGCTAACCCATGTCCTAAAACACTAACCTATCAACCAACCCTCCAACTAATCCATCAACCACTGAGTCTACCAACCTACCAATCAAGTCGTCACCCCACTAGCTAATCCACCACCAACCAACCCATCACCCTACACCATGCCACACCACCAACCCAACAACCTTCTAAGTAACTACCAGCCAACTCACCAATCAGCCAAGCTGCCAACCAACCAGTCCACCAACCTATTCTTCTACCATCCTACTCCCCTACTAACTAGCCATTGTTCAACTCACCAATCAACCCATTACCCCATTGTCCAATCAGGAGATAGAAACTACACAGTAATATTAACAAGAAAGGTTTAATATAAAGAATTATTAACTATAACAGGAGATGACTTACTAAGGATTACCTACTGACCTTAACAAGGTTTACAGAGGTTTAGAGGAGCCTATCTCCTCTAAAGAAACACAGGGAGAGGAGATATGGGGAGTGGCCACTACTCCGGGGCTGAGGCAGAGCACCAAAGGAAGGAACAAATCAGGAAGAGCCTTCCCCCTGCCACACACCCAGGGCTGACATCACTGCCTTGTTAAGGGAAGGTACATCCAGACCCAGTGGACGGCAGAAGAATTTGCTGAGGCGCCACGCTGGTGGGACTCCATGGGAAGATGCCTTCTGGTGTGCCGGGGGAAGCTGTATGCTAGTGGGTGCCTCACTGCAGGGGCCGGGAAGGGAAGCCCCTTCATCCTGAAGTGCTTCAGCCCCTTCTACCAACAAGCTTAACAGAGAGCCAGCTGGTAAAGGAGAAACCTTCCCAAGTCCAGCTAAGATCGCAGTCCAGGCGGCAAAGAGCAGATTTGAAGATGACGGGCAGTAAGGTCATAACTGGAATAGCACTCTTCCGCCACCCTGCCAACCCAGCAACCCTCTAATGGATATACTGGTTCATCCACCAGTCAGCCATCAACTAACAAGCCTACTCTTCCACCTACCTACTCCACCACCCCACCAACCCAACAAGTCTCTAACCAATATACCAACCCGTCGACCCACCTATCAGCCAACCCAGCAGTGTAGTCTTCTTGGTGTTGGCCTGTGTCCAGGTGGAGGACACAGCCTCCACCCTGAAGCAGAGATACCTTGGAGTAATTTATCCAGATTGGGGAGACATATGCAACTTATGCATATGAGCAGCTAAGGGTCAACAGGGACTTGTCGCATGGGTTACACCCATTAAATGGACAAACAGTGGGCAGACGGCGTACTCTGAAGTTAGTGGTGGAGAGATCACCGTGGCCTGATGGTATGGGTCAGTTTTATGGAGGAGGGGAAGGGATCTGGGTTTTGAAGAATGAGCAGAATGGAGATTTAGATTTGGAAAGGGCTGCAAAAGGAAGGTAAGTAGGGACAAGCATCTCTGGTATTGCTGGCATCAAGGAGGACGCAGGTACATGAAGACCTACTCAGGAGGGACTGGGCATGCTGGGGGGGCCCTTCCCCCGCAGTGGCACTGGGCCTGCAGGAGCGAGTCTCCATCTCCGTTATGGCCCTGGGAGGAGACACTGATCATACCATCAGCTTCCTTCTCAGGCTGTAGACAGGCTTTCTATTTAATGGGGCTCTTTCTTTTTCATCAAAGACTAAAGTGGAAAAAAAAAAAAAAAAAGGCTCACCCAGCATTAGGCAGACATCAAGAAGAACTTCCAGTCCAGACCAGTAGGAGTCTCAGAAATCCGCTTTTCTGTGGACCTTAAAGAAGAGAGACTCCCATCCGTCTGGGCTGGCTGAAATATTGTCCCCCTCAGAGGCAGGGGAATAACCGTGATGACCCTTCCTAACCCCGTTGTTAAAGGGTTTCCTGTGCCCCAGGTCCACCTGCTCCCAGGCTCCCATCAGCCCAAGTGCCATTAAGTATCTTGGAATAAAAATCTGACTTCAGAATCAATTGATGGAAAGAGGTTCTCCAAACACTCGCCGGTGAAGGTAATTAAATTCCGATAGAGAAGATGGAGTGGTGTGACGGGGCAGTGGGGGCAGTGTGCTGAGCTGCTCAGCAGTGAAATCGCGGGCGTGCGCAGCCCAAAGCTGGCAGCAGCACAAAGGAGATTGGAGCAGTCAAATGTTTCCCTCCTTGTTGAGTTCCATTTACATGTTTATAATAGAGGTTCTTAAGGCCCTAATGAGAAGGCTGCTCATTGCAGGGAAGAGGATGATTAAGGCTCTGCCAGACGAGATCAGGGACAGGAACAAAGGCTTGTTAATTACTACAGAGGGACAGGAGGGGAGCCAGACTGTGCTTGCCGCTTCCCCAGAGCCTCCCCAGACTGGTACCTTCCTGTTTTAAGGCTCACCTTTGCCCCCAGTCCCAGTGACCTCCAAGGAGTGGGTTGGATAGATCCCCAGGGCTACCTTCAAGGGCTCAAGGATGGTTCCACCTTCCACTCCCTAGGGAGTAATTTCAGGCTGTACCTGTAGCACATGGAGATTTATCCCCTGGAGATGTCTCCAGGGGTGGTGGGGGGGAGGGGTCAGAAGAAGCCACAGTGCTTAACTGCTTGGCCATCGTGTGAACCCACTCTCCACTAGGAGGCAGCTCCAGGGAATTTCTGGGCCCTAGAGGGGGCTCACCACAGGCAGAGGATAAGGCCCCTCTTCCCAGCCTTCAGGACACCTAGGACACATGGATATGCCTGTGGTCATCCTGGCCAGACTTAGTGACTGATGATGTCATCTGACATGAAGGCAGAGAGTTCTTGCTAAGTGATTTTAAGGCCTCTTTAACAACCAGAGTTCATGATGTGGTGGAAAAAGTATGGGCTTTGGGCCAACAGACTTAGGGTCACACAGACTTGGGGTTCACATCCTAGATCTGCTATTTGCTAGTGGGCCTCAGTCTCTTCATCTGTGGGGAGGGTTGGTTTGATGATTAAATGAGATAATCTAGGCAAAGTTGGGCACATAGTAGGTGCTCAATAGTGACCTTCTCCCCTACTCTGTGGGCCTAGATTGCCAATCTGAGGCGAAAGACTTCAAAAGTCTTTTCTGACCTACCAGGGCCTGAGGCTGAGTGTATGCAGCTTCTGGCGTCCTTCAGCAGGCTGCTGCCCCATAGCTACCCCACAGACACCCAGGTGTCTGGGGATACAGAGGGGAAGAGGGGCTCTCAGTCTGGCTGGACCCTTGTGCACTGCCTGCCTCTGCGTGACTCTCCACTGTGTGCTCTCACTGTGTACCATCCTGAGGCCCTCACCTGTGTCCCATCCTACCCCTTGGGCTCAGGAGATGAAGGAAGATGAGAGAAGAGGGATGAGAAGAACAGGCTTGGGGATCTCCTGATTTCCCTGTGGGGAAGGGGGATCAGAGGAATAAGAGTTATGTCATACAAAGTAGAGTGAATCTGGCAGTCAGGAGTGGAATTTGAAAAACTTTGATTTCTAGGAAAATGATTATCTCGTAAAGGCCCAAACTAGAGATTTCTCATTTAGAATCTTGATTCTAGGCCCAGGGGATCTAGGGTCTAAAATGAGAATGATTTTAAAGGAAAGGCTAAGATGAGAAACCCAAGCTCCCTGGAGGATTTGGTGCTATCTGGGTCTTGTCAGGGGTCAGTCTTGGGTGGACAGCTCAGAGGCTGCGCGGTCATGGAAGCAGGTTATGAGAGAAGGCAGCTAGGAGCCGCTCAGAGGCAGCTGGGTTTACCAAGGCGCTCTCCCTGGAGCTGTCCATGGTACTGGCCTCAGATCTCGTCAGGCACTACCTGGCTGGCCCCACCTCTCCAGCCGGCTGTCTGCCAGGCCTATCAGCTGCAGAGCCCCTGCCCAAGCCCATGACACTGACCCCTGCTGCAAGTCCCAGAACTTCAGACATACCTAACTCTAAGAGGAATTTTAGCTCAAGCTTTAGTGCTAACAATAACCTAGGCCCTAATCACAGCCTATATCCTAGAGCTCACCTTAACCAGAATTCCAACCAGAACCCAGACTTGAACCCAATATGAATCTGAAGTTTAGCCTAATCCTCATCCCTTCCTTAATATGAATCTTAATCACTATCCTCATTTATAACCTCAACCCTAGTATTGATCTGCACTTCAACTCTCACCCTAATCTGAGACTGAACCTGAGTCCTAAAGACTAGGGGTTGGGTAAAGACTGGCTCCGCTCTCCCTCCTCCCTCCCTCCTGTTCTCTCCTTCCTTGTAAACATGGCTGAGCACCTGTGGCAGGTGCTGAGGGTAGAGAGATGTGTGTACTGCCCCTGTTCTCAAGGAACTGGCCCTGTGTCCCCACTGCCCTCATTGTCAGATGGAGGAGTCCACGGATTGACAAACTCATGTTAGTGTCAGCATTGACAACATTGCCCCAAGGCGGAAAGTATTTGGAGAGACATCATTATCATTTTCCAAACACAAAGGATAGAGGTGGGCCATGAGGAGCTGTGGATTCTGCCCACTGCTCTCCACCTTCCATGTGTCTCTGACTCCTGTTTCCCTGAGCCTCTGGTCCATTGTGTACACTGGTGTGTAGTGGGGAGGGGTACCCCCCAATGGGGAAACTTTCATAGAGGCAAAGCAAGTGACTGGTTAGTACATAAATGCTGAGGAGTGCTGAGTAGCACAGGAAGTATCAGACACGATACTACCATCACCAGACCCCTCATGTGCTCATCCTGTGGAGGCCCCACAGCACTCTCTGAGGGGTGTAGTCTCCCCTTTTTTTTGTGAGGGAGATTGGCCATGAGCTAACATCCATTGCCAATCTTCCTCTTTTTTTTGCTGAGGAAGATTGGTCCTGGGCTAACATCTGTGCCCATCTTCCTTTGTTTTGTATGTGGGACTCTGTCACAGCATGACTTGATGAGTGGTGCGTAGGTCCATGCCCAGGATCCGAACCTGCGAACCCTGGGCCGCCAAAGCAGAACATGTGAACTTAACCACTACTCCACTGGGCCAGCCCCGTAGTCCCCTTTGGAAGCTGAGAAAATTGAGGTCCAGAAAGGTGGAATGACTTGCCTTGGATCACAAAGATACCAGGTGGAAGAGCTGGGAGTCAAATACAAGTCTTCTGGCTGCAAGTCCTCAAAGCTGGGGAGGGTTAGGGAGGAGGAGGTCCCTAGAGAAGGAGGGCTTGGGGGCCGGCTGCAGGGGCGAGAGGATGGGGGTTTTCCAGCTGCGGGGATGCAGTGTCTGGAGGGCTGAGTTGGGGTTTGGGGTAGGAGTTGAAATAGGGAGGTTGGCCGAGGCTGAGATGGGCAGGTGGGATGGGAATGGCCCTGTGTGTTGGTCTGGACTTAGACTTGGCCCAAGGCCAGGCACTGGGGGAAGCTCAGAGGGAGGAGAGAACCCCATGGCTGATTCCTCCCTAGGGGCCTGCTCTCGTATTCCATGTGGAGAGCCCGGGGGATGGGGAAGAATGGCGGCCAGGAAAAGGAACCTGGCATTCCTGGGGGTCCACAGTAAGGCCCATGTGTCTCAGTCTGCTGACTCCCCACTCCTCCCATGCCCCTTTCTTCTCTCTCTACAGCCGCTGCCCTGGTGCCAGCCACACCTGGCACCAGACCACAGCCTCTATCACCTCCCTCCTCCATCCTTTGGGTCTTCTGCTCACAGTCAGCAGGACCTCCTGAGATACTCGTGAGGACTCTCCTCCCCAAGACGCTGGGCTTCTTCCTCTTTCCTGCCAAATTCCACCCAACTCTGCTCCTTGGCTTTCCGGTCACTTGTAGTTGGCGCGAATATATAACATGTCTTCCAAACTGCAACATTGCTGAAACTAAAGGCAGTGCTGTTGACAATCACGCAGGGGCAGCAGGCACGATACTGGGATGTGCACCACGGCCTCACCCCTCCAGCCCACTTCAGGGCTCCCCAACGCCACCCTCAGCTCCTTGAGATCTTAGCAAGGTTTGGGGCTCAGGCACTCTTGCATCCTCTGGGCCTGGGGGCTCTTCGCCACAGAGGAAAGGACCTGGCGTGGGGCTCAGGAGCTGAGCCCCAGACCCAGCTCTCCACTCACCAAGTTGAGACCATGAGTGGGGGCCCTCTTCTCCCTGGCTTGTCTCTCTGTATAGTGTGATATTCACGCCTGCTCTGCTCCCCTCCCAATGAGATGGAGGATGTGACAGCACGTGGCAAACTGATGCACTGCACACACGAGGCTTGCTGGAGTTTTTGTCCCCTTTCCTGCCCAAATTTTGGCCCCAATCATTTTTCTTAATTTTTAATTATGGTAAAATATACATAACATAAAATTATCATGTCAACCACTTATAAGTGTACAGTTCCATAGTGTTAATTATATCACATTGTTGTGCAACACATCTCTAGAACTTTTTCATCTTGCAAATCTGAAACTCTGTGCCCATTAAACAACTCCCATTTTCCACTGCCTGCAGCCCCGGGTGACCACCGTTTGTTCTACTTTTTGTTTCTATGAATTTCACTGCTCTCGGAATCTCGTGTAAGTGGAATCACATTGTATTTGTCTTTTTGTAACTGGCTTATCTCACTTAGCATAATGTCCTCAAGGTTCGTCCGTGTTGTATTGTGTGTTAGAATTTCCATCCTTTTTAAGGCTGAATGATATTCCATTGTAGGTATAGACCACATTCTGTTTATCTGTTCATCTGTCAATGGACATTTGGGTTGCTTACACCTGTTGGCTATTGTGAATAATGCTGCTATGAACATGGATGTACAAATTTCTCCTTGAGACCCTGCTTTCAATTCTTTTGGATGTGTACCCAGAAGTGGAAATGCTGGATCATATGATAATTCTATTTTTAGTTTTTAGAGGAGCCACCATACTGTTTTCTATAGTGGCTGCACCATTTTACGTTCTCACCAGCAATGCATAAGGGTTTCGATTTCTCTACATCCTTGCCAACACTTGTTATTTTCTGTTTTAAAATTTTTTTTTTTCCTGAGGAAGATTCATCCTGAGCTAACATCTGCTGCCAATCTTCCTCTTTTTGTATGTGAGCCACTGCCACAGCATGGCCACTGACAGACAAGTGGTGTAGGTCTGCACCTAGGAACCGAGCCTGGGCTGCTGGAGTGGAGCGCTCTGAACTCAACCACTAGACCACTGGGGCTGGCCCAAAACATCTTTTTTTGATATAGCTATCCTAATGGGTGTGAGGTGATATCTCATTGTGGTTTTGATTTGCATTTAGTCCCAATTTATTTTTTTGGCCCCAATTCAGTTTAATTCCCCTCCTCCACGGAGCCCTCATTCCCTGCAGCATCCAGCTATTCCCCTCTGCACCTTCCAGGATTCGCAGGCTGGTCTTGCAGTGGGTCCTTGATCATTGCTTCTCATCTCCATCACAGACTGTCTGCCCCATGCAGGGAGGTGGTATCTTTTTCCCTGCCAGTCCTTGTCCAGCCCTGGGCATCCCGGGGGGAGCTCTGCCAAGTTGCCTGGATGTTGACTGAGTCAGTCTTTAGTTCAATGGCTCTCAAACTTAGCCATGAATCAGAATTGCCTGGCAGGCTTGCTAAATCCCAAATTGCTGGGCCCCACCCTCGGTTTCTGATTCAATAAGTCTGGGGTAGGGCCTGAGAATTTGTATTATTTCTAACAAGTTCTCAGGTGATGCTGATGCTGCTGCTCCAGCGACCACACTTGGAGAACCACTGCTGTTCTCAGCAAAAACCTTGCCTGCCCTTCCAGGGAGCCTTCAGTCCAAGGGATGGACTGGCTGAGAGGAGACAGCCTCAGTAGGGGGGCAGGCACCTCAGACATCCGGAAGTGAGCTCCTCTTGCCTGGAGGCAGAGGCAGCCTCCATTCTGTGTTGGAGAACTAAGTGTTGGATGTCCTCAGCCAGAGCCGTAACATCCAAGTTTAATCTTCGAGGAGCAATTAGAGGGAGGGAGCCGGTCAGGGAGTGGGAGCTGGGGAAGGCGGCTGCATATTTCATGCTGTTCCCGGCTTTGAAGGTCTTGCGAAGGCAGGCGCGTGGCAGTCAGTGACAGCTTCATCGTAATGAGAGATGGGAGACGCACCCCACTGGGGGCGGGTGTGGAGCCTGGCGCTCGTCACAGGGGTGGGGGGACTGGAGCAGGGAGGTGCAGGGGAGGTGCTAGGTGGGTATGGAAGGGAGGAGAGGAGGAGAATCTGCAAGCTGGGCCCCTCCTGTAGCTCAACCCCTACTCCCCCAGGATGTAGGGGTGGTGGCGAGATTCCTGGAGGAATTTTAGCTGCAGCCTCTAAGGGCCTGCCTCTGTCCCCAAGGGCACATCTGGAACATTCCTCCCCTTCCAAAGAGATGTCTCAACAGCTGCAGAAGCTTCCGACAGAGCAAAGTCCAGTGTTCCTGAAACTGCCCCCAACTGGGCTCTGGTGGTATCAGGAGCCTCTGAATTGCAAGAGAATGGGGCTCATTGCTATTTGGTCTCAGATCTGCACCCCATTTGCCATCCCCTCCTGCTCCATCCCCCATGCCTAACCTCCCACCAGCAGAGGCCAAGGCCATTCTGAAAAGCTTATAATTGAGGGCTTGGGAGGAAGGTCTGAACATTCTGAGCCAGCCCCCTCCCTTCTCTGAGTTTTGGCCCCTCTGGCCCCACCCTCAGCACAGCCCTGATGTAGGAATTGAGCATCTGAGATCCAGAGTGATGGGAGAGTAAAGGGGGCAGGATCCCTGCTCAGAGACAAGCTCAGCTTGGGGACACGTTCTGTGACCAGAGGGGGTCTGCAGGGGGTTAGTGCCGCCTGTTCTCAAGATACAGACTCAGAGGGCTCTCAGCACCTGTGGGTTGGCTGCACTGACAAACGTGCCCCACAGGGCCCCATGATAGCCTCTGAGGAGACACAGAACCATCCAGAATCGGTGACTGTGGCTTCCTTACTCACAGATATCCAAATCTTCAGTCAGAGACTGGGTGGAGGTGGATACCCCGAGAGGAGCTACGCAGACTCTGCTGTATGTCTGAGCTGCGCACGCCCGGGCCGTTTCCCGGCTCCATTTGCCTCCCAAAGGACTTCACAACCACGACAGGACAGGGCCCTGGGAGGGGGGAAGGGGCAAGGGCTATGCTGTAAGGCTTTCAATAAGACAGACCTGGGTTCGAATCCTGCCTTTGCTTCCTAATTTCTGGAGGTGCGACCTTGGCAAGTCACATGACCTTTCAAAGCCTCAATTTGCTCTTCTTGAAAGTGGGGATATACTATCAATTTTGCAGGGATGTCGTGAGGATAGGATACACGGAAAACACTTGGCACAGTGCCTGGCACCCTGCGCACTCTCACCAATGGGCACATACGAGACCTTGAGAGGGATGCATTGAAAACTGTTCAGGGCCTTACCCAGCCCCGGGGCCCTTCCCTCTAGCCCAGACCAGGTGGAACCAAGACCAGGCCTCCAGCCCCCTCCCTCCGAGTAGGTTGGAGTGAGCATTCAATCCTGATTAGCTCCACCGGGCTCCCTTGTAACCTTTTCATTAGGAAATTATGTTTAATAGAAATTGTTCTGACACTTCTCAGCAGCGTTTCCCCGCAATTCATTACCACCTTGGGGGAGGGGGCAGGCAGCTGAGCGGCTCTTGGGCCTGGCTGCAACAGGGGAGCCCCACCCCCTCCCTGGTCCAGCCCTTGCCTGCGTGGGTGGAAGGGACGCAGGACAGAGGTGTTCCAGCTTGGCACCCCCACAGAGTGGCAGGGAGCTGTCGGAGCACATCTGGATGAGACCAGCCTACTCTTAGCACTGTCCTCTGTGTCTGATTTTGGGCTACCCAGCTGCTGCTGCCAGTGATGCTTGTGTGTTGATGGCGTCCCAATTCTTGATTCTGGTTCTGTCCTCACACTGCCCCCAAAAGGTAGAGGGCACAGTGGTCTCCAGCCGCTGCAGAGCAGGAAGAACTGACATCTGTGCTCTGCTGCGTCTCCGTTCGCCTGCAAACTCTATCCTCTCTCCCCTGCTCCCTTCCTCCCAGAGCCTCCCTGGAAAATCCCGTCCGGGGCTGCCCTCCTGTCATTTCCTCCCCCTTCTGCACCTGGTCCCAGGAGAGGAGTTTACATCTGTTTCTCACCTGACTCAGAGGAGTCTGATCTGCATCCCGCAGCCTGGCTGGGACAGGGAAAGGCAGAGACTCCGTCAATCCTTGGCCACATCTGTCAAGGGCTCTGGGGATTGGGTTCTGAGGACCAAGGCCTCCCAGAATCCTCCTGTCTCTCCCCTAACTCTAGACAGTTCTGTTTCTCACGCTCAGCCTTGGGGGTAGCGGGGTTCGGGCGGGAGTGCTGCCCACCTCTCTCTGTGTTCCACCCTCTTCCGGATCTGACAACTAGCTGGGAAGTTCTTCTCCACGTCCTCCCATTTTGGCCCCAGTTCCCAGGCTGCAGCTTTCCCTGTTCTTGGTGCCTCGGCTTTTCTGCTCTGTGAGATGAACCGGGTCCCTCAGCCTGTTCTTGCCTGGAGAAAAGAGGGTGCGGGGAGCATGGCTGCTGAAATAGTGGCTGCTTCACAGCGCTGGGAGATCTGAGGAGCCAGCTTGGATGCTCCAGCAGGCTTTTTCTGACCCCACGACTGGTGAGACCCCCTTGCCATTTCACCACCCGGTATCCGAAATTAGCAGCAGCCTAATCTCTCTCTGCCATATCACTCAGTGGTGTAATTGTGCAGAAAAAACCTGTATTAAAATGCAAAACACTCAGTTGTACTTCTTTATGTTAAATCCCTTCTTTGCTCTATCTCCCTTTTAATTTTACAAGGTTTTTTCTCACTCCCCCTTTCATAAAAGGGAGAGCTGGGCATGCGGGGAATCATTTCAACTTCCCTATAAATCTCCAAAATGAATACTTAAATTCAGGAAAAAAAATACATTCTTACACCTTTAATTTCCCTGCTATGAAGTGTAATGAAAAAGCCTGATTATTTTTAATTCTTCCCTTTAATAATTCAGCGGCAGAGTGATTTAAGACTAGGATTCATAATTACCTTTCCGCTTTCTTGGCAAATGGGGTTTTAATAGAAATGAGAGCTCTGGCGACTGAAATGGATTTCAACAGGTGGCTGAGGGGTCAGACCCGACACTGACTGGTGCAGGAATGGTCCTAGGGTCCCTCCAGGACCACCTGTGGACCCTCCCTGGGGACCGTCTCTCCTAACAGCAATGAATGGTCACCGAGTGGGTGTGGAATGGCCCCTTTTCCCTGGAAGGGGGAAACTGGCGACAAATGGCCATCAAGAAAGTTTTCTTGATTAGCAATAATAAACTAATAACCAAGAGGTTGATGATAGCAGCTGCCATTAATTGAGCAAATACTATGTACCAGGCACGGTGCTAAGTGCATCAGACATTCTCTCTTCTAGTCCTCATAATAATCTATTCTACACATGGAGAAACTGAGGCTCAGAGAGGAACTAACAAGCCAAAGTCAAGGTAAATGGCAGAGCTTGGGTCTGACCTCAATTCTGTCTGACTCTAAAGCTGTCACTCTCCTCTACTGACCAATTTCCCAAGCGCTGCCCAGAGTCTGTTACCCAGACATGGGACCTGCCCCCAGGGAGCTTACAGATGTAACCACATACAGTGGTGGGGTGGGACTGTAGAGAGACCTGTGGAAAGGGCACTGGGCTGGGTAGGGTTGCGTATGAGCTTAGAGATGCTGGGAAAGTCACTTATCTTCTCTGAGCCTCAGTTTCCTCATCTATAAAATGGATATGATAAAAACCAACTTACCTAGTTCAGGGGACTGTAATGAGATTCAAATGAGAAAGTACATGTGGAAAAGCTTTGTAAATCCTCAATTGCTCTACAAGGGTAGAGTATAGTTACTATTATTTGATAACAGAATGCTTAAAACAGATCCATTTCTGTCCTATCCTCAAAGCCATTTTTCCTGCTGCCTGCATGTCTGGCCTTCCTACCAAAATCCAGCTCAGATTTTACCTCCTCCTCCAGGAAGCCTTCTCTCAGAGCCCTTTATTCCATGACCTCCACCCCTCTCTTTCTCTATTTTTTGCCTTTGGTTGTTTGGTCCTTAAGTTCCTTGAGAGCACAGGTGTGTGTGTGTAGGTGTGTGTGTGTAGGTGTGTGTGTGTAGGCGTGTGTATGTGTGTGCGCGCACACGCATGTCCTCTCTAGACTGTCAAACCCCATTACAAGGCTTTTCACTCCTTTTCTTTTGTGACTTCAAAACTCTGCCTCTGCATTCAGGCTGTAATGCATCAATATGGTTGATTCACTGCCTGAATAGAGACATAGATGGTGAGACCACAGCTAATCCCGAACCCCACAGTATTGGTATTGCAGTGCTGCAGCAGGCGGTGACACCGTCTGGACACATGTCCACACACACGCCCCGGCCGTCACGCCTGCGCCTGGCTGCCCTGAGCGTGCCTCTGTTGTGATGATGATCCAGTGGGGGACAGTTGTACCCAGCCCTTCTTTTACAGTTTATCAAGTGCTGTCCCATGCATTAAAGAACAGGGTTCTCACAATAGCCTGGGGCAGAGAGAGGCAGGGCTGGGATCACTGCCCTCTTTCAGAGCAGGAGAGGTGAGGTGGCTTGCCTAAGATCCCTCTGTGGAGCGGGGGAGCCCAGGCCTTCACAGTCCTGAGCCCTGGCTCCCTCTGACAGCAGTGGGGCCGGCTGGCTGCAATGGGGTGGGCTCTGGTATGCGTGCCGGGGGGAAGCCTGGCTCTACTCCTGGAGGACCATCTGAGGGAGGAAGTGACTGCGCAGGGGGAGGACTCAGGACCCCCGCAGCCATTAGCCTTGGAGACAAAGCCCTTCTGGGCCCAGCAGGAATCTGAGTTCTGACCCAGCCTCCCTGCACACGTCCCTTTGAGCCTCCCTGTGCCCCGGCCTTTCCGAGGACCCGGGGGGTCTAGTTTCCTGCTCTGGAGTCCCCCACTCTCCATACTCTGGCTTGTGGTAGCTTGCCCCTGGGGGCCTTGGGAGGAAAGGAGGGGGCTGGAGTCAGAGGGGTGGGTCATGAGGGCCTTTGCCCAGACCTGGGTGGGTTCGCGCCTCCCCTCCTCCAGTTAATGCTCTCTGGAATGAGAAGGCGGCAGAGGGGCCCTCGGAGACACTTGAGCCCTGATTGGGAATAAGTGTATGATAATGACTCCCATCAAATGTCAAGCGGCCTGCTCGGTTCCTCGGGGGCTGATTGCTCCTCCTGGGTGGGTGGATTGGGGGGAGTCTGGCCCTGGATGCTTCTCCACCGTGGAGATCCCACCCTGGGGCTTTGTTGGAGCTTTGTGTCTCCATGAGCTCTTCCTGGGCAGTGGATGGCCTCAACCTTTATCGCAGCCCTCCCTGTACACAGCACTGTGGCCTTTACCCCCCGGATACTGCCATGGGGTGGGTATTGCAGGTGCCAATGTGGGTAGGGAGGGGAGGGCTGAAGCTAGAACTGACCTCACTAGTCCAGGCTGGGCCAGGGCCTAGCAGCTGGACAGAATAAGTGGAAGCTCAATCATGCTCTTTGCAGAAAAGTGTCCTGCCCCTTCAAGGCCCTGCAGGAGCACAGGCCTCAACTTCTCCATGGTTATGACTCTGGGTCTTTTCTTAAAGCCTCATGTATCTGTTAGCTACTGCCAGTGGTAACAAACCACTCCATAACTCAGTGACTTAAAACAATTAAATTTATGATTTTTCATGAGTCTATGGGTAATCTGGGTGGTTGTGGTCTTGGCTGGGATCACTTGTGTACCTGTGGGTTGAGGAGGCACCTCTGTTGATCTAGGATGGGTTCTCAGGTTTGGGGGTCAGCTGGCCATAGGCAGGTTTAGGAATGCCTCAGCTGGGTCAACTGGGGTCTTCTCAACATGCCTGTTATCCTCCAGCAGACTAGCCCAGGCTTGCTCACTGGTGTTGGCAGGGTTCTAAGAGCGCATGGAAGGTCACAAGGTCTCTTGAGGCCTAGCCTTGGAACTGGCATGCCGTCACTTCTGTTGAATTCTATTGGTAAAAGCGAGTCACCAGGCAGCCTGGATTCAATAAGAGGGGAAATAGAGTCTACTTCTAGTTGAGAGAAGCTGCAAAGTCACATTGCAAAGGGGCGTGGATATAGGTGGGAGAGGCTCTGGGGACATTTTGCAATCAATCTGCCATATCCAGCCTCTGAAGCCTCTTGTCTCCTCTCCTCCAAGGTCTGAATGGGAGAACTTGGCTTTGATTACCAGGGAAGGACTGGGCAGGGCCGCTTGACCACGTGACCTCCTAGGATTCTTCTAGTTTTGACCTTTTGGGATGAGCTCATGTTCTTCTGTTAGTGGGTCCATCATATCACCTTCCAGCTGTGTGACCTTGGGCAACTCACTGTGCCTCTTTCTGCCTCAGTTTCCCCATTGGTGGAATGAAGTAGTTGGATTAAATTTGATGGCTAGATTAGACGATTAATGATTGGGAACCTACTCTGTGCAGGCATTATGCCAGGTATTGGCTAGAAGATCTGTAAGGGCCTTCCAGGCTGGTGCGGGAGGACGTGCTGGCAGGGGGCAGAGTGTCCAATAGGGTGGAAAGAGACCGGTTACAGCGAGTTCACATCCCTCTCTACCACTTTGAGGAAGTCGGTTCTCCGATCTGAGCTAGTTTCTCCTTTGGAAAAACGGGGCTGTGAAAGTGTTTGGTAAGATACTAAATGAGAGTGCACGTGTTAACCGCACAGTGGCGCACACGGCAGTTGCAGGAGTTCTAGCCCTTGCCTGGACATCGGCTCCGCTGTGGAGAGCTGCAGGGATTTTGCTCAGTTCTGGTGAAATCTCGTGTTGGTTTCTCACCATTACATAAGTGCTTCTCAGGCTGAAGAAACGTGGTGGAATTTGCTGAGTCAGACATGCAGTGGGGAAGGTTGTAGAAACGGGGTCATTATTTGTCATTAGGTGGAGGAGGCTCAGGGAACTAAGTCTCACTCACTGAGCATTTGAGCAGATCCAAATTCAGCTAACATCCCTGATCGCCTCCACGTCCCAGACACTCTCTTTGATGTTACTGCATTTGCATCCCCCCCCATGACTTTAGGGGAATGGTGTTCCTTCCTACCGCACAAACAAGGACGCTGGGGCCTGTGGCTCACCAAAGAAGAGTGACGTTTGTCGGTCCACACAGCTATTAATCATGTGTTTATTTATTTTTTTTGTGAGGAAGATCATCCCTGAGCTAACATCCATGCCAATCCTCCTCTTTTTGCTGAGGAAGACTGGCCCTGAGCTAACATCTGTGCTGATCTTCCTCTACTTTATGTGGGACGCTGCCACAGCATGGCCTGACAAGCAGTGCGTGGGGGCGCGCCCGGGATCCGAACGCAGGCTGCTAGCAGCGGAGCGCGTGCACTTAACCGCCACGCCACCAGGCTGGCCCTAATCATGTGTTTAGAATCTGTCTTGTGCTGACTGGATATAAAGAAAACCATGGCTAACAGACCTAGAAGGGGTTTGAATGTAGCTCTTCTGCTTCCAGCACCATCACTTTTCCCACCAAATCCCATGGGGGACTGCTCCGTTCCATGCCCACTTGGAATAGAACCGGCTGGGATGGCCTTAAAAGGCAGTGGGTAGGACTCATGTGAGATGAGCCGAGAACCTCCTGACTACAGGGAGTCATGACAATCATAATAGCTGAGATTACTGAGGACTTACTACTTGCCAGGCACCATGCTAAGCCTTTTGCAAACAGTACCTCGCTTATCCTCAGAAGGACCTAGTGATGCTGGTACTGTTTGGGTAACTTGCCCCTGGTCACACAGACGTTGAGAAGGGGCCGGGGTTTGCACCCAGGTGGCCTGGCTCCATCTGAGGTAGAGCACTATAGCTGAAGTAACGGGCCAGGCGCTGTCTGCCTTTCTGCTGACTGGAGGCTGTGTGCTGCCTGGGGCGGGGAAAGTGTGCTTCCTTGCCCAGGAAGGGGCAGCTGGAGCTCGTGAGAGTCTGCTTCAAGGGGAGCAGGTTATGGAGGAAAAGTGAGAGTGCAGAGAGCCTCCGAGGCCAGGCTTTCCTTTTCAGGGAGTGATGCATCACTCAGATCCCCAAGGCCATTAGCCCCCTCGATGGGTGTCGCTCTCTGCCTGGTTGTTTATCATGCCCAAGGGTGTGAAATTGATTCCAGAAAGCTTGTCCATTTCCTCTGGCTCTTCCTGCAGAGGGAGTAGAGTGGGGTGTGTGTAGAGGGCTGGCCAGGATGAGGGAAACCCTTGGATCGGCAACATACCCCATCTGGGCACATCTCTCCAGAGGCCTCTGGGACGTCATTTTCACGTCCAAGGATGGGGATCTTCCCAGGGCTGCCTGGGGCAGGGGGCAAGGCTGAGATAGGACCAGCTGATTGGAAGGCTAAATGCAAGGCTGTCATTGGTGATTAGGGAACTGGGCAGGGATCAGAGGCCAGTCCCGTGGTATTAGAGAACATTCTGGTGGAGACTGCAGTGCCTAGAGACCATGTATGTGAATCTGGTGGCTGATTCTGGAGAAGGTAGGGACAAGCTATGGGCCAATGTCTATGTATGTTGCTCAATCCAGAGTCAGGCACTGGTGGGGTTTTCGATGTCACTAATGAAGACAGTGGCAATGATCACATTGCAGCAAATACTTAGTGAGCACCTATTCTGATCCAGATTTTATGCTAGACTCGAGGACATAATGATGAAAAAGCTGTGGTCCCAGGTCCCAAGGAGATCAGAGTTGGGTGTGCGCTTGTGTCGTGGGGTAGTGGAGACTCATGCAGGGCTCATGCCTCTATTAAGACTGCTGTAAGAGGCATGAGCAAAGTGCCTGGGCTCGGGGGAATTCAGGGAAGGGGCCACCCAGGCTGGGTCTTCAGAATGAGTAATTTTCACTAAGGATGGGGTACACTTCTGCATGAGTTGGGGTTTGTGGCCATAAACAATAGAAGCAACTGATTGATTAAGCAGAGAAAGAATCTATTAGCAGAATACTGGGTGTCTCATCTAATCATAGGGAGGGCTGGAGAAGCAGACTCGAGGCCAAACTTCCAGGCACGATGCCCCACTGTACCATGGGCCAGGCTGATAGGGAAGCTGCAGCCACTGCTGCTGTCCCAGCAGACACCAGGAAATGTCTGCCGCTGCTGTCACTCCCCACTGATTGCACTTCTGAGCCAGGAACTTAATCCTGCTATCACTTCTACCCCAGAGCTGGACACCTTCACTTCCACCCCTGCCAGCATAATGGATTCTGGACATTGCCTCCTTAATCCAATTCCTCCATATGAAAGTGAAGTCTCCTATGAGTGGATCTGATTGGTGGAGTCTGAGTCACATGTCTGTGCCCTAGCTGCAAAGGAGGCTGGGTAACCAAGTTTTTGGTTTCTGCCTTGGGAAGGTGTGACTCAGCTTGCAAACTCTGGAACTCAGCAAAAATAGTTTGCGGGCAGCCAAACCAACCAACAACACACATGATGAAGTCCGCTGCAAGGAAGGACGGTAAGTCCACAAGAACAGGAAATGTGTCTTTTCTTTGCCAGTCAACCTCCTGCCCCTAGCTTATGCCTGGCACAAGGTAGACAGTCCGTAGCTACTTGTAGAATGAATGAATAAATGGCAGCGAGGGGGTGATGCTGATTGTGGGGGCTTGGACAAGATATCCTTTCATTTGTGGGTACTCCAGGTGAGAGTTAAGCCATCTGGACAGCACTTTGTGTCTTATATGGACCACCTTGCAAACCAGTCTGTGATCTGGGTCACTGGTCTGATTCTCTACTCTTTGGGATATGGGCAATTGCCTGGTTCTTGGGATTAGGCAGGAAGAAATTGACCCAGTTCAAGCAGGGCAGGTTGAAGCAAACATGGGTAATGATGAAAACATGTATTGATTTCAACAATCTCTACACACCTACTCAACTGTTCCTCCAGTGGATACTGTCTACCCAGCGCCCAGTTCCCACTTCCCCCTCCCACACAAGACCACACATTTGTTTGTGCCACTGGGAGAGGATGGCCTCACTCCCAGCTCCTGGCTGACCTGATTAATCTAAAGTAATCCCATTCTCCTCGCCAGCAATTGGTTAGGAATGGGCCAATGAGATGCAAGGAGATGCAATAATGGGTAGGGGGAAGTCTTCTTTACACTCTGGAAGAGTCTCTGAGAGTTACTCTCTTCTGGTTTTTTCTGAATGTTGTCATGGGTGGATCTAAGGCTCCTAACTGCCCTAGTCATCTTGTGGTCTGGTCTGAGGATGACAGATGCACAAAAAAGAAGCACAGGGAAACAGGACCGGGCTTCCAGATCATGCCAGATCTCCATCCGAATTCTGCCCAGGTTTCCAGAGCTAGTAAATTTCTGAGCCATCTGAGCCACTTTGAGCTGTTGGATGTTCTGTTCTTTGCCCCTGAATACCCCCTAACAGCTACATCGATCACTGGTTGCTCATGTGTAACGGTGGCCCAATCCCAGGAGATGGAAAAGCTGGCATCTGGGTGGTGCTGAGGGGGCTAAAGAACGGCCCCTCTTCTCACCCTCAAATTCCTTCCCATTGGCGCATGTGACAGTGCCTGAGATGGATCGAGGAAGGTTTCTCCTTTCAAGGCAGCCTTGAAAGGACTAGGGACACTGTTGAGGGACAGAAGCGTTCCAAGAATAGATGGGCCACAGTCAGTTAGCATCTCAGAGCATGAAGGAATTTATCAAAGAGGTGCAAAGCCCCCTATCACTTGGAACTCAGATAGAAAGAGATCTTGGGCAGAGGGGCAAGGGGACAGAGCCCCTGCCCCATTGTCACTCCCCAAGAAACAAAGATGGAGGAGTTGCTTTCTGGCCATGTCCATGCTCTGGTCTGGCCACAGTTCTCCCTGAGTGGGGTGGGATGAAACAGCCTCTGGTGAGCACTTGGCTGTCCTGTGACCCCAGCTGGGACAGAGGCATTTGTTTCCAAATCACCAGCCCCAGGGGCATGGGCCAGTCCTGCAATACTGAAAGGGAAGTGGAGGCCCTGTGCTCCAGAGGGCTCCAAACTGCTCCATATTTCCTTGGGAGGAGAATTGGGTGGCAGAACATAAATAAGACAATTTATTCAGAGAAACCATCTCCCCTATTTACATTTAAATTGAATAATTTAAAACACCTTTACCCATTTCCATAAATTATCCCCTGTTGGACAGGCAGTGCAACTGTGTGGCGGGGGGTGCTGTCCTGGGGAAAGGCCTAATTACATTCCCTGCGACACGGCTGCGGGGGGGCAGGGTGGGCGGGCTCCAGAAGAGGCGGATGTTTGTCTTAGGATTGGCAGGAAGCAGGAGGCAGCTAATAAGAGCCTGAGGTCCCTTTAAGAGCTTTACAACTGAGAGGTAAAGGGTGACAAATCTTCCTCTATCACAGGAGCAAAGTCACTGACCAATCCTGCGCCTCCCAGCCATGGATGCCACCCAAAGTTTGATCTGGATCAGCTGTCCCATGTTTGCAGTTCCGCAGACCCCATCTCTGGAGCCAGGGAAGAAGGGGAAGAGGGAGAAAGCACAGGGTTTCCTCAGCGATTAGTTAGTTCTGGTATTTCCCAGGCTCTGTTTCAGGTGCTGGGGACACAGAGATATCCGGCCCAGCCCTGCCCTCAGGGCTCCTGGGAATGGGGGAGAAAAACTCCTTTCATCAGGTGTGTGCGCTCAGAGAAGAAGTAGAGGAGAGACAAAGATCCACAGGAGGCAGGAGGATGACAGGAACTGTCCTACTGGAGTACCCGGGGTCACAGAGGAGGTGGCTCTTGAGATGACCCTGGGAGGATGGGTAGACTCAGGCTGAGGCAGAGAGAAGGCCTCACCGAGAAGGGACCGTGCGAGAAAAGGCGCAGACATCAGAGGCCCAGGGGCTGTGGCCTAAGGAGGCCAGAGTGACTTCAGGAGAGGAGGATGGGGGCGGGTGGCTTTATCCCTGGGGGGGGTGCTGGAGGGGGCCCAGGAGCAGAGCTGCTGCCTGGGCTTGGTGGCATTGCCATGGCATCGTTTTCCTTCACAGCACACTGAGAGCTTGTGTGGGTGGAGTGTGGGCATGTCCATCCTCTGTCGCTGACTCCTTTTAGGTCCCCTGACGAAGCCCTATTGCCCAAGTGCCTCAGTTTCCCACCAAGGGCCAGTGAAGCTGGAGGCTCTTCCCAGGCCCCCCTGGTGCAGCGGGTCTCTGATTCCTGGGATCAGCCCACTTGGTCTTGGGGCCTGGGGCCCCTCTGCCTCCAGGATCTCTGTGGCTCCCTTCTTCCCAAACTCCCCGGATCACCTCCCTCTGGTCCTTCCCAGAGATGGAGCTCTCTCTAGCTTCTCTCCTCTCAACCAGGGAGTGGCGGCTCTGGATGCAGGGTAGAGCCCCAGGGGACTCAACCTCCTCCCCAGTTGAAGGTGAAATGGCCAGTGACCTGTGTGGAGCAGGGGTGATTTGGCTTGGAGAAGGGCACAGTGAAGGGTTGCCCTGGAGGGAGGCTAGTGACAAGCTCTTTAATGCTTGTGACAACCCTATGAGGCAGGCACAATTAGCTCTGCTTAAGAGATGAGGAAATGGAGGCACCAGGCTGGGAAACTAGGATCTGAACTGTGTTCTGTCTTGAAAGCTCCCGTTGTCGGTTGCAGGCCGAGCTGTGTGGCTGACGAGGGTGCTGACAGCAGTTGCGGGCGAGCAGTGCTGGGCCAGGGGCTGTGTGAGCAGATGGGGCATAAACCCCTCCTGGAAAACAGATTAAAGTGGCCATGGTGGTGCTTAAAAGCTGTGCCGTCCCCTTGCATGTTAGCAAAATCTTATCAACGTGTTCCTTTGCCATCTTCATGGGCCCTCCGGGGGGAGGAGGGACGGATCCAGCAGTGAAAAATGCCTGCCCATTGAAGCACACCTGGCCCCTTCTCCAGTCTTTCCAGAGCCAAGATTCTTAAAATAAGCTCTTCTAGTCTAGGAAAGAGATGTCTCTACCGGTGGCCTCTATTTCTTAGCCTCTCTCCAGCACCTCCTATCCCTCTGGTCAAGTAAGTGGTTTGGTCCTCTCCTACTGGAACCAGACAGATCTAGGTTCAGATCCCAAATCTGTCATTTGCTGGCTATGTGACTTTGGGAAAGTCACTTACCTTCTCCGAACCTGACTCTCTTTAGGATCACAGTGCTGATCTCAGAAGGTTGTTGTGAGAATTATATGAGGTTGTATAATGAGCTACATAGCATAGAGCTCAGCACACCTAGCAGTTGCTCGACAGATGTCAGCTTCTTTTCTGATAGGTCTGCTGCCTGTTAATGAGGTCTCTCAGCTGCCCCTTATCTTTCTCAAAAGTCCCAGGGAAACTTGTCCAGGGGACTTTCCACAATTTGCTCCCTGCAATGACTGTCGCAATGCTCGGTGTCCCCTGGGCACTGAGGTGTTCAGTTTGCAGGTGGTTGAGTGTGGCTGGAGGTGGAGCCAGGCTTGTCTCCTGGCCCCACCAATTTCGTGCTGTGCGACCTTGGGCAATTGACTTAAGCCATTTGTGTCTCACTCGATTTGTGTCTCATTCGATTTGTGTCTCATTCTCCTCTTCTGTTAAAAGAGGCAAAATAATGTCTACCTTACAATGATGTTGTGAGAATTAAATGAGAAGTAACTTGGGTTAAGCACCTCGTATGATGTGGGCACACAGCTGTCACTCAGCAACTGCACTGTTAGTTATCTTTGTGTGTGTGTGTGTGTGGGGGGCTTGGGGAGGTGGGGGTGGGGGCTGCTCCCTATCAGGTGGCGTCCTCCCAGGCAGGAACTCCCTCTTCTTTGTCCTGGGTCTCCCCAGGCACCAAGCAGAGACAGTGCTCATCCTGGAGAGTTCGGGCTAATGGGAAAACATCCCCACCCCCGTTGGCTCTCAGGCCCGTTCAGCTCATGAACTTGCTAATTGCGCATCAACTATTGGCGAAGGGGCTGCAAAGGTGGCTGTGATAAGAGTGGAGTTATTTGGGGATGATTTCCATCCCTCTGTTGAGGTTTCCCAAGTGAGTTTAGGGTGTGAAGGATCTACAAAGCAGGGATCTACTATTTCATTCCACAAAAAGCTTTTGCGCATTGAAACAACTGAGCAAAGCGATTCCTGAGCTGCATCCTGGGCTAGTATTTGGGCATTAGAGACATCTCAAGATCCTCGCCCAGACGTGCCCCCCAGACACCATCGTGCTCATGCCAGCCCAGCCCCAAGGGGGGGTCAATTAGCCAAGTTATATAACTATGAGATCGAGGGGCCAGCAAGGGCAAAGGCAGGTGTCATGGGGGGCACTGCCATGGATGTCCTGGAGTATAGCTCAGACATGACTGGCTGTTTGATTTTTTAAGTGGTTTCTGGTTTCTCTGGGCTTCAGTTTCCTCACAAAACAGGGGATTTGATTAGATGACCTCCAAGGTCATCTACAAGTTTTAAAGTTCTGAATTTCTAAATCCAACCTGAATCTTTCTTGCTGCATTTGAAGCCAAAAGTGACTACATACTCGCTAATAAGTTGGCAACATTGGGTAGGTCCTAGAGGACTGTGTTTTTTAGTCTCTTATGATGGGGAGAGCTTTGGTGGCATTGTATTCTAATTAAATATTTAATGGGATGTATCTGCCTATTAAAATCACTGCCACCACCTCGGGGAAGGGCTTCCTTTGTGTTCTTATTTGCAGCTTGTCTGTAAATTGCAGGGCTGAGCCTAGCTGGAAATCTCCCCGCTAAGACCATGTAGGGTCTTAGGGCTCCAAATGGATTGTCCAAAATGCAAAGGAAGGTTTCAGGGCTCTGGGTCTGCCCTTCCTACCCCACTTCCCAGAGCCTATTATGGTATGTGGGGCAGGACCCAGGAAATGGGATCAGCTCCATGTTTGGGGCTGTTATTTATTCTGCCTGCTCTCTGAGAGCTGGGGAGAGAGTGTGTGCTTTTTCTCTACGTTAATAAAACCGTAAATGAGTCTTCATTAAGGGCTCCATTAAGAAGCCACTGTTATTCTCAGCACTCATTAGCGTTGCTGCTCACCACTAAATTGCCACACTAGTGTTTTCCCGGGGCTTCACAGAGCCCCCGCCCGATACTGGAGAGCTCCTCTTAAGATAGGCCTCGACTTGCTGGGTCTCAGAGATGGAAGAACTAGTTCGTCTCATCCAATCTCCTGTCTCTGGACAATTGCTTCTTGGACTTCTAGAGCCACTCTCAGCAGCCTGTTTAAGGATTTAGTGGATCTAGGTGGAAGTTCTTCCTCTTGTCTAACTGCCTTCTTTTGTTGCAATGTGAGCCAGTTTGAACCCTTCACTAGGATAATGAAGACTACCTTTCTTTCTAAGAACACTTGGCTTTCTTTCTCTTGCTAAGTTCAGGTCCTGGATTGATTTTGATAACTGATGAAACCCTGCCTCCTTCCTGTATCCCTGTGGTAGGACCCAACCCTAGACAAAGTATTTATGTAGAGTAACTTTGTCTCTCAGGTTCACGTCTATCTCCCTCCATCTGTGCCCTTCTTATCTCCTCATTACCATCTTCACCCTTGTTCTCTTCAGAGCTCAGGACAACTCCCAGGCCTTTACCCAGGACCTGTGGCTGCCTGACCTCATCCCCCCAAAGAGTCAACTAACATGTATTAAACGCATGTGCCGAGCACTGCGTTAGGTCCTCTATCTCATTTAGCCAGAATCACAATCCCAACAGGTGGACATTACTGGTACCATTTTGTAAAGGAGAAAATTGAGCCTCAAAGAGGTTCGGGTCCTTCACACAGGCAGTTAAAGGTAAAGCCAGAATGACTTTATCTGACTCCAGGTAGAATGCACTGCCCACCTCACCAAATTGTCCTTGTCTCCTCATCCTTCAGGGCTCAGGGTGATGATCAACTGACATAAGAAAGGACTCGGATCCACTGCTGGTGGCTAGCTGCTGGTGTGACAAGAAAAATTAGACTAAACTTTTTTCTCACATGTAGAACTTTTGCATCCAAGTGCACGTTGTTCCCTTTAGTGTAGTCCAGTGGGAAGTCTGAAACGTATTCCAATCATGTCACATTGTGAAAGCACCTTTGAAACTCCCCTTTGGAAGTCTATGGCACATGGTCTTGAATATTGGTGAATGTTTATCTTTTTAGGGTGAGCTATACCTTTGGAAATATCTCAAAGTCATTTGGATTCAAGTCTGGAGAATAAGGTGAGGCATCAAAATAGGTGATTCTGCTTCGGATCCAAAACTTTTTAAAATATTTCTCAGTAAAGTGTAGTATAGACCCTCACTGTTCCACAGGTCCCAGCTTTTGTGTGGTACAGAAGATTTCTTGAATGTTTCAGAATCTTGACATACGAAATAAAGCTTGATTGGCTATTCAATAGGGGAGAGGAGTAGGGAAAAGGTGGGCACTGATGCTCAAAAGCAAATGACCCATGATCTTTCTTCGTGATTTTGAGCCACTTTTTGGGCCTGAGGAATTGGAGTTCCCCTGGCAGATACAATGGCTCTCTGATCCTGGGCCAGCTGGGGCATCGATGGTTCATTGATTACCATTTTCTTGCCAAAGGTGTTGCCTAGTCTGACTTTATCTGGAAGACACAATAAATGGAAATTCTCTTCTGTCCATCACAAGCGTGTGGCTCAACCTTTTACTAAACAATTTCCTGTTTTCTTACAGGAGTCTGTTTTTTGGCCTTAGCTGAACTCTTTAGCTATCATTCTCATTGTTAATCATCCTTTCGATAAACTGAATCTTTTACCTTTTTCAATATTTTCATTGGCCTCAAGGAGGGAAGGGGGAGGGGGCTGGACAATTGCTTCTGACGATGTCCTGGTTATCCTCCTTTCTTTAAACCTGGGGAGTCTGTGTAACATCCCGTTGTCTTTGACATTATCTCGCTTACACATGCTCCTTTGAGCCTCTCAAGTGTCCCCTTTGCAATATTTCCATGACTTTGGTTCTGTTTGGCCTTGATGTTCAGGCTTCAGGAATACTCACTCACTTTTTGAGGAACCAACCTAGCACACACTTCCTGTCTCCATCAGGCTGGTTGAGTCTGGCTGCAGTGGAGACGGGAAATGTGTGATGGGCTGACATTGAGGAATTGCTGCTGTGAGTTGATACATGTCAATCTCTCCTCCTCTGCTTTCAGGGAAAACCGTCTGGTGAAGTTATGGTCGTATGAAGATTGTACAATTTAACTGGGGTCCCTAGAGTTAGGTGCCCTTGCCTGTGTTATTTTAGACAATCTTAATGAAAAACTTTGGGAAATTACTCTACCTCTATGAGCTTCAGTTTTGTCCTCTGTAGAGGGGGAATAATCATAACTACATTCTAGGAGGTTGTGAGGACCAAATGAGATGACTCATACAAAAGCCTTGGCTCGTGACCGTGCAGAATAGGTACTCAAAAATGAAAGCCATTATTGTGATGACCAAGTTATTGGTGACTCCAGTTGTCTGTGAGCAGGAGCTGTTTTTGGTCAAGTGAACTAAGTGATCACAGAGGGAAGGGAGAGGATGAGTGGGAGCTGTCCATGGTTCTGCATCCATTCAGCCGAGAAACCATTTTGACTGATCCAATGAAAGTCAAGTGATCACCTATTTTGTGTCAGGCACTCTTCTAAGCACCAGAGTGTTCTTGCAAAGGGAAAGCCTTTTATCTAGACCCCCAGACAATCTCACATGTACAAAGGTGAGAGTGTGTGTGACATACCCCTGTCAGTGAGCACGGGGCTGTCTCAGGTGCATGCATATATGTAGGCATTTTTAAAAACACAGTGTGTGTGATGTGAGTGTATTCTGTGTGTGTGTGTGTGTGTGTTGGGGAGATGAGTGGGTGGTGGCTGAAATGAAGGAGGGATATTATTGTAATGTAGCTCTCTTAGGTAGACTAGATGGTAAGAAGGTCCCAGCTTGGCCATGAGGAGAGGATGGCCTCCTAGAACTTCCTGGAGAGACTGAAAGGTATGGTGGCCTCCACCCCTCTCCCCATCCTGGTCCACCAGAGCAGAGTAAATCTGAAGCCAGAGCTGAACTGTCTCCTGCTGGGCACTCCAAACTAATTTTCTGGTACATTATACACTTGGCCTTTTGAACAATCAATGGCCTTAAACGCTGTTGGGTTCCTGCAGCCAAATCCAAGAGAAATAAGACATAATCCATCTGGCTGATATGGCCAGAGCAGGCGGGGAAGGAGAGAGAAAGAGGGAGGCTGGAGCTGCCCTGGGGATCTGCTTGGCTCAGGGAGGGCCAGGGAACTGGAGGGACCTGCCAGCTTTCAAGGGAATGGGCCTTTAAGAGATATTGATGGCTGGCTAATCACAGCTCATTTGTCTCAGTGCATCCTACCCGTAGAGCTGTCACTCCCGCAGTAGCTGAGCTTGAGTGGGGAAGGACTGGGATAAGACTCAGGATTCAGCGTTCAGAGGGAGGGCACCAGCCCTTGGTGTGAATGTCCTAGAATCCTGGATGGAAAGGTCTGGCATGAGTCTCAGTCTGGGGTTAGATTTGGGGCATAATCCCCTAGGAACCCTGAGATGGCACCAGGCAGGGTATCCCTGGGAGCAGGAATCTGAGGTCGCAGAACAGGCTTGAGCTGCGTGGAGGAACCCACACCTGGCTCATGACAGGACAGCATGATCCCTGGTCTGGCTGAGTGCAGCCCCAGCCCTGCTCAGCCTGGGTTCAGCCTGGCAGAAGGTGGGATATGAGGAGGTGCCTGGGGGAAGGGGGGGCTGACTTGGTCTTCCCCTGCAAGTTATTCCACACAGGAAGAGGGAAGACAGAATCAGCCTCCCTCAGAGCCTCTGCTCCCCCAGGGTGAAACTCCTAGAAGGATAAACAGCGAGCATCTCAGGTGCCCTGCTGCCTCTGACAGCCCAGCCAGTAGGACTGCATCCCAAGGACCCCCAAACATCTTCTGTTTCTCTCCCACCCTCTGGCCTATGCCCCACTCAGAGGAATCATTCGGGGGAGTCAGGTGCCTGGCCCAGGGCTCGGTTTCCCCATCTCTTTCTAGAAACAGTCACTGCCTAGAGACAGGAAGGTGGAGAACACACCTCTGCTGGACCCAGGGGCTTGCGTCATTTTCCTTGTGGATGGAATACCCAGAAGGTGGGAGAAATGATGTTCAGGATGTGAAGTCAATCACGTAGCAGGCTGGCAAGATGTGGGGGAGGCAGGAATATGTCTTCCCAAAGGGTTGTTTGGGTTGGTTTTGCTGGGGAGACATGTGGGCGGAGGGAGGGACGTGGGAGGTGGCGGCTCGCTTGCCCTGCCCTGCACCTGGCTCTGGGGAATGGGACCCACCCTATCTGCCTGTCTGCTTCTCCAAGCACTGCCACATGCCAGGTTGCTGCTGGCACCACACCTGAGACACAGGTGACACCTCAGCCTCTGGGGGCAGTGGGTTAGGAGAGGGTAGCAAGGCCATAAGGGTCCCACCCAGGTGCCAGGGCAGAGGAGATGTGGGAAGAGGACAGGGAACCTAGAGTGAGTACATCCCTCTTACAGAGGGAGCTTCCAGATGGGCAGTTGGGAGCTAACTTGGAGGGTGATGAAAGGGAGGAGAGAAGCCAGACCCAGCATTTGCTTGGGCCCCTGGAGGCCTCCCAGCTACTCACAGCCAGGGCCCGGGGCTCCCTCCAAGGCCTGGCTCTACCCAGCCCTGCTTGGCTATAGAGCTGCTCCTGCCTCCTTGGTCCCGGGCAGCTCAGCCTTCAGCTGCTGCTGCTGCAGTGACAATCCAGCCGCGGAGCAGCTCTATGATAGGGGCGGGGCCCGTGCACTTCTCTGACGGGTAATTATGCTGGAGCGTGTTCTACGGAGATGCGGGGCTTGTCTGACAAGGCACACTCTTGTTCCTGCCGCCAAGGCAGCTGGGGAGCGGAGCGGAGAGGCTAGGGGCTGAAGGTGACGCTGCCATGTGGGGAACCAGTCGTGGATAATGAGCTGCTGGTCCCAGGGGACACTCATGTAGCTAGGCATCCCCGTCCCTCCCCTGGCCAGGGGAAGGGAAGCGAGAAGGGGCTTAGGCCAGAGGACCCTTTGAAATAGGGGGCACTGGGGGAGGTCCCACAGTTATGGTTACAATTATTGTAACAATTTATTGTTAACAACTATTATCATATCAGAGATACTTAATATTTATAGAGCATTCTGTAGTTGTCAAAGCATTTTCACATTTGATTTTCACCATAGTCCTTTGATGTAGGGACAGATTTTTATCCGCATTTGAATGACGAAAAAATGAGCCCCAAGAACATTAAGTGGCTTGGTCAAGACCTCAGGACAGAGCCAGGTCCAGAACCTGGTTCCTGACTTGCTGTTCAGGGCTCCTTCTCTGTCTCCATGTTGGGCAATCCCTCTGTTACAGCGAGTCTCCAGCCCCGTGTCACTCCAGAGGCCCTGTGTGTGAGGTCCCAGGGTGGAAGGTCAGAGGAGGGGTTGGAGGGAGACGGAGCCCGGTCCCCACATAGGGACGCTCCTGCAGCAGAACAGGCCATTCACAAAAGGAGTGAGGCTGATCTGAAGACATGGCGATGAGCAAGCGAGACAGGCCTGATGAGTGTTTCCATGCAGACACGACGCTGCTGCTGTGCCGCCATTCTAGGAGGAGGCTGCGACACTGATTGCCATCTGCGTGCGCGGGTCTGGTTTAAAAGACTCTGCATGACAAGCAGCCCTTTCTGCGTGGTGCACACGTGAAGATGGTGCCAATGAACACCTCGCATGTTCTGCACTGAAAAACTGAAAGCCCAGAAAAGATGACAGGATCATTCAGTAGGGCTAGGATAAATCAGGGAAGGCTTCCTGACAGAGGCAGTTCTGAGAGGAGTCTGGAAGGAAGGAAGGGACCCGAGCCACAAGAGGTGAATTGGAGGGCCGGGGGCAGGGGGGTGAAAGGATTGGGATGGTGAGCATGTTAGCTTGGATGGGTTTAGGGGTGGGGGAACTTAGGGTGGGTGAGGAGCCTGGGATAGCTGATGATTGAAGTGGAAGGTCAGACATGAATTCGATAAGCTAGAAATTAAGGAGCCCCTGAGGCTCATTAGAAGGGAAGAAATATGATCAAAACAGAGTGTGAAATGCTTTGCAAGGCTCTGTGTAGACTGAGGATTGGATGGAGATACTGAGGACAGGTGTGGGCGGGTGAACACTCCGGGATTTAGCAGTGTTCCATTCTGACTTGGAATTCCAAGCCCTGGCCATGGAATCTGGAATTCTCTGGATGGCTGTGGGGCTTTACGACCTTCAGCACATTCTGACCCAGCCCTGCTGCCAGGTTGGGCTGCATCCTAGAACTTGGCAGGATGGATGGCTCCCACAGCCCATTGCCCCGCCCCATGGCACCTTCCTCCCCCCAGCTGGGACCCAGCCTTCCCTCTACAGGATGCCAGTTCAGTGCTGGATTCTGCCTCAGGCTCCAAGAAAAATCTTTCTGCTCTGGGAAGATGTCCCGCTGCTCCTTCTGCTCTGCTCCAGGGTGATTGATGGCTGTGGGTAGGTGGGCGAGCAGACTTCCCTCCCCCAGCCCGGTTCAGATGGTTGGAGTGGGTGGGAGTCAGGCTCCCAGAGGAACCAAAGAGGAGTAGCAGGGAGGATGGGCCAGGGAGATGACCCCATGCTCCAAAGGGTGTTTCTAGATTGAATGACTGGTTCCAGGGGCCAGGAGATGGTTGCAAAGTACCATACAGTTAGCTTAATACTGGAGTCTTCTGAGCAGGAAGAAAGTAACATTTTGCTGCCTAATTTCTTGGTTTCTCAAGGCCACCCTTGACTAGGGCCCTGAGAGACCCATGATGGCTGGGGAGCGAGTGCCTGCTATTGTCTTCAAGGGGAAACTGAGGCTCAGGGAAGAAGGAGGTGGTTTATCCTTAAAAGGGTATACTCTGCGAGTCCCACTGCAAAGTGTCTTCTCTCAACCATTGTCCTTCTCTCTGGGCTCCCACGGTGGAAGGTAGGAGGTGTCTCTGCCAGGCCTTCCCGGGGAATTTTAAAGGGACAAATCCTTTTCTCAGGATTGGGGGTGCAGGGAACCCAGGAGCTATAGGCACCTGAAAAACCAATTTAAAAATCAGTCTAGCCAACCAGCCCCCAAAGGAACCAAAGGGAGCTATAGAGTAACTCAAAAGCAGACACTAATGGAGGAGAAAAGAAATGTAGTTACATATTCATCAGCTGTTAAATATTCATGAGGATTGTAAAGCAGATTAATTTTCATGCCTCATTTCTCCCGTGGTTCCCGCTGTCCATATTTTACAGCAGCAGCAGAAGAAAAAGGAGCCATGGATCACTTGGCCACTGCCCTCACCATCACTTAAGGAGCAGTGTGTGTTTGTGTGTGTGTTTGTGCACGCGTGTGTGTGCATGTGCGCTCGTGTGTGTGAGGGGCAGGGGAACAGGAGGGGCGGTCACTGGAGGTGAAGGTGATCATCTTCAGCTAAATCAGGACGATGTGAGGGTAGCAGGACACAGCAGCACGATGAGGAAGGGGTCATGGAGGAGTCTAAGGGAGACGGAGTGGCCTGGAGCAGAGAGGACTCTGGGGGCATCAAGTCAGTTTCCTGCCTCCCCAGGGTAAAGAGAGAAAAGGACCTTTACCGGAATCACAAGAGCTTCATCTACCCTCCCCTAAACAAACTGTCCGAGACGAACGACTGAGTGAAGTGAGAGAGCAGGGGAGAGGGCATGCAGAGAGGGAGCGAGGAAGGCGTGGAAGAGACCAAAGGACAAGGGGAAGGAGAGCACCCGAGAGGGAGGAAGAAACAGGAGCAGAGAGAAGGAAATGAAAGGGTGATTGAGGGCCTCATTTGTTCCAGGAGAGCCTTAGAATAAAAGGACATTGGGTAAAAGCAGTCAGGATGGAGGTTACATATCTGGAAGGACTTTCAGATCCCAGGGCTAATGGACCTTCTCTCTATAAGGAGTGGGAGAAATGTTCCCTACAGTCATACACCAGCCGTGAGGCAGAGAGAAGGGAGCCTGAAACCAGAGGTGCACCAGGGATTGTTTGGGAAGCACGGCCAACAAGTGTCCTGGGCAGAGAGGGCAAGGCTGAGTTAGGGGGGACTCAGTGTCAAATGCGGGGTATCAAAGTGAGCCATTCTAGAGCCAAAGGGGGCAACTGTTGTTGTCCAGAATCATGAATGAGAACCAGGGAGCCTGCGAAGTAGCAGATGGAGGGCCCCAGAGGACAGAGTCGCTGATGCAGCTTCTTCTTGGAGGTCCTGGAGTGTGGCTCCCGGGCAGTGAGCGATCTGAAGGCCCTTAGTGGTTTGGGCCAACTTTCTTGGCATAAGAAGTGGGATGAGCTGGCCTTGAAGGACCCGTCCTGGTTTGCCAGCTCCTGCCCCCTTCTCTAGAGGCAGAAGGGTCTTCTGTGGAGTAGGATCCTCAAGGTGCTCTCTGGTGACCTCGCCAGCGGGTTCCTTCCCCAGCTTCGTTCCCTCCACGCCATCTTGGATCTCTCCACTGAACTCCTAATAGTGTCCAACTGCCCACTGAATCGCTCCACTTGGGGGTCTAGTAGACATCTCAAATCTAACATGTCCACGATCAAACGGATCTACCCCCAGCCCACAGAGCTGCAAACTTCCCTGTATTGATCAATGGCAACTCCATCCTTCCAGTTGCTCAGGCCAAAAACCTTAGGCATCATCCTTGACTCCCCTCTTTCAGTCCTTCAACATAACATTCAGAGTCTTCTGAATTCACTTCTCACCACCTCTGTGGCCACCACCCATCTTCTCTTGTGCTCCCATCTTCTCTTGAGTTGATTTTTGCCGTAACTGTCTGCTCTCCTTCTGTGGCCTGTAAGGCTCTTCTTCATGGTCTGGCTCCTCCCCTTTGTCTCTCTGACCTTGTCTCTTTCTCACTTGAGCCCCGATAGCTACACTGGTCTCCCTGCTGTTCCCTGAGTAAGCCAGGCGTGCCCCCACTGCAGGGCTTTGCATCTGTGGCTCATTCATTCCCTTCCTTCGGGACTTTGCTCATTTTCCCTTCTCATCGAGGCCTTCCTGAGCCCCTGCTTTGAAATACTGCTCCTTTCCCCAGCTTTCTCTTTCTTTCTCTTATTCTGCTCTATTTTTTTCCTATAGCACTTTTCACATCCCAATATAACACACAATTAATTATTATGTTTGTTATTCTTTGTTATCTGCCTCCCCTCCGCACTGGAATTATGGCTCCATGAGGGCAGAGATTCTGTCCACTTAGTTCAGTGCTTTATCCCCAGCACCTAGAACAGGGCATGGAACACCGGGAAATCTCATAGGAGATTTCCCCAATAAATATGTATTGAACAGGAAGCTTCCCTTTCTGCCCATGAAGAATTAACTGCTATGTAATTGCCCGCATGATGAAAATATCTGAAAACTGGACAAACTACATGAAATAACTACTTGCAGACAGTGGGCAACAGGTAGCACAGGATGGTGGTCCCTGAGAGGAGGGAAACAGCCCCACTATCGCATCAGTTTACTGCCTGGAGTAAGTTTCCAGGCTAAGGGAAAGAAAGGGGAGTCCCAAATAGAGCCTGAGAGTTGAGTTGATAGACAGAGATTGAGGCTGAGGAGGGAATTTGTGAGAAAGAATACTGAAGAAGAGGGAGCTGCACGTGGAGAGTTCTGGAACTCTGTAGAAGGGTCCTTGAAACTTTGGCTAAACACGGCAGAGAACTTTGATCTGTCCACAACTGGGGTGAAACACCACGAGGTTAGGGAAAGAGCTGCCAGAAAGCAGAAGAGGGAACAATTCACACAGGGCTGGGAATGGGGCAGATTCCCACCAGCGAGAGTGGAGAGAGCTTATAGTACATGGTGCATTGGACAGAGTCCTCAGAAAGATGTTACCCTAGCCCAAGACCAAAGGCTGCCCTGGACCCATTCTAAGAGAGCTTAAAAGCAAGGCTTAACAGGATCAAAGTCGGGGCTGGCCCAGTGGCGCAAGCGGTTAAGTGTGTGCTCTCTGCTGCGGTGGCCCGGGGTTCGCTGGTTCGGATCCCGGGTGTGCACTGATGTACCACTTGTCAAGCCATGCTGTGGCAGTGTCCCATATAAAGTGGAGGAAGATGGGTGTGGATATTAGCCCAGGGCCAGTCTTCCTCAGTAAAAAAAAAAGAGGAGGATCGGCAGATGTTAGCTCAGGGCCAATCTTCCTCAAAAAAAAAAAAAAAAGGATCAAAGTCATTCCAAATAACTGAAAGCCAGAACAATGTTCAGCACTCTTTAAAGGAATACAGCAAAATCCAGAACCCAGTATAAAATTCACAATGTCCATCATCTAATAAAAAATTAACAGACATGCAAAGAAGCAGGAAAATAAGACTTATAACCAGAAGAAAAATCAATCGACAGAAACAAACACCAAAACGAGAAAGATGATGGAATTAGCAGACCAGAATGCTAAAGCAGTGATTATAAATATGCTCCATATGCTCAGAAATGTAGAGGAAACCATGAATATGATGAGGAGAGAAATAAAAGATTTCAAGAAACCAAATGGTGCTTATAAATATGAAAATAGAGTATCTGAAATGGAAAATATTGTTGAACAAATAAATGATTCATTTCTGCCACTGCCACTATTAAAACCACATGGAGGGTGGGGAGCATTTTTTTCCCTTGAAGCGTATTCTCCCAGTAGCCAGCACTTGCCCCCCTGTGAAAACACTGCATTCAGTTTCTCAGTTCTCCAGGACTCTGGAGAAACAGGCCCCTTGTGTACTTGGTCCTCAAATGCAATGTGGATTTCAGGTGGCAAGCAATGGCTCTTCTGAATCTTGTTTCAGCTGGTGTTTCCTGAACCCCTCCTGTGTCCTCTGATCTGAGTGCTCCACTCCCTGCCCAGCTCCATAGTGAACCCCTCCTCTCCATCAGCCTCCCTTTATCCAGCAAGTAGTCATGGAGCTCTTGTAATGAGACAATGAGCAAGACCTGGCTCTGCCCTGTAGAGCTCCAGGTCTAGCCTGGTTGGCACAATGCAAAGAAAAAGTGACAAGTTCATGAGATCAGCGTGGCTAAAGTACACAGGGAGAGAGACAACTTCATTTGGAGGTCAAGGAAGGCTTCACGGAGGAGGTGGCATTTCTGCTGGGTTTTGAAGGATGGACAAGGTTTGGGCTGGTGGGAATGAAGAGATAGGCATTCTAGGCAAAGCAGAGTGTCGTCTTGAATTTCCTCGCTTCTCGTTTTCCCTTTCTGAACCCACACGGTCTCCACTTCTCCCAGGGTTCTAGTTACCTCTGGGACAGAGTTTTGCTGTCAGGAGCGAGTCCTGCAGGCTCCAGGCACCCAGGTTCTTCCAGGAAACCAGCGACACCAGCACGGGCGGCCTCAGAACTCAATTACCCTTCACCTCTTTGGGCTCCAGCTGTAGGGGACAGGGCCCCACATGGGCAGTTTGTGCTAAGAGTGTTTGCAGCACAGGTTCAAAGCCCAGCCCGCAGGAGCAGGTTTGAGCCAAGACTCAGTGTTTCTGACCCCCAACCCCCTTTCAGCTGCTCCCCGATCCCCGGGACAGCATTGCTGCCATGAGGCACCCCTGCCTGGTCTGCGGTCATCTGAGCATCTTATTTCTCACCTTTCTCTCCTCTCACTCACCTCTCCCTCCCCCCACCTTCTCCCCATCCTCCATTTTGGGTGCAATATGATCAGCTCCTAAAAAGGGCGCAGTTTTTCGTGGGCTGCCTCCCACAGATCACCTGACTTTCAGGGTCACTCTGGGGCATGGTGGGCGTGTGCAAATGAGCAGGGCTGGGAGGGTGGTGCAGGTGCCCCTCCTTCAGGCACACTTGGTATAGACAAGGGAGAGCTTGTTAGTGACAATGACATCACTGCACAAAACCCAAGGAGGAAGGATCAAGAGTGGGGGTTCCCCATGGTAGGAGGTTTGGGTGAGGTGGGCTGGGAGCTCAGACATGGGTTGTGAGGTGACGTATGCGCCCCTCCTCGCCTCCTACCTTCCTGGGTCTTCCACCTCCCCTGGAATGGCCTCTACCTGTCACCCAGGCCAGATGTTCCTCCTCTTCCTCCTGCACACGCGGGTGGAGAGGTGGTGTCTGCGGCGTGGCTGCCAGGGAGTCTGGGTGATCTCTCCATCCCCCAGGGCCTCTGCCACCTGCTACCTCCAGCCCCGAGCTGGGCAGTGCTGCCTGTGGCCCTGGTGGCAGGTGAGCCCCGTCTGGGGCACTCTGGGAAGAGGGCACCATAGTGGGATGGCTGTGAGTCCTGACTTGCGTGCCAGATGGAGCTGGGCCTGAATTTCGTCTCAGTATCTATGTGCTCTGGAGAAGTTGCTTAACCTCCAGTCCTCAGTTTCCTTATCTTATCTGTAAAATGGAGATAATTGCATCCCACCTTCTAGTGGGGACATGTTGGGCCCTGAGTAAATGGCAGGTGTTATTGTGTTGTTGTTGTGGATGGACTTGCTGAGAGGATCGAGGCTGCGTCCCTGCAGCCCTGTCCTGGCTCCCCTCTGCCTCACCCCCCACTCCAGCTGCCTAGCCCTCAGCTTCCTGACCCCTGTTCTGGATCCTTGTCTGAGAGCCCCCAGGGGGACCCATTGCATCTTTAATTGGAATTCTCTTGCTCGGCAAAGCCATCAGCACCTAATGTCCCATGTTATTGCTGGTTCTCTGTCTGTGGGCATCTCACTCCTGGTGGCTGCTCAGCCACCCAGGGCACCTCCATCTGGCTGGGAATGGCCACAGCGACGGGGCAGGGCCTGGACCTTCCAGTGAAGCACTGGTAACAATTTGCTTACAAATAATTTAATATCAGAGGGCAGAGGCCTCTGTGACTCTATCGCTGGTCCTTTCTATCACTTTGGACCTTCATCTCTGCCCCGCTAGAAACCAGAGGTATCTCTGATCTCCAACCACAGAGCCTAATCCATCTTCTCACTGCAGAACAGGCCCCTAGACCCAGGGGGAGACTGAGGTTCCCCCTCCCCCTGCCACGTGTGGAGTTTTAAGGTAGGGCCCAGCAAGAAGTCAGTGCAGGGGAAGGTGACCTTGGAGGAGGACTCAGAACCCAGTGGAGCCTGGGGTCAAGGGAGAGCTTATCCCAGGTGCCCGAGTCCCATTCCCCAGGTCCCAAGGCCGGACTCCTCCCGTGGGCTAGCATCTGTGGTAACTCCCCTCCCTGCCCTAGCACGGAGGAGCATCTGGGGCCACAGGGAGCAGCTTCCTCAGGAGTTCACATCCAAGACTGGCCTGAGGGCAGCTTTGGCAGCCCCCCAGGGTGGGGCAGACAGTAAGTGGGCAGGTCTGCCGGCTTGCCTGGTCGAGTTCAGGACAACAGACTGTGTTCAAAGGAAGCCCAGGGTCTCCCCACGTTTGAGAAGGAGCTTTGAAAGAGGCCAGGGAGGAGGAGTCTCCCAGCTGCAATCGTTGTTCCTCTCCCCTCCTCTCCCTCTCCCCCGTCTCCTCCCCTCCCCTGCCCTCCCCAGTCCTCCTGGCCAGGTTCCCGCCACCACCACTGCCAGGCTCCAGGGGCTCTGTCTCTTTTACTTTGAGCCCAGGAAGAGAAACAAACCCCTTTGCTGGTTCCTCTCAGCATTGCTGGGATCTGCTGGCATTTTCACAAAGGCCTTCCCTAAATACTGAGGGAGAACAAAAGGGAAGTCATTACAGAAAATACAAACAGCAGGAAAATAGTCAAGTTTCTAAAATATAGGTTTCCCAGCCTCAGATAACCAGCCCGGAGCCCAAGAGGCTGGCCCACCTTCCCGGCAGGCCCCGTGCCAGCCGCCAGCCTTCGAGGACCGGCCTGCCGCTGCACAGCTTGGCTCCTGCGGGCTGTGGGCCAGGCTGAGGCCCCTGCCCCTCAGGGCTAGTTTACCACGTGAGGATTTGCCTTGGCTGCAGCTGGCCACCTGAGCTGTCGTGTCTGACACCCTGAATGACTCACCACTCGGCTTCAGGTGGAGACCTTGACTGCCTCGAGAGCACCTGCCGGACAGGTAAGACCCATCCCCACCTCCAGGCCCGTCCACTGCGTGCCTGCTCCCCGAGTGTGTTTCACTGCTGTGACGGATGGTGTGGAGTTACCATCTGGCTCACCACGGCCCCTGAACCATCCTGCTCACACGCAGTAGCGAGTGCACGGCAGCCATTTGTCCAGTGTGACCCACCCCCTGGACTGAGGTTGATTGGACTACAACAGCCACCTGAGCCGAGCTGGGCTGATCAGAATTCCACCTTTGGGCTATTGGAACTGGGGCCTGGAGACAGTCTCTTCACGCTGTCCTTTATTTAGCGCATGTGGGTTGGGAGCCATGGTGGCCATCTTGAGTTTTGAGGTCTGCCCAAATGTCAAGGAGTAACAAAAGGCGAGATGGTGGGTGGGACTTCCTGGATCCTGTGGGCTTTCCTGTCCTTGGTGGCAGTCCTGACTGAGGCTTGGCCCATTCCTGCCCTTGGGCTCTAGACGACACTCCTATGTCCCTTAGTAAACTTCTTTTATTTAAATGCTAGTTAGGGTGGCTTCTGTAACTTGCAAACCCCGAGTCTGAGCTGCTACCTTCACGCTATAACTGGGACAAACAGTAGTGCAACTGGGGCCACAGAGAACAGAAGCTGGGCCGGCCCAGGGACTCGCGGGAGGCACTGAGAAGTCCCTCAGGAAAGGCTGGGGGTTGAGCAGCACCAACCTTTTCCAGGCATAGCTCTCCCCGTGGGACAGCTGTTGGGGGTGGGGAGCCCGGAGCTCATGAACGGGGCAGGGCTGGCAAAGGGGAGACCCTTTAGACTGCTGCTTGCCCCTTACAATCAACATCAACTGGTCAGGGAGTGGACCTCTTTTCTCCACCTACCTTCCCACCTTCTGGCCATCCCCCCGAGCCTCCCTCCTGCTCCATGAGGTGTAATGCAGGGACTAGGAGTCTGAAGCCTGAGCTTGAGCCCCAGCTCAGCAACTGATATGCTGTGTGACCTTAAGACGAATGACTTCACCTCCCTGGGCCTTGCTTACCCCCACCAAAAAATGGTCACCATCACCCCTTTGTACTTTGCAGTGTTCCTTCACTTTCCCTGCCCCCCGACACCTTCCTCCTCCACCCCTTTCTTCTGCTGAGCACTTGCCTCCCCAGCAAGCCTTCCTCTTCTGACCCCACCAGCTCAGCACATTCCAACCCTCTTCCCATGGTGTGGGGCTGTCCTCTGTGGGGCACTGGCATGTAGATTTCTCTGAATCTTACTTTTGGTTGGGATGTTCACTTAGTCTCCCCCACCAGACTGAGACTTCCCTAGGGCAGGGATGCCCTCTCAACCCCTCAACCTGCCTGGAATGGGGCAGAGCCCAGAGAGGGTGCCTGGAGGCAGCCTGCCCTGCCAGCTTGCTCCCTGACCTGTCCATCTGCTCTTTCTCTTTCCCTCTCTCGGCAAGAAGGACGTTCCAGAGCCTACTTCGCTAACTAAGCCAGAGTTAGGGGCTCCCCCAGCCTTTCCAGAAAGCCGGCTCCAGCCGTGGGAGGGTGCATTTCTTGTTTTACTTCCTCCCATGCCCACCCTCTGCACCCCAGCACCCTTCTCTCTGCAGGGGAGGTGGCGTGCCCCACCTGACCCCCCTTGCAGCTGGCTCCTTCCCTTCCTCTCCCACTGCCTGGCACGGACAGGGACTCGCTCTCCCTCCCAGCCCCGTCATCTATTACCGCCCCCCCTCGCCTCTCCCAGCCTTTCCGTTCCATCCTGGCTTGTCTCCCCCAGGCAGCTGGGAGCAGGGCGCCTTCAATTTCTCTATTCAGTCTGAGGCGTAGCAATTTTCTGCTCTCCCGTAATTAGGGGAATTTTAAGCAAACTCCCCGACGGATGATTACAGCAGGTTCAATCCCAGCTCCTTTGATCAGGGAAGAATGAGGACGTTGTTGGAATATTCCTCGACCTGCTGGCCAGACAGGCTCTGAGGCAGAAGTCTGGCTCTTGGGCTCCCCCTGGAGGGCTCTGAACTTTCGTCCTGACATCTGAGGGTCCCTAGGCGCTGGGGTCTCCCCAGGGGATGACGGGGTTCAAATCCTGCTTCATTAAGGATTATTCCAGAAGTGGCTTCTCTGGCTTTGGGGCAATATCTGAGCTTGGATGGGAGTTGGTGACTTGGATGGGAAGGGAAATTAGAGTCACATACGGCAGTCTCCCAGGACTGCGATGAATGGTTGTGCAGGCTGTGCACTGTGCTCTGTAGGGGATGTCATTCCCACTGTTGCTTATGTGAATGGGGACTCCTAGGGTTGTGCAGTGTCCAACCTGCACAACACGCTTGGTACCTTGGTCTTGCCTCCAGGAAGCTTGAATGACTCCATTTTTCTAAAATGTCAGAAGAAGATGCGCCTCCTTAGAGTTGAAAGGGCCTCTTTTCTTTATTTTGTCCGTTTCCCTGAGTCTTTTGTGCCTGCCCAAGACAGTGAGGAACAACGGGAATGGCACAGCCTTTGGAGCAGCCTGACTAGAGAATGAATTCCAGTTCAGCTATTTCCTGGCTGTGTGACCTTGGGTTAGTTAATGAACCTCTATGAACTTTAATATCCATCTTAAGGGATTGATTTGAGGATTAAATAAGAAATGGATTAAAACAGCGCTTGGCTCATAATAGGTACTCAGTAAATAGGATCCTCCTTTCCCTGCCCACTTCACATATTTACTCTTAAACATCATCACCCTCCAGGGCAAACTCTTTTCTCCTCTGTCTGCCCCACCCCCAATCCTGTGTACCCCCAAAGCTGTGCCAAAGAGCAGACTGGATATGCACACTAATAGACTATTAATGTCTCCGGCATTCCTAAGCAGTGGGCCTGGCTTTTCCATAGGTTAATTAGGCCATATTTCAGGATAATTACGGCGGTATATTCCTACACTAATTAAGTGGCTTTAAACCATCTTCACAATGCAGCTCCATGCATCACAATTAAGCCTTACTACCGCGCGCCTGTGCCAGCCATGGAGCCCCGCACACGGTCCGCTCTGCCCCTCTCGGTCGTGGGAGGGGATCGCTGGAACTGTGCATTTGAAAAGGACTGATTTTCCTGGGATCATGTCAGGATGGTTCCTAGTGACTAGCGGATGAGGCTCTGCACTGTTCCTCTTGTTTTCACAAGGAGAGAGACGAAGAGAAACACAGTGTTGATGGCGGTTTATCCTCTTTTCCTCCCTGCTCTGCTGAGTAGATTTGAATAGATTCCCAGGGGATACAGGCGGGGACAAGAAAGGCACTGTCTGTGCGCTGAAGCACACGGGGGCATGTGTCACTCTATTGTGCGTGTACGTGAGAATACGCGTCTCGCAGCCATTGTTCTGTGGGGACGTGTGTCTAACATCAGCCAGCTCGGTTCATGACTGCCCGCTACCAACACCAAACGCACCGGAACACAGCTGTGTGAGAGAGCTGGATGTGCCAGCTGTTCCTGGTTGTTTTGTTCTTCACGTACCTGGCATATGGAGCAGCTCACGCCTCAATGGTGGCCACGCTCTTGGCTACTGTCAGGACCAGCTTGAGTCATGGCGGGAGAATGGGCCCTGTCATCAGAAATCTAGCTTCGAGTCTTGGCTCTACACTTGCTGATTGTTCTTTTGAGAAAGTCATCTGGCCTTCTGAGCCTCAGCTTCCTCATCTGGAGAATGAAAACTATACCAACTGTCTTACAGGACTGCTAAGAAATTTGAGTAGGACAATAGGATGGTGCCAGTGACCCTGTGGGAGAAGCAGCAAATTCTGAGCTGTTCTTCCAGCCATGGAGAAGGGCTCACATGGACAGAGCCACGCTCCCTCCCAGGGCTCCTCAGCACCAAGGTGCTGATTTGTCTGATGGCTCTATCCGTGTTCTTCTATCCATGTTCATGGAGGCCACAGAGGTCCCTTGGGGACCAGGATCCAGGACCTCAGGTCCAGTAGCACCAAGTGTTCTCCACTTAGGCCCTGGGATGCACATTTTCTCCTGTGTGAGGGAAAACACAAAGCCTGTCTCATCAACCCCTACTGCGGGAGCTTGGGGAGACCACCGTGGGTCATGGCAGCAAGTGGAGGATGGACACAGGGTACCTGCAAAAGTTTATGAATCAGCGTTCTGAGATTCTTGATCTGAGGCTCACAGTCCTTGAAATCCCTGGCCTCTCTGGTTCTCCTCTTCCTGCCTCCCTGACCTCACACTGTGCCATCTCCCCACCCTGCTCCCTGCAGTCCCGCCTCCCCCACCCCAGCCACCTTCCCGGAGCAGGCAGCTCAGGCAGTGAAGGGGAAAGGGAGAGACTTGTCCTCTTTCTGTCTGTGGAGAGATGGCCCGAGGCATTTTGAGTAAGACACTAATCAAATAAAGACGTGTGACAATACACCAACATCTTCTGTGGAAGCCAGGGAGACACTCGGCTGTCCTCAGCAAGAGGACAGGGATTGGGGATGGGAAGGAGACAGCGTTTATTTCATCTGGTTGTCACACACACAGCTCCCGGCTCCTCTGACAAGAGGGCACCACGTGAAGGTGCAGATAAGCCCAGCTGGAAAATTGACAGCAATGGAGGAGGCCCTGGGTCCCCCTGGCTGCTGCAGCCTGTGGATTATGGCTCCGGTAAAATAGAGAGAGGTGAGAGGCAAGCGAGTCTTCCCCCAGCACGGCCTGTAGGTAGAGGGAATGAGCCTTGTTCTCCCTGATGAGGGAAGGCCATTCTGGGCTGGCAGGAGATGAGAGCTGGGGTAAAGCATCCAGCTGAATTTAAATGAAGAAGAGGAGCCGTTTCCTTAGTAGAGATGCAATTCGGATCCATGGTGAACTTCCTACTATTTGCACTGAGGGAAGGAAGATGGGGGGGGCAGCGGGCAGGGACCTGGCCCACAGCAGCATGAGTGGCCAATCTCTGTGGGGCTGGGTGGCTATATAGTGCCCACAGAGCTCTGCGGATGGTGCTAACAAAGCCTGTTGGAGATCTCAGCCGAGGAGGAGGACCTCTGCTGGAGCAGGAGGGTGGGCAGGGGGTGGGGAGAGTACTGGACAAGGACGGGGACAGCAGAAAATGGGGGAGGACAGTCCTTCCAGGAAACAGAGTCTGGAGCCATGGGGCCCAGCCTAAGGAGACAGCTCCCCTTGCACATGGCACTCGCACTGACTTCTGGTGCCCAGGAAGGCTTGCACAGTAGACAGACATTTAATGCATGTCCACATGCAAACGCACATCTGTGCATGCACACTCATGTAACCACGCATGCATTAACTTGAGGTAGTAGAGGAGAGTCCCGGCTGGACCACCAATTCAAGGTCACAGCGTAGCCTTTGATATGTAACTTTGCCTTGCTGAACCTCAGTTTCCTCATCTACACAGTGGGAATGAACAATCCCTTCTCTGCTCACTTCAAAGAGCTGTCGTGGTCATGAGACAGAAGAAAGGGAGGAGAGCTCTCTGCAGACTGTAAAATCTGCTCCAGCGGTGAGGCCCAGTGACATGGTGTGGTTGTCCTACCAAGCATCTCCTGACCAGGGAGGGCTGGGCACTGTGGCAGCTCCCTGCGCCTCCTCCACCAGCATCCAGCACCATGGGGAGGAGGGTGAGTGGGAACTACTCCTTGCTGTCTCCTCCCTCACTCTTGTCAGAGCCAAAGGGGTGGGGAAGGGACGCTGGGGCGGAAGCTCCACTTACCTCCAGCCCAACACTCCCTAACCCACACCCTAACCCAGGGGTGGTGTACTGGCCTCCTCTGTCTGAAGGATGTGGAGGACAAGAGCAGGAAAGGACCTGAAGACCCAGAAGCTCCCCCACCCACCCGAGGGAGCAGGTTGAAACAAACTGGGAGTGCTGGTTTATACTCTGGTTATCACCTCTCACCTTGGTGGTACCCAGGAACCAGGACCCCCTCTAGATGTGGGACTAGAGGCCATGGAACTGGTGGGCTCAGGTTGGGGAGGGGAGCCTTGATTTGCCTCGTGTGTATTGAGCTTGTGGAATTAGAGAGATGGGGTCAGATTAACCCTGTACAAGATCATGGCCAGAAGGAGCCTGCAGATAGTGATAAGCTTGGGATTTTTCTCTAGATTCCCAATGGCGAGAGGCCTCTTGGAGTCCCTTCCCCCATCCTGTGCTGTAGAAGGGAGAGAAATGGGGATGGGTGGAGAGAAAAGGCCCATCATCTCTGCCCTTTCAAGGAGCATGCTGTTCACTGGCACCCTGAGGGGGCGCCACGTACTCCTCCAAGCTCCGATACCCTCATCCTTCAGGGCCAACGCCCAGATGCTCTTTGAGAGATGAGCGTTAGCAAGAAGGAGAGGGGCAGAGAGAAGGGTGAGCACTTCCTCCTTCCTCACATTTCATACTCGTTGAGAACACAGGGGCTCTGGAGTCACATAGACTTAGATTCTATTCCTGACTCCACCACATTCTAGCTATGCCACTTACACTCCCTGAGCCTCAAGTTCTTACCTGTAGGATGAGGACAGCAATAATACCCACATTATATGGTTGTTGTGTAAATTAAATGAGACAATACATATCACAGGCCAAGCGAAGTGCCTGGCGCGTGAGAAACCCTGAATAAATACTAATAACTGTGACTCTCCCATTCCGGGTAATTCTCTCCCCGGTTTGTTACTGCAGCTTAGCCTGGCCTGTCCTGACTGATTTCCAGTAGTGGTAAACGCTGTCTATAAAGACATTAAACAGGATAAAACAGAGTGACCAGAGGGCTGACTACTTTAGAGAGAGTGGTCAGGGATGGTCTCTTTGAGGAGGTAATGTTTGAAGTGAGACTTGAAAGATGAGAAAAAGCCAACAATGCAGATATCGACAGAGGCTGGAAAGGTGAAGGAGAAGGGCATTTCAGGTGCAGGGAACAGCAAGCAGAAGAGCCCTGTGAGGAGAACATGCCTGGTAGCTTCAAGGTGCTGGGAGAAGTCCAGAGTGGCTGAAGCATAATATGCGAGGAGGAGAGTGATGAGTGTGTTGGAGGAATAATCAGGGACCAAGTGCTTCCAGGACCCAGGACATGGCCTGGCACAGAGTAGAAAAGGAATGAATGTTCTTGAGTGAGTGAATGAATGAATGGTCCCAGACGTGGGATCCTGGAAATGAACTTTGCCCACCTTCCTGACTTCCTCAGCTGCAGCAGCACAGAGACACACTGGGATGGAGACTTGGCTCTGGAGAACATTTGTTTCATCTAAATCCAACTCTGTGGAGCATAAGAGGATAAATAGGGTCAGGGATCTCTCCCAGGGATTGGGAGAAAGACTGTGAGAAAGTTAAGACATGGAAGATAGGCATAAAAGCACTAAGAGGTGTCTATCATGAGTCACTGGAGAAGATAAAAGAGTAAACAGAAGAGAGAAAATATTGGAAGAAACTGTGACTTAACTTCTCTAGTAATTAAAGGAACATATAAGCCTTCAGACAGAAAGGGTTAAGAGAGCACTGAACAAGATAGAGAAGGAAAAAACTCATACACAGACGCATTAGGGAGACATTTAAGAGCATCACAAACAGAAAGCTTCTGTAGAGAAAAAGCAGATCATCTACAGATAAGGAGAAACAGGGTGACAATGCGATGACAATCAAGTGACACCTAGAAACTTTTGAATTTTATATACAGCTAAATATTTGTTTAAATAAGAGAGCAAAATAAAGATATCCTCAGGCATAAAGATGTATGCAGAATGTATTCTAGGAGTTAAAAAAAAATGAATCTCAGGGCTGGCCCAGTGGCATAGGGGTTAAGTGCACGCGCTCTGCTGCAGTGGCCAGCGGTTTGGATCCTGGGTGCGCACTCATGCACCGCTTATTAAGCCATGCTGTGGCGGCGTCCCATATAAAGTGGAGGAAGTTGGGCACAGATGTTAGCCCAGGACCAGTCTTCCTCAGCAAAAAGAGGAGGAGTGACAGATGTTAGCTCAGGGCTGATCTTCCTCACACACACACACACACACACACACACACAAAGTGAATCTAAGAGGCAGATATAAGATAAGAAAAATAAGATTGAAAAAGAATTTATTAAATGTTATCATTACTTGAATAAATGATGAATATATATCACAATCTGGAACTAAAATCCAGATAATGTCAACCTGATAGCAGTCAGGAGAGGCAGAGATGGGAAGAGACCAAAAGAATAGCCAAGATATCCCACATATCTGAAAAAGAAAAATATACTACCAAGTAGCCCTTGGATTAAAGAGAAAATCTTAAAGGAAATTATGAATTACTTAGAATTGAAAGTTAAGGAAAGCTCTGTATGTCAAAATTTGTGTACTATAGGGGCCGACCCAGTGGTGTAGTGGTTAAGTTAGCGCACTCCACTTCAGTGGGCCCAGGGTTCGCAGGTTTCTGATCCCGGGTGTGGACTACACACTGCTCATCAAGCCATGCTGTGGAGGTGTCCCACATATAAAGGGGAGGAGGATTGGCACAGATGTTAGCTCAATGACAATCTCTCTCAAGCCAAAAGAGGAAGATTGGCAACAGATGTTAGCTCAGGACCAAACTTCCTCACCAAAAAAAAAAAAAATTTATGTACTACAGCTACAGCAGTACCAACAGGAAAATTTATAGCTTTAAATATGTCTATCAGAAAATAAGAAAGACTGAAAACAAATGAGGTATGTATTCAAATCTAGAGAAAACCCAAATAAACAAGAAGGACATAATGAAAATTAGAAAGAAATCAATGAAATAAAGAATAATACCAAGAACAGAAAAACAATATAAATGACTAATAAAAACAAACATTTCTATTGAGGCTAGAGTCAGGCTTGCCTTAGTGTGCTAGAGTCCTCAAAGAGTAACTGCTGACTTTATTCACTGGCTGTGGCCCTCATGGCACAGCCAGTCACTGGGTCAGTGACACGCATCAGATTGACCTATACAACTGTTAGGTTTCACTTATGCCCATAAATTAAGGGATGGCATTTTAACTATTTGTTTAGAAGACCTCTACTGTAGGTGTAGAATTTCTGTAAAATGCCGTGAGGTGAACTGAATTCTAGTCTTGGCACTATCTCTGATTTTCTCAGTGACTTACCCTCGTCCCATGAAATAAGGCTTGTCTTTTCCTCCTAAAAGTTTTTGGTGGCTTTGTAAAGATTTGTTTTATTCAACAAATGAATGGAGTACCTGCTATGTCACTGTTTTACACCCATGAACAACTTACACTGTAATGGGGGGAGATGGACGATAGAGATGATAAACATAGTTTCTTAATGGGAGTGAGGTTATGAAAATGAAAAAAAGAAAAACCAATAAAAAAACCAAAAATTTCTTTGAAAACATTCATAAAATAGACATCTGTTAAAAGACTAATAAAATAAACATCAAGAAAACAAGAGAGAAATTTTTTAATTTATTTTTTAAATTTTAATTAATTAATTCATTAATTTCCCCAAAGCCCCAGTGCATAGCTGTGTATCCTAGTTGTAGGTCTCTCCAGCTCTTCCACAGGGACGCCACCTCAGCATGGCTTGATGAGTGGTGAGTAGGTCCGCACCCAGGATCCAAACCAGTGAACCCCGGGCCGCTGGAGCGCAACACGCTAACTTAACCACTACACCAATGAGCCGGCCCCGAGAGAAATTTTTAAAATAACCAAACTACAGAATTAAACAGGAGGTAGAACTAAGATTTTAAAATATAAAAATAATATTAGAACAATATATACGTATATACAACTACATACATTTGAAAACCTAGATGAAATGAACAAATTTCTGGAAAATATATAATGCTAAAATTGGCACATGATAAACTGAAGACTTGAACAGACTAATAGCAAAACAACAAACAAATTAAAATAGTAATTCTAAAAATCTCCCTGCCACCCCAAAAGTCCCAGGTTATTTTATAGGTATTTATAGGTAAACTCTACCAAAATTTCAAGCAATAGCTATTTGATATTTAACACAAATTGTCCCAAAGATAGAAAAGAGGGAAAGCTGTCCAGATCATTTCATGAACTTGACATAACTTGATATAAACTTGACATCAAAAGAGAAAAGAACATTATAAGAAAATGGAATTCTAGGCCACTTTTATTTAAGAATATAGGTATAAAAAAACACCAATAAAGGGGCCAGCCCAGTGGCACAAGCAGTTAAGTGCACATGCTCCGCTGCGGCAGCCCGGGGTTTGCCAGTTTGGATCCCGGGCGTGCACCGACGCACTGCTTGGCAAGCCATGCTGTGGCGGCGTCCCATATAAAGTGGAGGAAGATGGGCACGGATGTTAGCCCAGGGCCAGTCTTCCTCAGCAGAAAAAGAGGAGGATTGGCAGATGTTAGCACAGGGCTGGTCTCCTCACAAAATAATAATAATAATAATAAATAAAATAAAATAAATATTAAAAAACAAAAAACTTCAATAAAATATCAACTGTATGTTCCATTTGCACGCAGTCATACGAGTGTCTGCTGCTTGGCTCTGCAGAGCTAACCTGACTCCTTTCCTGCTTGAGGACAGGCTATCTCATCCTTTAATTTTGTGAATTACCCAGTATGCTACAACTAAACAAGTGGTGTTTCTTTGTTTACTTCTACGGTATTACTAATGCTTTCCATCACAGAAAATTAACCGTAAGATGAAATTAATAGATATAGATCAGATTTTATCTCATAAAAAAGATCCACTGAATCTAATACTATATTAAAACACAATGCATACTTATTCAAATAATGGAATACTAAATAATATGAAAAAGCTAAATACTGCTATACACAATGATCCACATTGTTCAGTGAAAAGCCAGACACATAAGACTGCATACTATATGATTCTATTTCTAAGAATTACAAGACAGGCAAATGAATCTACGGCAAGAGAATTCAGAGGAGTCACTACCTTGAGCGTGGGAGACTGGCAATATAGACTGGTTAGGGGAAGGAGAAAGCCTACTGCTATGCTGGGAATATTCATTATCTTGTCTGAGTGGTATTTAAATGAGTGTATATATATGTAAAAATTCATCAAGCTGTATATCTGAGATTATTGTACTTCACTGAATGTAGGGTATACTGCAATGACATAAAAAGCACTCTGAATGGGAGGAATTTATCCCAGTAATGTGAAAATAGTTCATGATTAGAAAGTCTACCAATATAATTCATCACTTTAAAGCAGAGGTTGGCAAACGTTTTCTTGTAAAGGGTGAGATAGGGCCGGCCCCGTGGCTTAGCAGTTAAGTGCGCGCGCTCCGCTGCTGGCGGCCCGGGTTCGGATCCCGGGCGTGCACCGATGCACTGCTTCTCCGGCCATGCTGAGGCTGTGTCCCACATACAGCAACTAGAAGGACGTGCAGCTATGACATACAACTATCTACTGGGGCTTTGGGGGAAAAAATAAATAGAAAAAAAAAAAGAAATAAATTAAGTTGGATTCCTACTCAACACTATATTTAAAAAAAAATTCCAAGTGGAGAAAAACCTAAGTGTGAAAAGTAAAATTATAAACACAAATAGAAGAAAATGTATTAAAAATAACTATGAACCTCAAAGTGAGCATTTCTTTGAAAAGATTTAAAAAATAACCATACATAAATCACAAGGCACAAAATAAGTGGATTTGATCACATCAACATTAGAGATTTTTGTTTAAAAAAAAGTATAAAAAAGTCAACAGAGGGGTAACAGACTGGGAGTAGATATTTTTAGAAGTCTAAAACTGACAAAGGTTTAATATGTGGCATATACAAAGAACTGCAAATCCACAAGAAAAACATAAGGATCTAAAAGAAAAAAGGGAAGAAGATATAAATAGGCCATTCATAGAAGTGGCCATTTGAAGAGCTAATAACTATATGAAGAGTTGCTTAATCTCTTTAACAGAAATTAAACAAGAAGGTACCATTTTACCCCCTCAGATCGACAAAAATTAGAAAATTGGAACCATATTGAATACTAGTGAGGAGGTGGGAGAGAGAAAGCCCTCAGCCCCTGTTAGGAAGGGGAAGCCAGGTTGTGGAGAAACCCAGCTGACCTGAGTACTGAGACTCTGTGTACCTTGACCTCCTCACTGTCACTCACTCACTGTTGGGTTTACAGCTTCAGAGAGTCTCGTGGAAGCCCACGGGAGACACGTGCAAGGGGGCGTCAAGATGGTCAGGATCTGAGCCAGCCTGGTGTCCTTCCCTGGGGGTGGGTAAAGAAAATGTGGTGTTTTTGTATGATGGACCACCATGCACAGTAGAAGTAATGAACTGCGTCTCCATCCAGCAACTCGAGAAGATCTTACAAGCAACCCAGAGGGAAGAAATGTAAGAGACAGAATGGAATTGATAGCGTGAAACCGTTTATATAAATTTCAAAACACAGACGACACTTTGTTTTTAAAGGGTGCCCATATGTCTGAATAAACGAAACTCCAAGCATGAGAATGGAAGGACATTTGACTCCTCAGGTTTCGCTCAGGAGACATTTTGCGCCACCTACACCAAAATGTAGTAAGTCTGTTACTTATTACCCAGAAATGTCTGCTGTAGAGACTCTTGCCTCTTACTTCGCCCCCGGGGTGGGGTCCGGGGAGGGGGTGAACTGTCTGCTTTGCACGTAACTTGGCAATAAGAGCAAGCTAAGGGTTTAATGGCTACTTCAGAGGCTGCATCAAGTGTTTTTATGTCAAAACGGATTCATCAAGATGTCACTTACCCTCCCAGAAACAAGTTAAAAGGCCCTGTTCCAGTAATTCCTCCGGGCTGTGGAGGGGCCAATCTTATCTTCTCCTGTGAGAGTCATTTGCCCCATGAATCTCTGTGCTGCTGAAATGGGTCATTTTTAAACGGGCACATTGGCCTTTCCTGGGGACCACATCAAGGCTCATGCTCTGGGGTCCCAGGTCTCATGAGCCTTCCCCTTGGCCTCTCCTTGGTGACGCTGCTGCCTCTCTGCATTTAAAAGCAAAAAAGAAAAAAGAAGTAAAATAAATAAGGCCAGAAAAAATAAAAAGCTAAAAGGATTACTTAATAAAAGAGTAGACATAAAAACAGTAAAAACAGACAGCTCTGGTAAAAAGACAAAAAGCTCTACTAGATGGGACCATAAAAGGCCAAGTGAGGTCTTTTCTCTAAATTAAAAATAACTAAGCCGTAAGGCAGGGAGCCCGAGGCTCAGCACGGGAAGCTTCCAGAGGCTGCAGCACAGATCCAGGCACAGGGAGCTCCCCTGCCCTCTACCTGGGCTCTGGACCAGGGCAGATACCGAGATGCCCCGCCTGATGGGGCAGAAGTGACAGTCTCTCCCACTCGGGTCTACAGTTCTCGGCTGTGGCACAGCCTGGCCTCACAAGTCACCTTCCCTGGCCTCTGCTTATTCATCCACCTGGCCTTTGCCTGGGTGGTCCCTACCCCCTCCCTCCCTTCTGTCTTCCTCCACACTGTGCCTGCCTGCCCAGCAGGGAGAGGAGGAGTCACAACCTTGGGCTCCAGTCCCCCTTCTGTCTCCTACTAGCCATGGGGCCCTGGCAAATAGCCGAGTCTCAACTTCCTTATCTCTCAACATAGGAGAATCATACCACGGGCCCCTCCCGCCTCCCAGGCATACTTTGGAACTCTAGTGCACCAGGAAAGCTGGGGGGTTTTACTGATGGAATCTCGCTCAGGACTCCCTCCTCCATGAAGCCTGGAGTGAGAACTTCCACCCAGTTATCTTTTAACTTGGCGATGTTGACACCCAAGATATCCCCCCCATGCCTGGAAAAGTGTGGAGGTTATTAGTCGGTGCTTAACAGATATTAACTGATTGACCGACTGAATGAAAGCTCTTACATTCTCATTGTTTTCCTGCCCCTCCAACCAGACTGTGAGCTCTGAAGACAAACCTCTTCTTTCTCCTCCCCTCCCTTCCATCTATCAATCATCAGGGACTTGAGCATCCATGCTCCAAGCCTGTTCTAGGCCTTGGAGATACCCGACAGACACAGTCCTGCCCTCAGACAGCCTGCATTCTGGGCGGTCGAGGAGGGAGGGGGCGGTTAAAAACCAAGGAAATAAACAAATAGCAAAACTAACTACAGATTCTGAGAAGTGCAATGGACACAAAAAAAGAGACCGAGCCGGGGAGCCGCGGGGGAGGGATCTACTTTAGGTAGGGAGGCCAGGGCAGGCCTCTGTCTTCGGAAGGGACGTTAAGGAGGGTGGAAGGATGAGGCAGAGCTGGCTGGGCCACAGCGAGGAGCGTTCTGGGGAGAGGGAAACGGGTCTGCAGTGACCCCCGAGGTTTCAAAATAAGGAAAGGGAGCCTGCAGGACTGGAGCAAATCTTGAAGGGACTGGAGCGGGAGGGGCAGAGAGGAGGGAGGGGACATCTGAGAGTCATGGGCCAAATCACAGGGCAGGTCCGTCTGGCCCAAGAAGGGGGTGTGGATTTTCTTTTTTTTTTTTTAATATTTTTGTTGAGGTAACATTGGTTTATATGGATTTTGTTTTCAAGGCAACAGGAAGCCTCAGAGGGGTTTTAAGCAGGAGAGCGATGTGATCTCTTTTATACTTTTGAGACTCTCTCTTGGGGATGAAGAGGATGTTAAACGCACTGTGAGGATGGAATTCGTCAGGTAGACTGCGGGACATTCTGTAGGACAGAGGACCTGCTTGAAGAAGGGGATGGGGGATGGTCGAAGGCTAAAGAGACTTAGGAGACATCAGCCAAGTGCAACGGACTGGCTGTGTTTGCATCCTGATTTGAACAAATCAACTGTAAAAAGTCGTTTTTGAGGCAATTGGGGAAATTTGGCCATAGCCTGAGTATTAGATAATATTAAGGAACCATTGCTAATTTCGTTAGGTATGTTCATGGTATTGTAATTAGGTTAAAGGAAAAGACGTCCTTATCTGTTAGAGACACATATTGAAGGATTTACAGGTGAAATGAAATGATGTCTGAGATTTGCTTTAAAATAATTTAGAAGGAAAAATCTGTGTTGTGGAGAGTAAGTGAAATGAGATTAGCAAAATCTTGATAAGTTTTGAAGCTGGGTGATGGTACATAGGGGTTCATTTTACCAGTTTCTGAAATTTTCCATAATAAAAAGTAAAAAAAAATTTTTTTTAAGTTCCTGGCTTGCTGTGGTGTGGTGTGAGCACCTGGGCACTGGTCCTCGGCGGGTGGGCCTCTCTCTGAGGGCGGAGGAGCATGGGCCTGGAGAATGGCACGCCTGGGGCACTTTGTGGGGAGATGAGGGAGCAACTGGTAGGGAGTCATCTGTGGACACTCTGTTCACTGCCCGGGTGTAGGCCCAGCCTGCTCCCAGCAGAGGGGTTTGACCAGGAGCTGTGGACTCAGACAGACCTGGGGCAATTCCCAAGTCAGCCAGTTGCTGTTACCTTGGGTGGAGCCGCTCAGTGTCCTATCTGTAAAATGGAGAGAGTTATAGTATCTTTCCCATTGGGTTGTTATAAGTATTAAACAAAATACTGTGTGTAAAGTCCAAGCTCAGTGCCCGCCAATGGTTACTGTGCAATTCCTGGGAGCCATTGGAAACATGGTGCAGAATGGGCTGAGGCACAGCATGACTGGATTCCGGAAACTTCTCTTGGGGATTAGTCCCCAGTATCTAGAAAGCTGAGGCCAAATACATGTGTTGAAGTACACAAGCCATCACGCATGTGCACACACCTCTGGTTTGCATTCATGCACCTGCACACATAGACACCCCTCCACGGGGGCCTCGCCATGGCACAGCCTGAACAGGCCTGGAGTTGGACCTCCAGGAAAGGCTGGGGATGGTCGTCCCCAGGGGAGCCAGAGTGGAGGTGAAGGGGGGTGACACTCAGAGGAGACTGGGCTGTGCGGCCTCTGAAAAAGCCCCTCCCACCTTGGTCCCAAGTGGGAGGATACAACTGGAAGCGAAGGTGGCGCCATGGGTAAGCGAGGGGCTGCGGGGACACTCTGGTTGGAATGGGGAACAGGCTGGGGGCGGGGGAGCCTGCAGGAGGGGCAAGAGGAGGGGCCTCACTGGAAAGTCTTTAAATACATGGGGAGAACAACAAGGAAGGTATTACCAAACCTACGAGCAGCATGAAAACGGTTGTGTTTCCCCGGGGCCTGTTTATAGTCCTGGAGCAGCCAAGGGCTGGATGACCTCACAGGCCCCTTGCTGGCCCCCAGCTCCTGCCTGTCTCCACGTGGCACCCAGTTTTCTTTGTGGTCGGGTCAGAGGAATGCAAGGTGCCAGGCCTCCTGAGACCCTTCCTCTCCATCCTGGATTTTGATCTGAGAGCCATGCGGCCTCCAGACCCAAGGAGGGAACCCTTGGATCAGGAGAGACAGGCCCCTACAGTGTGTGTGGGAGGGCTCGTCCTCACCTGCCCAGGTATCAAGGCTCACAGCCAAAAGTAATCGCAGGATCCTATGCCAGAGAGAGACAGGGAAGCATGGAGGGCCTGTGCTCGGAGGACAGGGAGTAAGGGAGAGACTGGGGTGGGGCAGAAGAGGCTTCTGGAGCTCAGGTCTGGGGGGAGGGGCAGGTGTGCAGAGAGAAGTTTGGGGTGCTGGGGCACCCCCAGCTCCCAGGAGGAAAGGCAAGGAGGCAGGGCAGAGAAGATGAGTGCCCCCTACCTTCGTCCTCCCTCCCCGCACCGCAGGCACAGGGACGCAGGCTGCTAAATCAATTCTGTCTTCATCACTGGAAGGCGCTTTTAATCAAATCTGAAGTTGAGTGGCAGGAGGGAGAGGGGAGACCCATTCTGCCTTCACTTGCTCTGTTCCAGAGAACAATTTGGGGAGTCGCTAATCCTGCCCACATCACATTAACACCAATAAACCACCCCGACGGCTGCCACTCTCCAAATGTCAACATTTATTAACTCCAGCTCAGCACCAACATTCAAGAGGCCTCCCTTGGAGCGCAGGCCTGGCGGGAGGAGCAGGTGGAGGGGCCCTGTCCTGTGGCCATCACTGCCTCTTGCCCTCGGTTCTGCCCTGAGCCCTGGGGATCAGGAGTGGGGGAGTGGGGGCTCAGAGCCAGTAAAGTCTCAGGAATGTCCCCCTAACAGAAACTTGGGACACCCGTGTTGGAGAGGGGGCTTCTTTTGCTTCTCCTAATCCAGAGAAACCTTTCCCCCCTGCCCACCCTAGGAAAGAACAGTCTCCCTTCTAGCCCAGTCTCCCCTCCACCCATTACCCATCCCCACCCTGGAAAGGAGCTCTCCCCATGAAGTCTGATGGGGAGCGTCCTTGTTGGCACCTCAGGCATCCTTAGGTCAATCAGGGCTGGGGGTTAAGGCCCCTGTGACACAGACCAGACCACTAGACACTAGAAGGTTGAGGGGTCTGCTCAGGAGCTCTGGAACAGGACGGGAAGTCAGATGAGCTTTTACTCTGCCTGGTCCCCTGCCAGTCCCCAACTCACCTTGGGCACATATCGAGAGCCTTTGGGCCGAGGAGCAGCTTCTGGGAAGCCCAGCATGTTCCAGCAGCTGAGCCTCCTTGTGAGATTTCTGAGGAATCACGCCCCATCACTTTGGATTTTTCTTCTGGGGACCCCTCCCCCCACAGGGGTGAATGTCAATGTCCCAAGGGAGTAGTGATCATAGGGGAGCCTAGGGGCGTGACCCAAAACAAACACAGCTTTTCCTTGAAGCTCCTTTCTCATCTGAAAAAGATGCAGGCACAATTGGCATTCTGCTCCACAATACACGACTCTTGGTTTTAAATTACTTACCAGTTAAATTACTTAACTTTCTCCTCCTAATCTTTGAGTAAATTCATATTCCAGGAAGCCAAGCTATGTGTGGCCTGTGTGGTCACCGGAACTTTGAGGGATCTGTGACCCCTAGTCTGGGAAGCAGGGCTTTGAGTCGTCGGCAGGTCTGTCTCACCATCTCGCTGTACTCACAGGTCTGAGCACCTTTTATCTGGGGGGTTCTTTATTAAGGGGTTGTACCAGTTTCCTAGGGCTGTAACAAATTACCACATATTGCGTGGCTTAAAACCACAGAAACAGGGTCTCTCACGATAATGGAGGCCAGAGGTCTGCAATCGAGGTGTCAGCAGAGCCGTGCTCCCTGTGAAGGCGCTAGGGGAGGATCCTTCCTCGCCTCTTCCAGCTTCTGGTGGCTCAGGTGTTCCCTGGCTTGTGGCCGCATCACTCCAATCTCTGCCTCTCTTTACATCACCTTCTCCCTTAGTCCAGAAGAGGAGTGAACCAGACTCTTCATTGTTGAGGGTTTAGAGAGAAGCAGCCCCGTCCTTGGAGTTGTTGAACACTAGACAGCTGGGAAGAAGGCCATTCCAGGTTTTGGAGGTAAGGGGGACCCAGTCCTCCTGGGCCAGCTTGCAGCCGGGAGGTGGCTGGTTGGTGAAAGAGTGAGCTGGAGATGGCGGCATCAGTTCCTTGGGCTCAGGCCTCGTGAGTCCAGAGGGCTTTGCTGATCAGAGCACCACTCTGAGGAGCTGCTCTTCCCTGAAAGGGCTCCCCATCAGGGTGGAGGCATCACTGGGGCCTAGGCCAGTCCTTTTCTGTCTCGGGACTTTGGTCTGAGCTTCAGGTGCAGCTTGGTTCATAAAGAATTTGTTCCGTGGTTCACAAGGCGCTCTTTCCTTCCACAAATGTGGCGTTGGTCGGGGGCGGCCACCCGGCTGTCCTCTGCTGCAGGGCTCTCTGCTGCCGGCACCTGTGGCTGCAGCATGACGAGGGGGCCCACTCTCCAGCACTGGTCTCCCCAGTCATCTCAGTGCGGCGGTTGGAGTCAGCCTCCAGGTTTCCTTTAAGACACTGGAAAGTACCGTGGAACCCCGGATACACCGAGGTGGGACTGGCTGGGGAGAGGCTTGAGTCTCTGCTCTGAGGAGAGACCCGGGCACTCTGCATTCCCCTCACACCGGGTAGGGCCACTCTGCCTACATTATCCTCCTCTACGTCGGAATGACTGTTGTCCTGTGAAAAGTCCCCACTTCTGGGACAGTACACTTATTCCAGCAACACCACCATGACTCAGGGCATCTTTAAACTCCCTTTGGGCACTGCTGTCAGAGTCCATTTACATCAATCTGACGCCTCACTTTACAGTCACTCCTCATTGTTGACCTAAACAGCACCCCACAGCCTGATGGTTCCTCCTGTGCCAGGCTTGGCTTCAAATGTCTTCTATTAAAAAAAGAAATCACATCTGGTGCATCCAGCGGCCCACAGCACATGTCTTTGAGAAGCCACAAAGGAAGCAGGTATTTGTTACTTGAAGATGGGTTTGGCTTTTGGGAATGATGTTGGGGTCCTCTGAGCTGAAGCTAGAGAGACATGCAGCAGGAGAGAGCTCTTTAGAGTGAAAAATAAGGGGGCTCAGAGGGGCTGGCAGATTACCCACCCTCATCCTCAGCTCTCAGTCCACCGCTCTGTGACTGTCGCACCTTCTGGTTGCCACAGCAGATGCGGCTGGACACCGCCTGGCCTCCCTTGCTATCTGCTCAGGGTCTCTGCCGTGAGAGCCATCCCCCCCTTCCTTGGCCTGCTGCATTCTGCATGGTTTGCAAGGGTTCCCCGGCAGAACTGAGCCTCAGATGCCCCCAGAGGTAAGCAGCTCAACTAAGAAGTCTTGGATCGGCCTTTCTCCTTCCCTGTCTCACTCTGCCCAGTCGCCGTCCCCACCGTTGCTCTTCCCAGGGATCTCTTCCCAAAGAAGCTACCTGCATGAAAGGCTCTGCATTTGGGGGGACCCAGGCTGACAGCTGCCCTGCAGGATTTCTTGGGAGGCTTAAGAATGAACCATTTCAACAGAGCCTGACAAGTGAGTCACGGGGGATCTAGTGAGCTGTGTCCTCAGGCGTTGTCTCCTGGGCCATTTCTTTCGCTCTTTCTCCTTAAAAAAAAAATACCTTTATTGAGATATAACCCACGCAACATACAACTCACCCACTTAAAGTGTGCAATTCAATGGTTTTTAGTATATTCACAGAGTTGTGTAAACATCACCACCATCAATTTTAGAATATTTTCATCACTCTAAAAAGAAGCATGGTACCCATTAGCAGTCATTACACATTTCCCCCTCAAACTTGCCCCCTGTCCCTAGGCAACCACTAATCTAGATTCTGTCTCTATAGATTTGCCTATTCCAGACAGTTCATTTACATGGAAGCATGCAATATGTGGCTTTTTGTGTCTGGTTTATTTCACTTAGCATTATGTTTTCAAGGTTCACCCATGTTGTAGCATGTGCCAGTAACTCATTCCTTTTTAATAATCCAATGTATGGATATCCCACATTTCATTCATTCATTCATCAGTTGACGGACATTTGAGTTGTTTCTATCTCTTGGCTATTATGAATAATGCTGCTGAATAATAATGCTGAATGATGAATATTCGTGCACAAGCTTTTGTGTGGATGTGTGTTTTTATTTCTCTTGGGTATACACTTGGGACTGGAATTGCTGGCTTAGCTCTCACTTCTTTTGACTTTTAATTTTATTGTTCAATTAGACAACACATCCCCACACTATTTCACAATTTAAAAGGTACAGAAGGAAAATTCCTATTCTGTCCTCAGAGGCAACCAATATTTCCCACTTTAAACGTATTTTGGGGGGAGGTTTCTATCATATACAAACAATTATGAATATGTGACCTTCCTTTTTTTACACAAATAGTGACATACTATACATGCTGTTCAGCACCTTCCATTAGTCCTTTAATAGTAAATCTCAGAGATTGTTCCATCTTATCACGAAAAGAACTTTTCCTCCTTTTTCTATAGGTGTAGTATTCCCTTGGATGGAGGGAAATAATTTATTTAACTTAAATAATTTATTTAATCAGTTTTCTATTAAAAAGCATTGTTTTTCCCTGATCTTTTGTTATTACAAACAATAATGCAATGAAAAGCCTTGAGCAAATATCATCTTCCTCCTGTGTGAGCTCACCCAAGGACACATTTCTGGAAGTAGAAGAACCTTCCCCAAGGGTATGTGGACTTTAAATCTTGACCTGTAATGCCAAGTTGCCTTCCATGGAGGTTATACCAATTCACTGCTCATCAGCAATGGATGAGCGTGCCTTTGCCCACAACCTCACCAATTTGATGGGTGAAAAATGGTATTTTCATATCATTTTAATTTTCAATTTTCTTATTGCAAGTGAACTAAAGCATCTTTAATTCCCTTTTCTGTAAGATGTCTGTTCATACCTGTTGCCTGTTTTTCTATTGGATGTGGTCATTTTCTTGATGATTTGTGGGTACTTTTTATTCATTAGAGAAGTTAGCCCTTTGTCTGTAATATGGATGCCTAAAACTGTTTCCAATGGGTTAAGCCTGTAGCTTTTGTGTATTATTGTTCATGAACATCCAGTTTCTCTCCCTGAGAAGGTACTGTACCTGCCACCCTGTTGACCAGGGGTAGCTGGGGGACTTGCTTGGGCCAATTAAGTGTGAGCAGAAGCTTGTCTGTCACTTCTGGGCTGAAGCTTGAATTGCCAGTGCTTCACACATTCTCTTTCCCTCTGCCACACAATTGGCATCAGAAGATGATGGCTGTGCCTTTAGCCGGGGAACCCAAAGTGAAGGTGACAGTAGTGACAACCTGGGAGTAGAGGCCCGAGCCAATCTGCAGGAGAACACATAGTGTGAGCGGGGAATAATCCTTTGTTGTTTTATGTCAAGAGGGTGACTTTCTTCTTGCTGCAGCATCACTAGCCTGTCCTGACAGATACAGCTGATTTTTGCCACAAAGAAAATTTTTGTATTTTGATGAGGTTAAAATGATCAGTTCTTTATTTCATGACTTCTGGGTTTGTATCAGAAGATCTTCCCCACTTCCAGATTATTATTTAAAAAATTCTCCCACGGTTTGTTGAAAATCCATTATTTCTCTACCAATTTGAAATGCCATCAGGTGCCATTACTCTGATTGTTGTTGGTCTGTAGTTAAAGCACAGCCTGGGGCAACGGCTGCTCCAGCCACCATAACCAATGTTAGATTACATCTGGCTGCTACTAAGAGACTTGACTACAGATACTTACCGCAATTAGGAGCTTATTCTCTCCCACAGAAGTCCAGAGTTGGGCATTCCAGGGCTGGTAGGGCAGCCCCCCGGGCATCAGAGACTCAGGCTCCTTATGTGCTTCTGTTTTAGCCTTCTTAACAGGTGGCTTTCTTAGACTTCAAGGGCCAACGTGTCTGCGGGACTTCCAGCCGTCAAGTCTGAGTTCCCGGCAGGAAGTAGGAGGAAGAGAGTGGGGCAAAAGGGCCTGTACCAATTGTTTATCTCCCTTTTAAGGAACTTTCTTGGAAGTCTCAGCCAAAAACTTCTGCTTGTACCTCGTTGCCCAGAACTTAGTCATAGGACCACGACTTGATTCAAAGGGGCAAGAAATGTAGTGTTTTGCTCAGCATATTTGCTGGGCATTTGGGGTGTTGATGTCATTGAATGGTGCGGGCTGCCACTGAGATGGAGTGACAGAGAAGGTCTCTGACAGCCGCAGGGCTTTTGGGGCAGGGCCTGCTCCTAAAAAGAGCTCCCAGGGTGGTGAAGCCCAGCAGAAGGCACCACAGCTCTCACCATTCCCTCCTTGCTTCTTTGCCATTCCCAGGCCATCTCTAGCTTTTGGGGACTTCTCAGATGTGGCTGCACCTGTGTGTGGGCGAGGACCACGAGGAGGTAGGCCAACCTCCATTTAGGGGGTCAGAAGCCCCGGTGGTCTTCGGCCCAGCCAGCCCTGACTCACCCTGACTGGCTCTGGCTTCAAGTCCTCTGAGCCCTTTTCTCTCTCTGTAAACTTGGGTGACAAGGACAACTTCCCACAGCTGCTGTGATAATGGAATGAAATCATGTCGAGGAAGGCCTTTGGGGTTGCAGCTGTTGATCTTGGGACAAGAACAGAAGACTGCCTGAGAGTTCCCACTGCCACGAGCTGGCTCACGGAGCAGAGGCGTCTGGGTGCCGTCAGAGAAAGGCCTGGAGGAGAAGGGTGTGCTGCTCACCTGCTCCCACACTTCCCACCGCCTCCTGATGCTCCTCTGGGATTTTTTTATCAGCTCCATAAAACCAAAGTCACTCACTAGCTATCAGATCCAGCACCTCCCCAGCCTCCCACCCCAACTCTAGCCCTGGTTTGGCCTCTCTTGGGCAATGGCTCATCACTGAATCCATCAGCCCCTTTAATATCTTCATTTACTTCATCCTACCTTAACATCTCTACACATATATCTCCCCTGACCCCTTCATTCTCTTCCCCTACCACCACCCTCTCCCTGACCCAAGTCACCTCAGCCTCCTGCTATTAGTCACTCAGTACACTGTGTTAGTCAGGAAAGGCTAGACTTATGCCCTGGTAACACAAGACCCTCATCTAAGTGGCTGAGTATATACATGTTTGTTTCTTGTTCACAAAAATCTACACAACTTTCTATGACAGCCATCCCCAGTGATCCAAGCAGCTTAGATCTGGAGGAGGCACTGTCTCAACACATGCCACACTGCCACAGAGTGAGGAGAGACTGGAGGGACTCACGCCTGCTCTTCTAGGCTTCAGCCGGAAGTTACACTTAGACCTATAGCCCATTGGCTAGAACAAGGCACATGACTGCTTGACTGCGGGCGGCTGGAAATGTGGGAGCACGCATCTGGAGTCAAGTCTCTGTTTCCAGCAGTAACACGCACAGTAACTGCCTCTGCCAGAAGCCTATAGATTCTGCTATAGTTCATGTCCAAGTTCCTGCCTGACCCTCAACAACTCCCATGATGTGGCCCCACCTGGCACCTCCCAGCTCATTGCCCACCTCTCCCTGGTATGAACTCTCTGCTCGCAATGGATCATGCAGAGTCCTTCCTCCAAGCTTTTGCTCATGCCCTTCTCGCTGTTTATCAGCCTTTCACCGCTTCTTTCCTAAGTTCTTCAGGGCCCAAATCAAGGTCAATCCCCTTCGTGAAGCCCCCTTTTGGCTCAGTGAGGACTTATTTTTAAGCTCTCACTCAACCCGGGGCATATGTTCCTTCTATGGCCTGTTCAGATTGTGACCCTTGAAGGTCAAGGGCTGTGTCTTTCCTGTGTTGCCGCTCAGGACCCTCGTCCGTAGGGCTGTCAATGATTTTAACTCATGAACGGTTATCAAACACCTAAAATACCAGACACCAAGCTAGGCATGGGGGATGCAAAGAACAATAAAACATGATCCTGGAAGGAAAGAAATGAGCATTTGTATGTGCCTGCTATGTAGCATCTAATGGTTACAACAGACAGCTCTGGAGTCTGCTTGGGGCTGAACCCTGCCTCTGGGTAAATTAGCTACAGGACCTCAGGCAAGTTGCTTAACTTCTTTAGCCTGAGTTTTCTGGTCTTCAACAATAATAACGATCATTATCTACCGTATTATCTTCCTAGGGCTGCTGTAACAAATCACCACAAACTGGGTGGCTGAAGACAATAGAAATGCATTCTCTCACAGCTCTGGAGGCTAGAAGTCTGAAATCAAGGTGTTGGCAAGGCCTCGCTCTCTGAAGGTTCTGGGGAAGAATTGCTTTCTTGTCTCCTCCTACTTCTGGTGGCTCCCAGCAATCCTTGGGTGTTCCTTGGCTTGTGGCTGCATCATTCCAATCTCTGCCTCCGTCTTCACATGATGTTCTCTCTTTATGTCCTCTCCTCTTCTTATAGAGACTTCAGTCACTGGATTTGGTGCTTACCCGCATCCAGGACTATGACCTCATCTTAACTAATTACATCTGCAAAACCCTACATCCAAATAAGGTGCCACTGTGAGGTTCTGGGTTGACAAAAATTTGGGGGGACACTTATTCAACTTACTACACCTACCTCATAAGATTATTGTGAGGATTAAATAAGATGGTGCCTGTAAATCATTTGGCACAATGTGGGGCACATAGTCAAAACTCATTGAATGTTAGTCATTTTTAGAACAGTATATTAATCAGAATTATTGTATTTGCAAATGTCAGAAACCCAGCTCAGTCCTGGTGTGGCTGGATCTAGGTGCTTAAATGAGGCTCTTAGGAACCTTTCTCTCTTCATCCCTCAGCTGTCTGTGTTGTCTTTAGTCTTAGGCATTCTCTCCCAATGAGGTGGCAAAGACATCCCTCAGCAAGTCTAGGCCTCCGTTTATGACCAGCCGATCATCCTCGGTGGAAAAGAAACACCTCTTTCTCAACAGTTCCAGCAAAAGTCCCAGGGTTGACTCTCACGGAGGCAATCTGGACCACGAGCCCACCCCAGAACCAATCTCTGTGGCCAGGGGGATGGAAAGTCCTGAACTGGGAGATGGGGTGAAGGGTCAGCCACAGCTGCACAGCTTGAACTGCAGGTGAGGGCAGGGTGATTACCCAAAAGGAAAATCAGAGTGCTGGACCATCGGGTGCCAAGCAGGCAAAAACACATCTAGTCCACTATAGAGCATGGCAAAGCTATGGGCCAACTCTTAGCCCAGAGCCTGGGACAGCGCAGGAGTTCAGTAAATGTTTATTGAATGATCACATGAATGATGCAAGAAAGAACATGTCAGCCACCAAGTAAGTTGCTCATGTTTTTTTCATTACTTCCCACAACAGTACTGCAAAGAAGGTATTATTTTCATTTTGCAGATGTAGAAATTGAGACTTCATGACTTTAAGTGATCTGTCTAAGATGACAGAATGAAAAAGGAGTAGAGCTAGGATTCAAAGCCAGGTGGGTTTCATTGCAGAGCCTGTGTTGTTTCTATTACATCACATTGCCTTTGTCCCTTTATCCACCAAAATTAGATAGAGAAGAAAGAGTTTGAGCACATACCACTTTTTTTTGTGTGTGAGGAAGATCAGCCCTGAGCTAACATCCATGCTAATCCTCCTCTTTTTGCTGAGGAAGACTAGCTCTGAGCTAACATCTATCGCCAATCCTCCTCCTTTTTTTCCCCAAAGCCCCAGGAGACAGTTGTATGTCATACAACACATAGTTGTATGTTGCACATCCTTCTAGTTGCTGGAGCACATACCACTTTTATGTGCAACAACAAAATAAATGCATTTCCTAGTCACCTTCCCACAATTTACCATGCTAGAAGCTCAACTCACTCCCTTTTCCTTTGTCTAGTCACTTCTTCCAATTTACTGCCCTTTGTTAAAATGGTACGTAAGCCCTTAACTTTACCACCTCTTTGGGTTTCACTTCTTTTCTGTGAAGCCCATGCACATAAAAATCTTAACATCAATACAATTTGTACGCCTTTTCTTCTGTTAATCTGTATTTTGTTAGTTTAATTCACAGACCTCAGGTACAGAACTAAAAGAGGAGAGGAAAAACTTTTCCTCTCCAATGATATTTTCCTCTACAATGATATTTAGGTTGTTTCTAGTTTTTGGCTATTAGGAATAAAGCCACTCTGAACATTTTTATGCAGTTCATTTAGTGAACGCAATGCAAAAGCATTCATTTCTGGTGGGTATATACCCAGGAGTGGAGTCACTGGGTCATCTGGATATCTCCCATCCAGCACTTGCTGTTCCCTGTCTCTTACCTCTCAAAGTCCCTTACGTTGCGCAGAACTCCTGCCTGCTTAGAGCTTTCTAAACCTAGATGCAGAGGGCTGAACAAGACGACCTCTTGAGGCCTCCCTCAGCATTTCCCAGGAGGATTTAGCTATAGGTCTCTGGCCCCAGCTCCCGCCAGCACCACTGTTTGCTCGTGAAAACGTTTCGTGTGATTAGCCAAGTAATGACATCTTAAAACTGTAGAGCTAATATATTACGTAATAAAATACAGGAGCAAATCTCTTTGACATATACTGGTGATTTATTCTGCCAGCCATAAAGATAATTACATTTCGGGTTGATATATAAAAGGCGGCAGCAGAGCTTATGAAGAATTAGCATAGCTTTGTGTCAGACTTCTCCATCCACATGGACCTGTTCATCATTCCTCCCACAACCTGCCAGCAAACGTTGACTTAGCTGGGCCTGCCCAGCGACTGGTCACCGCTGCCACTGGAAGGACCTGTTGGCGGCACGGAAGGAGCAGGTAGGGATGCTCAAGTTCGAGGTACGAGGCATTCATTCCTACAGGCAGCCTTGTAACATTGTGGGAGAGAGCTCCAGCCTGGGAGACAGGGCGCCGGGTCTCTGGGCCGGCTATGCCATCTCCAGATTTAAGCAAGTCACCACCCCTCTTGGCACCAAAATATGCCCTGGGGCACGACGCTCCCCAACTCCTTGCCCTATCACCCAGGAGAGGATTATAGCGAATGCTCTGCACTTCTAGTACCAATTTTCCAAAGCAAAACTCAGATCTCTCGGTCTGACAAGTCTCCATGAACTTCTACGGACAAGGGAGCAGGGCATTTGGACCTGGGGCTGCCTTGGTGTCACTGACTTCCAGGACTCTCTTGCCCCAAGTTATCTGCTGCCCCAGACCAGGAGGCAAGGGCCCAGAGGGAGACCAGAGAGCAAGGAATCTGGAAGGACCCTCAGGCATCAGTACCCAAGTTCCCTGTTTAGAAATAGGACACTAAGGAAGAGAGAGGCTGCCCAGCCATCCAGATTCACAAAGAAAATCAGTGTCAGAGCTGGCACTAGAAGCCAGAGAAGTGCAGAGCCAAAGAAGTGAAGATTCTGCTACCATTCCGGGTGAAGGAGCCCAGAATCCAGTGCGGTATCTGCCCCTTTTCCTGCCTTGGCACAAACCAGGATTTCAAAGAAAACCCAGCCCCGGGCTGCTTCCCTGTCTCTCCACTTCTGCATCCCTTCTCTGTTGCTCCAGTGGGCGGGGGCTTGTCTGGGGGAGGGTTGGTCTGGGTGCAGGGGGATGGACAGGATGAGCTCTAGAGAGCCAGGGCTACTGATCCTTAGCCTTGGGGAAAGATGGGACCTGGGATGTGAGCTGTAGGTGATTACGCATTAACCAATCCCAGTGAGCCTGTAACCATGGGGCCCATTTAGAGCCAGTTCAAACAGACTCCATCTCTTCTCAACAGAGTGATTAAGAATTGTCTTTCAGAAAACGTGCAAAGTCACGTAGCCAGAGCATGTGCAGAAGAAGAAATCTTGACCTGAAATGACTTCAGAACCAAAGATTGTTCTCCCTACGGAACCAAAGGACCAGGACATGACAGGAACCTAAAAGTCGGACTCTTTTCAGAAGCAAGAGGTCCCTCAGTCAGGAAGATCCGGTGTTAAAATTCCTTCCCACCCCATCATAAAAGTTTAGAACCTCATCATAAAAGTTCAGAACCCTGTCATAAATGTTTAGAACCTTACCATAAACGCCTGAAGCCCACCAATCAAAAACCTGTCCCACCAGCGTTTCCATGTGCCAGCCTGCTCTCCCTAATCTGTTAAATTTCACCCCAAATTCTGAAGTGGGGAGACAGATCTGAGGGCACACACCCTGTCTCCCTGCAGATTGATCTGGCAGAATAAAGCTGATTTCTCCCCAAAAGCTGATGCTGTAATTAATTGTTTTTTTAATGTGCATGGGGCAAGAGAACCCCAATTTTGTGCAGTAACAAGCCCTTGGGAACTAAGAGCCAGCACTCCTGGGGTCTCCCACCCTCCCCTCTCCTCCTGATCTTCTGAGGCCAAGTCACTTTTGGTTTTCCACTAGGAAATGTCTTCATCTTGCCAGACCTGGACAGAGCGCCTCCTCCTGGTGTGGTGGGGACAGTCTCTGGTGAGCCACAGGATCTCAGAGCGCAGTTCAATATGTGGTTCATCAGAAAGGCATTCCAGGGACTGGACCGGGGCGTAGAGGTCAAGTGTGCGCGCTCTGCTGCTGGCGGACTTGGTTCCATCCCCAGCGCGCACCAACGCACGGCTTGTCAGGCGATGCTGAGGCAGCGTCCCAGATAAAGTGGAGCAAGATGGGGACAGATGTTAGCCCAGGGCCAGTCTTCCTCAGCAAAGAAGAGGATTGGCATGGATGTTAGCACAGGGCTGATCTTCCTCACAAAAACAAAACAAAAAAAAAAGAAAGCCATTCCAAGAGTTTGGGGATGCATTCTCTGAGCCCCTGAGCCCCTCCTCCTTGACCTGAATGCAGGCATGGCAGGCTTGGGGCACAATTAACTGGGTCCTTGAAGGAAGCCTCACAGCTGGCCCAGTAGAACCGCGGAGTTTCTTCCAGATTCTAGAGTGTGCAAACTCAAGACAGACACACGCACACCCCTCAGCTTCCAGCCCCAGCCCCCAGCTGTGTCATTGAGGCAGACAATGAGAGTTGGGGGGAGGGGTCTTACTGGGCCCTATTGCAACCATAGGGGTCTCTAGAAACTCCCAAGCCCCTCCTCCTGCCCATTGTCTCCTCCCCCGCAGTCTCCGCTGAATCCCTCTGCGAACAGCCTGGGAGGCAGTTTCTCGGGCTGCGGAGCGCTGGAGCACAGGCTATTTGAATGACAATGGGGCGGGGGGACCGCGGGGCGTCCATTTGTTCTCCTTGGCGGAGGAGGCTGATAAACAGCGCCGCTAACGACCGCGACTCCACGTCCACGGCTTCTGCGAGCCGTCCCAGCGGGGAGCCCGGGAGATGAATCGCGTTGAATGACACAGGACATGGCAGATTGGATGTTTAATTTGGGTATCTCTTTAGAACACCCCCACACCCACCTCCTCGGCTCCCACTTAGCATCCTGCCCGAGAGAAAGCACCGCTCCTCACAAATTGCCTTGTCAGGCGCAGAGAAAAATCCAAACGTGACTGATGTCTAGGTGGGTCCCTCCAAGTGCGGGGAAAGGGACCAGCACGACTGCATAATGTTCCTTCCTACGAAGACAAGGCGTGGTGCCAGAGCCGGTGATTTGAGTTAGACATCAGGAAGGACTGCCTGTGGAGGAGGGCCACTAGCTGGGGGTGCTGGTTTGTTTAGGGGTCTGTGGGAGGCAGAAGGAGGGCCAGGCGACCTATGCTGGGGTTTGGCGGCTGTAGGGGGCCTGCAGGGCCGGGAGGAGGAGGCCTGCACCGGGTCCTCAGGGCAGGCGCCTGGCGTGGGGCGCGGAGGCGGAGCCCAGCCCCCAGCAGCCAGCCAGCCAGGCTCCCCGAGACTCTGCTCCGGAGCAGAGTCTGATCACAACCTGTCAGTCCCGCTTTCCCTCCAGCCTCACCTGCCTCCAGATCTTTCCAAACAAGGAAAGGAGCTGCAAACATGGCAATCACCTTCTCTGGCAGCGGCAGACAGCTGCCAGGGCGCAGCAGGGGCCGGAGCCCAGCCTGGCCCCGGGAAGCCGAGGGGAGGAGGGACCCGGCTCCGGCAGCCCCGTGCCCATCTAGAGCTCACGCAGAGGGCCCCTCTGCACGGATTGTAGGGGTGTTCATGGGCACCCCTGAGCCAGGCCAGGCCTCAACTTAAGGGACCAGCACCCAAGAGACCACCTGCTCAGGCAGCAGTTCTGGAAGGAGCCCTAGGGGTGGGGATATGGGGTGGGACTAGGGCCAGATATTGGCATTTCTGCTAACAACTGTGAGACCTGGGCAAGTCCCTTGCCTCTTCGACTGCAGCACACAGGGGCTGTGGGCTCTTCCATCCAGCCCAGTCATTCTGTGGTTCTGGCGATCCCTTAGGAGGAACTGGGGTGGCGCTTAGCCCCTGAGGCTCCGGAGGGCCCAGGAAACCACACTTTCTAGACTGTGGAGTGGCCCTGCCTTCTCTTCATAGCCCCAGTAGCTGCTTGAAAGCAACTCAGTGGAGTGTTGAGGTGGCTATTTGGGATGAAAAGGCATGCAGATCAGATCCCCCAGGCCCGAGTGATCTGGGACTCCTCAGCGCCCCCGGAGGGCTGGAACTAAGAGGCTCCTTTGGAGGGCTGACGGAGGCGTGTCTGGGAGGCCCCTGCCTTCCTCTGTGCGCATGCCCAGGACAGCCCGAGGGGAGCACCAGCTTCCCCAGAACTGCCTGCCACACTTATTCCACGAGCTGTCTTTCTGAGGTTGCATGACTCCCTTTGAGTTCTTGAAAGCATGAGGACAAACAGAAGGAGGATGCTCTCCACGTGAATGGGGGTAATTTGCCCCCAATGAAGCACAGTGCAGACGATTTACCCATACAAATCAAGAGATGGATGCTTTTTCCATCTAGTCTCACTCCGATTTCTTCTTAAATCAGAAAGCATCTACTCTGTAGCTCTCAGCCCAGTTGACACTTACCACTCCTCCACCAAGCCCACTTCCCTGCTTCCTCCCAGGTGGTGGTGGATGGATCTGCTCCATGACACTCAGGGAACAGGGCCATCAAAGTGACCCTAGGATGAGAAGGCTGAGAGACGGAGAGCTAGAGGAACCCTGAGAGAGAAGAGCCACTTGAAAATATCCCTTTGGCTTAAAACATGGTGTAGGTGGGGAAAACATGATTGTATGGAAGTTAGGGTGGCAAAAGACGTCATCGGCTCATCCTGACGCATCACAAGAAAGAGGTTGGGACCCGGATGCTGAGACAACCTTCAACAAGATTTGTCAGGAGAGCCTTTCTTCAGAACTCCTACCTCCCCCTTCCTAGGCCCCACCCTTTGTTGACACTGTATAGGGGCTTAATGTCCTCATGTTCTCTGTTCCCTCACTGTGTTTTCAGCAGAGTATCTCTCAGAGTCATTTACACCTGCCTTAGGAGATAATTTACTGGGTGACATCGTGTGTAAATTCCTGGGTCACCTTTTCTGAAGGTATTTGTATCTAAGTAATCTAAGACCTTTCATATCTAACTCTGGGCTTTATTCTCTGGTCATATAGGACCAATGTTGATGGCACTTGGGGTCTCGGAGCCCCTGAGAATAGCAGTAAGGAAGCACTTACTCTGCCATCAGGTGAGAGGACGCTGCTGAGACTCTGGCGGTGGGGCAAACTCAAAACGGGGCAAACTCAAAACAGTGCAAGTCGCCCAAGTGGCCTTTCCCTCTCCCACCTCCTGCTCCAGGCTGGTGGGCTGGACACAGGGCTAAGCTTAGAGAATCAGGCCCAGGGATTCCTGAGGGCAGCTTTCTCAGTCCCTCCTGGTCCTCTTCTGAATCTGCCTGGAAGTGGCCTCTCTTGGTAGGGGTGATTTGGGAGAGCAAATTGCAGAGGCAGAGCCTAGGGAAGGGCTGGAAGGAGGGAGGGAGGGTGTTGCTGCAGCCCAATGCCAGCCACTCCCCCCTACCAGTCCCCAATGCCATCCTTCAGAGGGGCTGCTGGGTAATGAGTGCACATGCTTTTTAGCCTCTGGCTCTCCCCTGCCATTCCCAGCTTGGCAGAGGTGCATAAATGAGCCTAGGGGTTGGAGTGGGTGAGGGAGGAACTGTGGCTTGGGGGAAGGAATGGAGATTAGAGGGATTGAAGGATGCTGTGCCCTTCTCTCTGCCCACCCACTGCAGCCCCCTCTGTCCTCAAGTGGATCACAGCACGATGGAACAGAAACTCAAGAGATGTGCAATCAGAAGACCTGAGTCCTCTCTATTTGGTGACTGTCACCCAACTTCATTTAACCTCGCTTTTTCTATCAGGCAAATAGGCATGACGGTGAGACAACACTGGGTTTGAGGATTAAATAAGCTTTGGTATGGGAAGGACTTGGTAGTCTGCAGAGTGATGGGCAGAAGGGAGTTATTATTGTTATTCCCACTCCTATGCAGCAGTAAGGGAGAGCCCGGCCAGGTCACTTTACCACATAGTGTCCATGGCTCATCAAGGCACCTCCCACCCAGACATGGTCCACAGTAAAAGGCAAAACAACAACAACAACCAACAAAAATAGGGGATGTGATGCTTATCCACATGAGTCCCTACCCATCCAACAGGAGACTTAGACTTAGGGAAGGGCCTCTAGGACCTGTGGCAGGTGAGGACCCTCTGAGCACTCATGAATGCTTTCCTGGGACCCTGCGGAAGGGAGGGAGGCTGGAGGAGGGGAAGGTCTCCTCAAAGGGCAAGTTAACATAAACAAGCCAACCCATGCCAACCAACATTATGGAGCATCCGCTGGGTGCCCATCCTGAGCTGGACACTTTATAGGACATAAGAAAACTGAAGGGTTTTATAGTCCAGTTACAATAATGTGGTAGATCTCCCCTCAAACAGGGAAATAATAGGCAACATAGACCGTCATACCCACAAATGTAAAAGGAAAGAAGCTGTGCACCCCCATGCCCTCCCAACAAACAACGGTCCTCCTTGGGGAAGTGAAGTCCTGTTCAGCTGGGCAGGGAGCATGTGAGGCTGGGAGGAAGGGACACAGGGGTGCCAGGCATCATGGCAGTCATCTTCTGCTTTCCAACACCAGTTCTCTGACCCCGGGTGGGTGTCCTACAATTCAGTTCAATTCTGACACCAACCACTTGGAGTTAGCACAGACTTCACAGTCTCACAAGACTGCCCCCACTTCAAACACCAGCTGCAAGTCCTGGGTGTCCCCAAGCCACCCACACTTCTGCCTGGCCAGCTTTAAATTCAGAGGTTCCCATGACTCTCACTTCAGGTTTGACAGTTCTCTAGACTGACTTCCAGAACTCACTGAAAACATTATATTTATGATTATTGTTTTATTATAAAGGATACAGTTGAATAGCCAGATGAACAGGAATATCAGGCAAGGTCTGAAAGGATCCTGAGCACAAGAGCTTCTGTCCTCGTGGAGTCAGAGTGCATCTGCCTCCTGGTACACCTACATTGATATGTTCACCAACTAGAAAGCTCTTGGAGCCTCCTTGTTCAGGGTTTTTACGGCGGTTTCATTACATAGGCATGATCGATTAAATCATTGGCCTTGTGATTGAACTGAATCTCCAGCCCCTTCTCCTCCCTGGAGGTCAAGGGTGGGGGGCTGAAAGTTCCAACCCTCCAATCACTTGGTTGGTTTTCTGATGACCAGCCCAACCCTCATTCTGAAACTATCTAGGGACCTGCCATGAGCTGTCTAATTAGCATAAACTCAGGTGTGGTTAAAAGAGGCATGGAAGAGGCACATTATGAATAACAAGAAATACTCCTATCATTCAGGAAATTCCAAGGGTTTTTGAAGCTCTGTGTCAAGAACCTGGAACAAAGACCAAATATATGTTTTTATTTGACCACACCTTCCTACTCACAGAGACGGTCTAGGCCATGGTTGTGATGGGGAGAGAATGTGGAAGGGGCTAAGGGTTGGTGACTGCATCACAGGAGGAGCAGCTTAGAGAACTGAGGGTGGGTGGTTGAAGAAGGAAAGTGTGAGGGAGACAGGATCCAAATAATCTTTAGTTAACTGTGGGTCCATCCTATAGAAGAGGGAGGCTCTGCCAGGAGGAATTTGGACCACTGAGTGGGAGTGGTAGGGAACCAGGCTCCAGCTGGAGCTTCCTGGCCACCTTGGGAGGTGGCGAGTGAGCTCCTACCACTGGAGATATTTTATCAGAGCTGAATGCGAGTTCCCTGTGAGCAGTGACTCAGTCAGGGTTGATCTGCTGTATGCCTGAGGCCTAGATATTACCTGGCAAGGAGTAAATATTTACTTGTTGAGTGCCCATTTGTCAAGGCTGGAGAAGAAAAGTTAGATTAAATAACATGAAGGCACAGGTCCAGTCATATATCTTTAGAAGCTCCTACCATCTCCAGCCATTGTGCTGTTTGCTATTTGTTTTTTTGAAGCCAAATAAAAAGGAATCTCTTAAGAAGCTCACAGTTAGTGGGGAGACAGACATTTATGTCTGGAAAGAAGTTCAATAAAGAACAAACCAGTTCCAGTTAAAGATGGCAAGTTGAAACCATCCATTAGTTTAGACTCCCCTCAAATCCTATGAAAATGACCATAAAGGGATTTTATTAAAAGGTGTAGACGCATCAGTTCAAAGGTGAAAAGCAGATGGAGACTTCTGAGTAAAGATGGTGAACTTAACACACACAATTAATTTTGCTCTTCTTGACTACTAAAATGGCTATAAAGGGATTTTTTAAAGTCAGAAACCCATAAAGACGGAGAGAATGGGAGAGGAGACAATAGCAGCGGAAAAGTTTGGAAACCAGAAAGCAATGAATGAATGGACTTAGAGTGGGAAAAGCTGAAGCCTAAACCCTAAGAGGGGAAAGCCAGAAGTTCCCTTTCACCCCAAATCCCTCCTGAGTCTCAGGCACTGGTGACACCAGGGATCACTGGAAGTAGGGGAAGGGAGGCAACTCAATAAGGAAACTTCGTAAAAATCGAGAACTTTGATCCCTGGGTTCCCTCCCCAAATCTGTGCAGGTGGATAACTGCCCCTTCCCCGGGCCAGCAGAAAACTGAGGTTTGTTCCCAGAAATGGTAAAATAGAGGACCTCTGGATTGGGGATATCAGGTTGAGGATGGACACCATGCTGAAAAAGGAGGCGAGATGAGATGAACTCAGGTATATAGGATGCTGAGACCTCCACATCCCCCTTCCCAGGATGCTGGCAGCCAGGCCTTTACTCTCTGGGCAGGAGACTGGAAGGGTTTTCTCTGGGGAATCTGACCAGCTCAAGAGAAAAGACTTAAAGATACAGATGTCAGAGGTCCTCCAACTAAACAGCCAATCACCCTACAGGAATCTCAAAATCAACAAGTCCCATTCACCTAAGAGCTTCCAATCAGCATTTGGTCCCCTATTCTTACAGAGGAGCTGACAACCAAGGATTACCACTTACGTGAGGAAAGTCACTAACGTGAAGGATAGGAACCAAAACACACAGAAAAAAGCAACTGAGCAGAAATAAGTACTAGGCACGAAGACGAAAACTTCAGAAAAAATATCATTAATATCCTTAGAGAGATAAGTGAAGATAATTGCATGAAATAAGAAATGGATGCTATAAAAAAGAACAAAAAAAAGAGTTCTTGGAAATTAAAAATCTAATAGCAGAAATGAAAAATTCAATAGAAGCAGAAGAGGATAAAGTCTAGGAAATCTCCCAGAAAGTAGTACAAAGACGACAAAGAGAAAGTAGGAAAGATGAGAAAATCTGAGGAGCAGTCCAGGAGGTCCTCTATGTGAATCAAAGTGGTTCCAGAAAGCAAAAAGAGAAGGAAGTCGTATACTAACTCAAGAGACGGTCCAGGCCTGAAGGATATGAGTTTCTAGGCTGAAAATGCTCTCGAATTGCCCAATAGCGGAGAAATAGCCCACACCAAGGCACGGCGTTGTGAAATTTCAGAACGCTGGGGACAGAGAAGATTCTCCAATCTTCCTACATGGGATCAGACATCAGAATCGCATCTTTATAGTCATAATCTTGTAACTACTCATCTAACAAAATTACAATATAAATAAATTGTCAGGATTGGGGGAGTTGAGGAATGTATGTGTGTGTGTGTGTGTGTGTGTGTGTGTGGTGTGTGATGTGACAGGAGAGGGAAGAGATCCAGATCCTCATTCTACCTAGTGGAAAATCAATAGGTAATGCCAAAAATGGTAAAACAAAGAAGTAGCGATATAAGCACATTTTAAGGAGATGTGGAGGTAAATATCAAAAGAATCAGCTAAAAGCATTGAAGGCATAGTTGCCCTTGGGGAGTGGTTGCCCAGAGGCAGACCTAGGGTGGGGACTGGAAAGCAGGGGATTGCTGTGGTGTTTTGTTTTGCTTTTAATATCAAACCTAGTAGGAGCCGGCCCTGTGGCTTAGCGGTTAAGTGTGTGCGCTCTGCTGCTGGCGGCCCGGGTTCAGATCCCGGGCGCGCACAGATGCACTGCTTGTCAGGTCACGCTGTGGCGGCGTCCCACATAAAATGGAGGAAGATGGGCACAGATGTTAGCTCAGGGCCAGTCTTCCTCAGCAAAAAAGAGGAAGATTGGCATGGATGTTAGCTCAGGGCTGATCTTCCTCACGAAACAAAACAAAACAAAACAAAATATCAAACCTGGTAGAATTATCTTTAAACTGTGTGCATGTATAACATGGATAAAATAAAAAACGTAAAACTAAAAAAAAAATTGGGTGCATGCATTTTGTTACATTATTATATGTGTTTGTATGTCTGTAATCTTTCATAATAAAAATATTTTAAAAGAAAAATCCCAGGCCAGGGGTTTCTGTGGGTTGGAGCTGCCAGAGAAGGCTTCAGGAGGGGGTTCCTCTAGATGAGTATTGAGCTTAGGGAGGAGTCCTGTGGGAAGGGGGAGGCAGGAGCACTTTTGGAGAGGAAGGGGTGGCCGGAGCAAAGGCTCAGGTTAGTCCTGATGTAGGTGTGTTTAGGATGTTCTTTGCTCTGATTGGGTGAAATGCCCACCTGTAGTTTGCTCACAGGTGGGAAATAAGGTGGATTGTGGGGGAGACTAAAAGCCAAACAGAGGGATCTGGACTCTACCTGGGAGGCTGGAACGACTGGATGTTGCTTCCTGTGTGCCTCAAGAAGGTGAACTGTCCCGACCATGAGCAGGACGGGGCCGTAGAGGCTGGAGGCAGGCAACCAGCCAGTGACTTTGCAGAAAACTGGTGATAGGCTTGAGTGGTGGTAGTGGAGATGGAAGGAGTGGAAGGAAAAAAGATTTGAAAGTTGAAAGAAAAGATCATGGTGGTGACTGGAGGAAAGGGATGGAGGGAAGAGTCCAAGGCGATGAAGACTTTGAGTGTGAGAGGATGGACTCATAGGGAGAAATCAGAGCACAGGAGAAGGGCAGCGGGGAGACTAGGATGGATTAGGGAAGTGTGCGGTGGCAGAGGGAGGGGCCTGCAAGTAGAAGGGACTTATTGGAGGTTGGGAGGGCAGTTATTGGCAGTTCTAGAGGAGGGCTCCAAGATGGTGGGACGAAGCCCGCTGTGACAACTGACATGTTTCCTGAGCTTAGCAGACTCAAAGTCCTTTCTCAGGCCCAGCCTCATTCTGCCCTGCGAGATGGGGAAGGCAGGCATCACGATCCCCATTTTATCGATGGGAAACTGAGGCTCCCGAGAGGTTAAATGACTTACCCCATGGGCACATGATCGAAACTCTTGCCTTTTGCCTCCAAATTCCATAGCCTTCCCTAAACCACCCTGGTAGGCGATAGGAGTGGACGGTGCCTCTGAAGGAAGAGTGTGGAGGGACAAGAGGGGAGGGTCCAGGGTACTGAGCACTCCTGGGGGAGGGAGGAGGAGAGGCAGAGGAAGAGAAGTCGGGCAAGGTGACAAGAGAAGGAAGTGGCTAGTGCAGAGCGAGGAGAAAGCCGGGGCTTCAAGATGACGTCAGCAACAAAAACCCTGCTGAGGAGACGTCCTGAGCCCATGCCCTGTGCCAGGCATGGCACTCCGCTCTGCATCCCGTTTGGTCCTATGGCAGCCCTGTGAAGTAGAGGGGGACAAATGAGGAAACTGAAATGAAGCACTTTCCAAGGCCATTTTACCAATGAATGGTGGAGCCAGGATCTGAACCCAAGCACCTGACTCAGAGACCTGGAAGCTCAACTCTGCCATGTCCAAGGCCGGGCACCTTCCAGCCTACGGGGCAGGAGACAGGGGCAGTACTTTTTTTTATTAAAACATCTTTTCAGTTTTAAAAAGATAGATTTTTTTTTCCATTTACCAAAAGTACTGATGCTCATCATAAAAAAAAGTAAATCATTCCTGAAAGACAATGAGACTCCCCTTTCCCTTCTTCCACCCCCAGCCATTCGTGCCCTCACCCTAGTGAGGGTAGGAACAAGGCTGCCTGGGACCTCCAGACAGGGGGCCTTAAGCTGGGAACCCTGGGTGGGTTTCAGGAAGGATGTAAGTCCTTGGATTGGTGTGCAGAAGTTTGTGTATCTGTATATTTTTCTCCGTGGGGAGCAGCCATCCAGCCTGGGGACCCCTCAAAAGTTGAAGAAGTACGGATGCTGCCTTGTAGTCTGGCCTGCTTTGGGTGTGTGTGGGGGTGCCTTGCCTGTACAGCAAGAGGGGAGTGTGAGAGAATGTGTGTATCAATGTGTGCATGTGTGTGCGTGTGCACGGGTGCGCATGTTTGCTAGCTTCAGTGTGTGACTATGTGTGCCGGCTTTGTTTGTGATTGGGGATGGTGCATCTGTGAACAGATAGTTGTGTATGTGGTGCCTGTAAATCAATGTATGTGTGCAGATGTGTATGTGTTTGTGTGAGCATGCATGTGAGTTTGTATGTGGATAGAGGTGTGAGGAAGTCCGTGGTCATGAATTGTGTGTCTGGGGGCAGGTACGCTTGTGTATGGGGGTGCCTGTGTATGGATGTGTGTGTGTGTGTGTGTGTGTGCACACAGATGTGTCTGTGCATGTATGTGAGTTTATACGTGAATGACGTGTGGGACGTATCTTTTGTGATCATGGGTCATGTGTAAGAGGGCAAATGTATATAAATGTGTGTAAATTATGTAAATTTGTCTGTGGTTGCAGGTGGGAGGGTGTGTGGGTGGTTATGAATCTGTGTCTGGGGCAGGTAGAGTTGTGTGTGTGTGTGTGATGTTACCTGGGTATGAATGAGTGCACAGGTGCAGGTCTGTATATATACACACGCATGTGCCCCTGTGCGTTCTGTGTGTGCTGGGAAGGAGGGACATCAGAAGTCCTTGGGGGCTGGCCTGCTGGCGTAGTGGTTAGGTGCACACGCTCCGATTCCTCGGCCTGGGGTTCGCAGGTTCGGGTCCTGGGCGTGCACCGATGCACCTCTTGCCAAGCCATGCTGTGGCGGCGTCCCATACAAAGTAGGGGAAGATGGGCACAGATGTTAGCCCAGGGCCAATCTTCCTCGGCAAAAAGAGGAGGATTGGCATCTAATGTTAGCTCAGGGCTGATCATCCTCAAACAAAAAAAAAATAATAAATTAAAAAAAAAAAAAGTCCTGACCATATCCCATCCCAGCCTCCAAGCCCTCAGGTCCTGCTCTCATTTGGGTCCAGAATCAAGCTGGAGATGCTAACATCCTTTCGGCTGCCTGTTGCCTGCCTGGGGAGCAGAGACAAGAAAATGTGCTTGTTTATATCCAAATACCTTAATAATGAGGGGTGGGGGCGGCTGGTGCCAGGGACCGGCAGCATTCAACTTGAAGGACACACAGATATTAAACTCAATGTGAATGTTAATTTGTGAGCCCAGCGAGCGAGCCCGGCTGGAGACAGATTCCCAGGCCCCTGAGAGATCGGGAGCATCATTTCCCTTTCCACTCCTTTCTCCTTCGCACGACTTTTAGCAGAGCCTTGGAATAACATTAATTTATCTAATGCGTGCACACCATAAGTTACTTTTTTAATTATTATGATCAAAATATTGCTTAAAATTGACGCCAGCTGCATGTGTTTCTGTCGGAGATCATAATTGCAATTGTAAATTGGGGAGCAGCTCAGAGCCGGAGCTTCCCTGAGTTACGGCCCTGATACCATTATGGAGAGGTGGATAAAAATAAACCGGCAGATCGCGCAGCAAAAATACGCCAGCATGAGTTAAAAGAATAATTAGCGGAGCAGAAAAGGAAGCCGGAACGTTCACCCGCCTGGTGGCTCGCGGGGGCGGGGAAGAGGACTACTGAGGGGGAGGGGCAGCGGAAGAGGGGGCAGGGGCAGAGACAGGCCAACAGGTCAGGTTCCCTGTCTGGACCCCAGTTTCCCTTTTTGTAAAACAGAGATAATAAAAATACCCATAGTGGTTCAAACCAGGTGATGCAGGTGACAGTTTTCCAGAAACCCACGAATTCCCTATCTAAGTAAAGGGATTATTACTAACGGGGCTAGAGAGACTGGGTGTTTTTTTTTTTTTTCACATTCCCAGTCAGTAATTACTTAGGCTGACTTTAAAAGGAGGCTGCAGGTCTAAGACCAGAAGGCTGCCTTAGAGCATAATGGTTAGGGGCACAGCCTTGGAATTCTTTCATTCATTCATTTCACAATATTTACTGAGCACTCTGTGAGTTCTGGACCCTTCTAGGCTTTAGGTGAACATACAGCAGTGAACCAAATATAGATCCCTGCCCTTGTAGAGCACATGTTCGTGTTGTGGAGCCAATAAACAATGGCCATAGTACGTGAACAGTGGAGTAAACAGAAGTCAATTATAAAGCACAGCAGAAGTAGATACGTTTTAGTTGTGTGACTTTGGGCCAGTTACTCGACCCAGGACTGCCTGAGCTTCTGGACATAGCGGCCCGTGCTGTCATCATCCTATAGTAGAAATACTGCTAGTGGTGGTGGCGCATGCCGTCATCATAGGAGTAATAGTGATAGAAGCAGCTACTATTTATGTAGCACCTACCATGTGCCAGGCTCTGTTCTAGGTACTTGTGTGTATATTAAGCTCTTTAATCCTCAGAATGAATCTCTGAGGCAAGGAGAAAATGACGATATTTTAAGGCTTATGGGGTATACCCATAAAGCTGCCTTCCTGTGGCTGTGGGGAATGGTTATGTCCTTACTCCTGAACCCTTTTTGCCACATGTCTCTCTGAGCGTGAATTTCCATATCTGAGAAATGGGGACAATAAGAGTGCCCAGCTCACAAGGGTGGAGAAAATGCCGGTGAAGTACTTAGCAGGTGAAGTACTTAGCACGGAGCTTGGCACATAATCAACGTTCAGGATGTGCTTGCTTTGTGAGCCTTTGACCCGGGAAAGTCTGGAAGCTAGTTGGGAGCAAAGAGAGGGGAGTTCCCACCCGTTAAGCATTAATCAGGTTACCTGCAGAGCTGATAAGGCATGTAAGTCTGTGAAGGTCACTGGGGGTGGACGGGCTGTGGGAGGCAATTTCTAGGGGGAAGGGTCTTTGCTCTGGGGCCAGGCTTAAGAGAGAAGAGACTTTATTAGAAAAGACAATTGCAGTAGGAGGAGAAGACATCAGTGTCTCAAAGGTCAGAAAGAAAGGACTTTTTCTTTAATAGAGAAAAGTAAGCCAGGCTAAAAGGAACCAGGTCTGAGGGATGAGAGAGCAAGTGGCCTGAACGAAAATGTTTTTCCTGCAGATTCCTGGGAGGCATCGTTAAGGAGGGAGTTGTTTGGAGTTCTAATGCTGGCTCAGATGCGGGGGTGGGGGGAAGGCGGTGTCAAAGTTTAGGCAAGAGCCCCCTGACTAAGGTTTGGTCAGGTCAAGTTAGCAGACTGGGCAGTGGGGACACGTGGTTCGGCGCATCTTTTATGAGACAGAGAGTGGGAATTTGCAGAGGCTCTGTCTGGCTTTGTCACTGGTAAACAAGCAGGTCATCTTCGAGGCCAATCTAAGTCATACGGGGAAGTGTGGTTCTCTGCAGCTGGCCTTTTCCTGGAACACAAAAGAGCGGGGGATTTCTGAACGGTCGCCGTTTTCCAGGAACACAGCTAAGTCAAATGAAACACTGTCACAGCCACTGCAGGCTGGGGTGGGAGATGGAGAGAGGAGGTTGGTTCGTTCCTGGTTTCCCTGGTTCCCACCTTGGAAGAGGTAGGGCTGTGGGCCAGGGTGGGGACGCTTTGGAGCCCTGGCCCTGCCTAGTAGGATGGAGGCCGTGGCGTTGGGTGCCTCCCCTCTCTCCCCACTTTGGGCCCAGGTAGACAGCGGGGGCTGAGAACTCGGGGGTCTGGGCCACCCCTGGACCAGCCTCCGTATTTGTCACACAGGCTTCCCTGAAGAAGAGGAAGAGGCAGAGCCCCGTCCCTCTGGGTCTGAGCAGACAGTGGAGGTGGGAGCCCAGGTCCCACCACATCAAGTTTACAGACTGCTCTGTCTCTGGGGAGCAGGTTTACGTTAGCCTCTTCCCTCCAAAGCCCTTTCCCTGGCCGCTGGCCTACGGGAAGAGCACTGTGAGTTGCCCTGCTGCCCGCCCGTGGTTGCGGGGTGCAGTGACACTGAGCTGGCGCCTGGAGGGGAGATGGAGGGGCGCCCTCTGTCTAGAGCCCCATACACTGGGCTGCCTGCCTCTCACTGCTGTCTTCACAGTTCTTGCTTTGCCAACTGTGGGCTGTTACAGGCGAGATGGCTGCCTCCCTGTCGCGAGAGGGCACGAGCAAAGCCTCACCCCCTGCTCTTTCTCCAGGCTCTGCTCTCCCTCCTGAGCTGGTCCTGCCTTACCCTGCAGCCACCTTCCGCCGGCTGGTCGGGCGCTGATGCGCCACCCGCCTGTCTTCCCGTCGCTCAGGGTGACTCCCTAATGACTATAATCAGGGTGGGCGCTGGGAGGCCAGGCGGGGGACAGCGAGTGGGAGTGCTTTCCCAGCCACCCAGTCCATTGGTGGGGCCGAAGCCTGTCACAGCGCAGGAGGCAGATGAGCGTGGGGCAGGCCCCGAGGACTGGGCAGGGGCGGGACAGGGAGACCCAGCCTTCTTTACCCCTCCTTCTCTTCCCGTCTCCAGGCCTCCTGCTCAGAGCTCTGCTCTAATTACAAATGGTTTGACAACTTTAGACCAGGCCCTGTAATTAAAAATAAAGAGGAAGACAGGCAACATTGTCTCCTAACGATGCCTTTAATCGGTGGAGTTAATTGTAAGGGGCCTCTCCAGTGCCTGGGAGGAGGGAATTCCAGAATCAGGGCTTTTGCTGATGTCCCCTAGAACGCTCGCCCCGCTCACTTACCCATCTGTCTCCCCACCGGAAGGGAGCTCCTCAGGACAGGGGCTGCATCCTTATTTATTCGTTTTTTGTCCCTGGTGCCGGGCGCACAGTAAGCAGTTAATAGATATTTGTGGAATGAACAAAGGAGTGAGTGGCCTGCTGTGAGGAAGAGGGAAGGATCAGAAGCTTCTGAGAGTGTCTTTTTTTTCTTTCTCTCTCTGCCCAGAAGAATTCTTACACTCTGAGAATCGTGCCTCTGGGCTAAGATGTTCTTCTAGTCAGGGTGGTGACTTGCAAGTAACAGAAAGAAAGCTTCTCAGAGAGCTCAAGTGACAAGGGAGATATTGAAAGGGCAGGAGGGGGCTCTCGTGGATCCCCCAGGGCGGGAAGGAACAAGAGCTGAACCACTCAGCAGTGGGACAGGGAAACCAGGGGGATCAGGAAGCTCTCCATCTCTCAAGGCCTCCCTAAGTAGCCAAGACTTCTGCCTGGTGTCTCCCACTCCCTTTGGGACCACCCCCAGAGGGAGGCGACAGCCTTTCTCTTTTAACTTCAGCTCAGGCTAAAATTAAATCCTTTCTTTGGTTCTCTGAACCCAGCCAAAGACAGGCTGGTATTTTCAAATTTAACTGTATTTTTTAAAAGATAGAAAATAGAAATAGAAAATACAAATGGCAGAATCAGTTTGTTCCAAAGGACAGGTTTTGAATGCTAGGAAGCCTGGGAGAAGTATAGGCTCATTTTTCTAAATCCCAATCACACAGTGACCTCACTCTACCCTCCCAAGAGGCAAGAAAATTCTACCCCTCGAGGTGAGGTCCCCACGATGTGCCTCAGGTGGAAGTCACAGGAGCAGAACCATCTGAGTCTTTGGGGGAACGCCTTCAAACAGAGCCTGGCGCAGAGTAGGTATTCAGTAACTATATGCCATCCCATTCTCCATGAGTGCAATAGTTTAGCAGGATGTTTTTTTTTATAATTTTATTTTTCCCCCAAAGCCCCAGTAGATAGTTGTATGTCACAGCTGCACATCCTTCTAGTTGCTGTATGTGGGACGCGGCCTCAGCATGGCCGGAGAAGCGGTGCGTTGGTGCGCGCCCGGGATCCGAACCCGGGCCGCCAGCAGCGGAGCGCGCGCACTTAACCGCTAAGCCACGGGGCCAGCCCCAGCAGGATGTTTTATTCCCCTCTAGGAGGAAAAAAATGTCCCCCCAAAGACAAACCTTTCTATACATCAAGCCCCTTGGGTTTAAGCCTTTTCTCACCTCCCATCCCCCCAGCCTTATCCCTCAGTCTTGCCAGTTTCCTAAGAGGCTGAATACTGTTTTTGAAATATTAAACCGATGTGTTTGATTGTGAGGTAGCCTGCACCCACGGAGTCAATGGCATCAATGCCTCTGGGGAGGGCGGCTCCAGCTTAGAACAAAGAAGTCAATTGAGTTGCTGAATGGATTTTTCAGCAGAGGCAGATGCAGATATAATAGTCTATGAGCAAAGCAATTTTGATTGGCAAGATCTAGAGCTTAAGAGAGAAACAGTTTAGCTTTAAATTCCAAAAAGGCTTAGCTTAAACTCGGGACTGATCACTGAATTTTAAAAAGTTAACCATAGGGCCAGCCCCTGGCTTAGCGGTTAAGTGCGATGCTCTGCTATTGGCGGCCCTGGTTCGGATCCCAGGTGCGCACCGACGCACCGCTTGTCCAGCCATGCTAAGGCAGTGTCCCACATACAGCAACTAGAAGGATGTGCAACTATGACATACAACTATCTACTGGGGCTTTGGGAAAAAAAAGGAGGAGGAGTGGCAATAGGTGTTATCTCAGAGCCAGTCTTCCTCAGCAAAAAGAGGAGGATTGGCATGGATATTAGCTCAGGGCTGATCTTCCTCACACACCCCCCAAAAAAGTTAACCATAGAGTGTCTACGGATGTAGTAGATGCTTAAGTGTTGATTGAATTAACCTTGCTTCGTGGGCAAAAATTTATCTATGCAACTAAACTTTTATTCCCATGCAATGCTTCTAATATTACATTGAAGATTTAATGAGTAATCGTAGTAACACTGTGCATGTACAGTAGCTTACTATGTGTTAGGCGCTGTGTTGTGTTTGATGTATCTCATTTAACACACTCAACAACCTCATCAAGAGTGTTCATTTTTAAAAAAAATTTTGTGTGTGTGTGTGTGAGGAAGATCAGCCCTGAGCTAACATCCATGCCAATCCTCCTCTTTTTGCTGAGGAAGACTGGCCCTGAGCTAACATCTATTGCCAATCCTCCTCCTTTTTTTTTTCCTTTTTTCTCCCCAAAGCCCCAGTAGATAGTTGTATGTCATAGTTGCTCATCCTTCTAGTTGCTGTATGTGGGACGCGGCCTCAGCATGGCCGGACAAGCGGTGCGTCGGTGCGTGCCCGGGATCCGAACCAGGGCCGCCAGTAGTGGAGTGCTCGCACTTAACCGCTAAGCCTCGGGGCTGGCCCCAAGAGTGTTAAAAAACAAAATTCAACTGTGTAAATTTGAAGATCTTATTGGCTTGAGTCAATGATTTATGAATAGGGCATCCCATCTAGCAAATGGAAAGGAGCTCCGAGGAGATGTACAAAATGAAAGCCTTTAGTAGGGAGAAGAGGGTGGGAAAAGGAAGTTTCTAGCAAAGAGTGGATAGTTTGTGTCAAGGTCCCCTTCCTTTGGGGTGTGGAAGGGGTCTATTGGGTGGATTACCTCACTAGTGCTGACCGGGTAATTCCAGATCCACTGTTAAAGGTGACATTCTTGGGAGAGGCTGAACCTGCAATTAGGTCAGGTATTAAGTCTTGGTTTGGAGACGTGGGCTTAGCACAAGTGACTCTACTTTGGGCCTGTTGTTTCTTTTTTCAATAATTCCCTTCTTTTGATCAGACTCAGCCTCACTGAGAGATGTGATAAAAATTTAAGGCATTAGTGCCTCTCCCTGCTTCTGCTCTGTAGTTCTCACAGCTTTTATTGATCCTCTGTGTGATATTCACAGGTCATGATTTTTTTTTTTCCTGAACCTCTGTGATATTCACAGGTCACGACTTCAGGCACACAATTTTTTAGCCAGTTATTTCCTTCATTCCTTTCCCCGCGTTCTAGTCTTAGGGAGATCATTTTCTTGGTGGTTAGCGGCTGCAAACGTGCATTTCGAGCTTTTGAGAGAGTACAGTGCATCAGGGGGACCACTATGATTATTATAAGCAGGATAATTCCCAATGATTGGAGTGTACTTCAGAGCCATGGTCCCCAAGACTCAAACCAATGAAAATCAAATAAGTCAAAGAAAGACCCCTTTAAAGGAATTACCTTTTTAAGTCAAGTGGCTTGTTCAGTGATCTTATGTAGCTGAGTTTCAACTTCCCCAGAAGTGTTAATCCAGGTGCAGCAGTCAGTGTTGGCCACAGCACAGACACCTCCTTGCTCAGCTAAAATATCGTCAAGGGCTATCTTGTTACCAAGAACAACTTTGGCCAGAGAGTCTAAGGACTTTTGTTGAGCAGCAATTGTCTTAGCAGCAGATTCTGCAGTATGTTCAAGAGTTAAGGAGAAATTCCTGACTGTAGCCTCATTTACATTTACTCCTAACCAGGGAAGTAGGCACCTGCCAAAGGAAGTGAATCCTGAATCATGAGGACCTCCTGGTAGGTCCTTCTAACTTGATGATGTAAATTCAGGGGAGCTGACCAGTGGGCTGTCTCAGTTCTTTTGTGAACAGTTAAGGGCACAGTTAGATAACTAAGAGACATTGCCCGGTTGTGCACCTGCCATCCAGGCATTCATAGGCCCAGGGAGAATGATAATCACCACAGGTAAAGATAAACCCTGTCAAGGACAAGCCATGCTTGTTGAGGTGGTACTATTAATGGATTCATTTGCAGGAATTGTTACATTTGCCCATTCAAGCCAGGGGTCAATTAGGTTTTCGGTGCATTTGGAAAGCAAATCTCCTAGTTTGAAATAAAGAGTTGTTCTAAATACCTTGCAAAGATCGGTGCTGCTGGTGAGATCTTTTCCTGATTGGGGCAGATCCGATCTAGATAATCATGAGAACGTGAGGTTGCAAATGTACTAAGATTTATATAGGTATTTGTGTCTAATTGGGCAAGTACAGTTGTAATTGGAGAAAGGTAAAAACAAGGCACTGGATGTTCTGGCCATAAAAGCCAGACTCTGTAAGAGACTTCTAAGGGGGGCTAATTGTAGTTTGTGGTGATATTGGGAATAGAAGAGAAACTGGTCACAGGGAGGACCGGGGGTCTCTAGCATCATGGAGAGATCAGAGTCTTTGATGATAAATTCAGCAGTCTGAAAGGTTACCCCACTTAGCAATGGCCTGGGAGACAAGGATGATAGGGTGTTATCTTTCCAGGTCAACGCCAGAGTAAAGGAAAGAAAGAGAAGAAAGGGTTTCATGATTAGTTAGAGTATGAAGTCTTGACCCGGTGTCTGGAGTGGAAGCAGTCTACATTGCAGTCAGCTACTTCTCCCCTTCCTTGTTAATTTGATTCAGAGGGCTGCAGTGTCAGTACAGGACCAGAGAGCAGGTTGAGCCCTCTTCAGCTGTGAGATGTGTACCCAAGGCTCAATGCCTTCTAGTTTTGCAGGAGTGTCAGTGGTCAGGAGCATTTGGTAAGGTCCCATCCCAAAAGGGTTCGAGGGCTGTCTTCCTCTGATGACATTTCCAGAATACCCGGTCACCAGGGTCTAGACTATGACCAGCAGGATCCTTTAAATTGGGATCTTTAACCTGTTGATGATAGGTGTTAGCGTAAGACATTAAGGACTTATAGTAGCTGGTCATATTAGTGTGAGATAAGAAGGGATCAGCAGAAAGTTGTGTACCGATAGACATTGGTCTACTGGCGACTATCTCATGGAGTGAGAGTATGTTTCCCCAAAGGGGTACTGTGAACAGTCAGCAAACTAGAGGCAATACCTTAGGCCAAGGGAGTCTAGTGGGGTTTCAGCAAGTTTAGAGATTCTGAGTTTGAGGATCCCATTAGTTCTCTCAACCTTGCCTGATGATTGAGAGTGATGGGGACAGTGATAATTCCAAGAAGTTTACAAGGTTTCTGTTAAGGCTTGTATGATTTGCCTGGGGAAGTGGGTGTCTCCATACTGGAGATTGTGGAGGGTATACCCCAAGTGGGAAACGTGTTTTTCAATAGTTTCTTTGCCACTGGGAGGGCATCAGCCTTTTGGTAGAGGAAGGCTTCAACCCATCCAGAAAACAATACGTGCAATAACAAGAACATATCAATAACCCATACTAAGTGGCAGTTGAATGAAGTCCAGCTGTGGTGTTCAAACGGTCCAGAGGGAGGAAGTTTGAGACCTCGATGAACAAAAATAGTCTTTCTAGGATTATGGACCTGGCAAGTCAGACATTGGTGGTAAACTGTTTTTGCAATTTCGTAGAAGTCTCCCCACCAATGTTTATTTGTAATTTGAGTCATTTTAATCTCACTATGGTGAGTGAAGGAATGAAAAAACTGAAAAATGAGGTTTGCCAGGGAGCAAAGAAGAACGAAGCAGCCATCTTGGGTGTTTCCAGAGCTCTGATTGTTCATTTAATTTATAGCCATTGTTTGCCCATCGTGATTTCTCTGATTCAGGTGCAGACTGTTTCCATGTTGCAAGGACATAGGATGGCAAAATTCTGGCACCAAGGGGTCATTTTTCACAGAAGCAGGATGGACTTAATCTACACGAGCCATGACCTTAATAGACTCTGTTGTTGCTGCGTTTGCGTGAAAGTCAGGTAGAGCATTTTCCTGATACTCAGGTTCAGTCTTTTTAGTGTGGGCCTCAATTTTGATGGCAGCAATGTCAGAAGGTAAGAGGATAGCAGTAAGAAGTTCGTTTACTTGTTGTTCTTTTTGATTGGGGTCCCAGTGGATGTAAGAAACATCCCCAAATCACAAATGATCCCAAAGTTATACTGGCGATCAGTATAAATATTAACAATTTGTCCTTCTGATAACTAGCATGCTCTGTAAGGGCATGGAGCTCTGCTGGCTGGGTTGATTTAGCTTGTGGGAAGTGTACTCTTTCAAGTGGGTCATACTGGATAGTAATAGCATAACCAGCTTGGAAATTCCCTTTTTCATTTTTACAGTATGCCCCACCAACAAACAAGATTAGATCAGGACTAGTCAAAGCAGTGTCTTGTAAATCAGGACACGTTGTCACAAAATGGGACGTTATTACCTCACAGTCATGGGGCTTGCCTTCCTCGGGCAGGAGTAGTAATGTGGCAGGATTAAGAACATTGCAATGGTTAAGATGCAGATTATGTGGTGAGAGCAGAAGGCTCTCGTAGGAGGTTAGTCTGCTTGCAGAGAGGTGTTGAGTTAGTTCAGAATTAGGAAGACCTTGAACAGCGTGTGGAGTTTGTAAACAAATGTCATTTCCAGGGTTAAATCCGCCAAGGCTTCCACTGAATTTGCAGCCGCAGCTGTAGCCTTAAGGCAGTCAGGGTACGCGCGAGTAACTGAATCAAGTCGCAGGCTGTAACAGGCAATAGGCCCACATTTATTACCGTGTTCTTGCATGAACATTCCCAGGGCTTGGTTATCTCTTTCATGCACAAATAAGGTGAAAGTTCTTGAATAGTTAAGGAGGCCCATCAAGCTGTTCTTCCTGTGCTTGTTTCAATCTTAGAAAGTCCTGCTCATGTTTATCTTCCCAAGGAAGGGGTTCAAGGACTGAAATTTTAGAGAGTTCATAGAGTGGGGAAGACAATAGAGAAAAATAAAGAATCCATAGTCTACAATAGCTAGCCAGGCCTAGGAATCCACAAAGCTGTCGCTTAGTTGTGGGCCTAGGAAATCCTTGGATTAGTTTGCTTCTTTTTGGAGATAGCTAGATTCCCTCAGCACTGAGATTGTGACCTAGGTAATGAACAGTGTCTAGAGACAATTGTAATTTCTCCTTAGATTTTACGTCCCTTTTCAGCTAACTGTTACAGTAAATAAATGGAATCCTTTATGGACGACTCTTTGGTAGCTGAGCGTAGCAAGAGATCATCTACGTATTATAAAAGGGTCGATTTCCTGGGGAATTGGAGGATGCTTAAGTCTTGGTAAAGCACGTGGGAGAAATAAGAAGGGGCCTCAGGCCTCTAGGCCTAAGTCAGGCCCTAGAGGCCTGACTGTCCAGGTCTATTGTTGATTGGTCCAAGTAAAGGCCAGTAGATATTGGTCGTTAGGGTCTACAGGGATGCTGAAGAAGGCTGAACGTAGGTCCATGACAGTGAGCCACTTTGAATCTGGTAGAACTTGTGACAAAAGGGTGTTTCAGTTTGGAAATCCATAGTAGTAGTTTATCAGAGGGTTCCTCGGAGCCCTGTCAACTCTGGGAGGGGCTCATGTAGGGGTCCTCCTTTGGGGGCAGATACGGGGGATTCGAGTTGATGTTGAAGAATTTGGATACGGCCTTTGAGGATGATATCTTTTCCAGTGTCCCAGTTGATTACAATTGAGATATCGATCCCTGCACTAGCGTTTTGATGATGGACCCCTGGGAGAGTGCAATGGGGGAAGCTTAGGTGTTATTTTAGGTCTCTGGCCTTGGAGCTGCTGTAGCTGTAAGGCCAATAGCTTGGCAGACTTTTGCCTGTAGTCTTGTTCCAAAGTCCTTCAAAGTGCTCAGCTATGGTCAGTCAGACTGGTGGCCTCTCATCCTATTTTCTGCCTTTTTATCAGTCCACTAATCTCAGCAGCTAATCCATTTACAAATAGGGCAGCTAGAACAGGCTGAGTGACCTCATTTATTGTGTGGAACCTGGAATGCTGTAGGAAGACGGCTTCCAGATGGGCTTTAAAATCTGCCATGGATTCATCTTTCTTTTGTTTGCTTGTTTGAATAATAGACCAATCAATGTGGGCAGGGAAGACTCTAGGAATGGCTTTTAAAAGATTGGTTGCTATTTTGCGAGCTTTTTCTGGTTCATGAGGGGACCATGTTGAAGAGCGAAGATCTTGAATATCATCCTTGGGATTACGCCATTCTGCTTCCCACATTTATCTGTGGGCTTCAGCAAGTCCTATCAGCATGCAGCATAAGCTGATAAAGATCTGGCAACTGGGGGTCATGGGCCTGACAATGACTTTAAATTCTTCAGAAAACTTTTAGCGATCCTCCCTGGGTTTAGGAAATTCTTTAACTATGGGCCTTAGTTTGGTCTTTGACCAAAGAGTGAAAGATACCTGAAGAGGCTCACCAGCAGCCTCGGGTGGTCTTATTTTAAAAGGCAACTGTTTAGTAGCCTCTTCAGAGCGAAAAGGCAATTCAGACAGAGAGTTAGTAGACCGTGAGCGTTCAGGTCAAGGAGGATAGAGGGGAGCAGTAGGAGTCACGTCAGTCTTATTATCTTTTGTTTTAGATACCTCTGTGTCTTTAACTTTTCATTAGCATTTTGCGACAAATTTTTTAATGAGGCTATTTTGGAATCTTGAAGGCTTTTGGAAACTTCTGTGTGCCAATTAAAATAGGTATCCCATTCTGTTTGGTTAATTTGGGAACCGTTGTTTTCAAGTGCACTTCTTAAATGAATGATCTTGTCTAACTGGAACATTTTCCGTAATGGCTATTGTCATTCTAGGTTGTTTTTAGTAATATTTTGCCACTTTTGTAGATATTTATAGCTTCCAGGATCATAGTTCTTAGGCATAAAATAGGCAGGTGTGCTGGAAGGTGGCATGCTTGACTCTCGATCCCATTCTTTTTTAGCTAAGCCTTTGGGTCTCTCAGAGGCAAACTAATACTTAAGGGGGATGTGCCACTGAGTTGGAGACTGTGTGGTGTTTTACACTGTATCTTGTGGCATGGAAATTTTCTTGAGGTTGGCAGGTCACCTAGTGTCAATCTAACCCATTCCATGACCAACTTATCCTAACAACTTTTCAGTGTTCGACTCCTGCCCACCAAAAAATGTGGCTCTTTGGTTTCCAAGATTCCATTAGCAATAGCCTTTACCTGCACAAAACACACTGGACCCAATCCAGCTTAAGTCCAGATCCAGTCCAGTTTTTAAGTCAGATTTAGTCTGATTCCGGCTGGTAACTACCAACAGTTTCCAATGTGGAGTCCGGGGAATGGGGAAAGGACTGAACCAGCAGACCCCCAATGAATGGAGACTGTGGACTGGGGTTCCACACAATGGTGAACTGTGGAGTGAACCACCAGCAGTTCCCAGTGTGGAATTTGGGGACAGAACCAAGAGCTGGGGTTTTCCACTTAAAATGGGAAACTGTGGAAAGCCAATTAGATCGAGAAATCTGCACAAAGAGAGTGGAGCTCAGAACTGACAGGAGTTTACCCACAGCCTTCAGAAACAATGAGAAAGACAGAACTCAAAAGTGTTTGCGGGTACCACGCCTGTGTATCTTGTTGTTCCCAAAGCTGTCAGAAGTCTCCTTCGATCCCACTGCTGCCACCAAATCTGTTAAAAAACAAAATACAATTGAGTAAATTTGAAGATCTTATTTAATAATTCATAAATCAGACAGCCTCCCATCTAGCAAATAGAAAGGTGCTCCGAGGAGCTGTACAAGATGAAAGGTGTTTATAGGCAGAAAGGGGTGGAAAAAGGAAGTTTCTAGCAAAGAGCGCATTGTTTGTGGCAAGGTCCTCTTCCTTTGGGGGACAGAAAAGGCCTATTGGGCAGATTACCTCACTAGTGCTGACCAGGTAGTTCCAGATTGACTGGTTAAAGGTTACATTCCTGAGCCAGCACTGATGGCCTAGTTGTTAAAGTTCGGTGCTCACCACTTTGGCAGCCCGGGTTCGCTTCCCGGTCTTGGAACCACACCACCTGTCTGTCAGTTGCCATGCTGTGGCGGCGGCTCACATAGAAGAACTAGGATGACTTACAACTAAGATATACAACCATGTACTGGGACTTTGGGGAGGAAAAATAAAAGAGGAAGATTGGCAACAGATGTTAGCTCAGGGTGAATCTTTCCCTGGAAAAAACAAAAAAGAAAAAAAGAATGGTTCAATGTTTATAAAAAAAAAAAGAGGCTACATTCCTGGGAGACTGTAATTAGGTTAGGTATGAAGTCTTGGTTTGGTGATGTGGGCTTAGCACAAGTCACTCCATTTTGGGCCAGTTGTTTTCTTTTTTTAACAAGGGGTATCGTGATTATCCTCAGGTTACAGGTGAGCTCATGTAAGTTGTCTAATACTGCATCCTATTACAATGCCTCTCTCTCTCTTTAATCAATCCTGTTGCTTCTATTTCCACTGCTGCTACTCCAGTCCAGGTTCTTGTGTGTGCTCCTCTCTCAGGGAATATCTATTGACACTTTATCAGCTTGGGGAGATCTAATCTCCCCTGTCCTGAGGCTTCCGAAGGCACTTATTCCCTCTTCCACGCTACAGCTAAACCTGTGCACACTGATTTTTGTACTTTATATGCAAGACTGTACTATAATTATTTGTGTATGTTGGCCCCTCTTATTGTTCACTCCCCAAGTAGTGGGATTTTTCTCTGTATCTCTAGAATCTAGCAAAGGCTTGGTACATAGTCAAGAGTCGAGAGCAAGGATTGACTGTGAAATAAATGACTAAATGAATGTATGAATGGAAAAAAATTTAACCACAAGCGAAGGACTCGAGGGCAGTTGCCCTACCACACAGGAAGGCACTCCTTCCCTTTCCTGGGCAGTTGGGGAGCCCAAAGAGGCAGAGCCAGAGTTTAGAAGGAGCAATTGGGCCTTTTCTTCCCCCCTACCCCAGCCCCATTTTTCACTTAGGGACCAGAACCCTAAGGGGTGAGAGAGACCGCCAGGTGAGTCTGCCCAAGGCCGTTTGTGCCTGCTTCCCTCTGGAACGCCTAGAATGTCCAGCACCAGCAGGGGATAGACACAGCAGAGCAGAAGGGAGCCTTTTAGGCAGTGAGAGGGCCTGAGATACTGCCTCTTGCAGCAGCCTCCCCCTGCTACCCCTTCTGGTCCTGGACTGTGGCTGGTACCGAGGAAGCCCAGAGTGGCCCCCAATCTGAGAGATGAGGGCTGGTGGGACAAGTCAGGGCTAGCAGGAGGGGAGCAGCCCAATAATCAAGATAGATAACACTTTAATGCAATACTTTAAAAATAGTCAAATTGGCAAACCACAGCCCTTGGGCTGGCTGCCTGGTTTTGTAAATAAAGTTTTATTGGAACCAGGGCCAAGATTAGAGGGAGGCAAGTGAGACAGGGTTGTGCAAGTGCTGGGTTGGATCCTGCCTCTATTAAAATTTCAATATTTTGTTCAGATTTTTTGGCATTAATTTTTATTTTTTAAAAATATTACAGGCTGCTGTCTGTATCTATGCCTTTGTGGGATTCACAAAAATGCACCCCTTCTGGGAGGATAAACTACCAAAGGCACCCCCTCCTCTGGACTGACTTGGCGACTGTGCACGGCCTGGTGAGCAGGACACAGGCTGGATTTCAGTTTCTGTTCACCCCCTTGGCAGACGCCTCTGTATGGAACACGATCTGCACAACTATATGAGGTGGCCTCATCCAGAGAACAGACCACAGGTCACCCCACCCACAGCCACTTCAGTGGCAGATGTAGCACAGACAGAAACCAATGCCCAAGGACCACAGAGAACAGGCTCGCCCTCAGTACAAGACAGGGGAACCTTTTGCTTGGTGCCATGATGTTATGTAAGCCTCCTTCCGTGAATGAGGCATCCTGGGAAGGAGGCAAGGATAGAGACAACCAGAAACCCTGATGGGGAGTTTGGACTTTGAATTTGAATCTGGAATCAGCTGAGTGTTGACTCCAAAGAAGCTTTAAAAGGGAAATGACTCAATTACTTTTCCTTGGCAAGATTAAATGTTCTCTGCTATCAGGAGGAACAGGGCTTCGGAATTGTATGAGTTATCTATTGCTGCATGACAAATTACCCCAAAACTCAGGGGCTTAGACAGCAATAACTTTTATTATCTGAAGGTTTTCGTGGGTCAGGAATTCAGTGGAGGTAAAGAAGGGACAGCTTGTCTCTGCTCCGTGATGACTGTGGCCACAGCTGGAACCCCAAAGTCTCCAGACTGGAGTTATCACCGGGTCTGAGGATCTATTTCCAAGGTGGTGCACTCACGTGGCTTGGAAATTGGTGCTGGCTGTTGATGGGTGGGCTCATTACTCTCCAGGCAGGCCTCTTCACAGGGATGCTTGAGTGTCCTCATGGCACGGCAGCTGGCTTTGCCCAGAGTGAGCACCCCGAGACAGACAGAGAGAGAGAGAGAGAGAGAGAGAGAGAGAGAGAGAGAGAGAAAGGAAGAGGGAAGGCACCACAGGTATCCTTTTATAATCTAGCCTCGGAAGTCCCATAGCATCACTCTTCCACATTCCGTTAGTTAGAAGTGAGTCACTAGGTTTGGTCCACAGTCAAGGAGAGGTGAGTTAGACTCCACTTTGTGAAGGAAGGATTGTCAAAATATTTTGGGGACATTTTTTTAAAACCACCACAAGAAGGAAGTTAGGTTCAGTTATAGAGTGGTAAAGAAAGTCACGTTCCTGCACATCTCAGTTATGACTGTATCCGTTTGACCCTGCTACATGCATCCTAAATACTCCTTGGATCTGACCTGTTCTCTCCATCTCCACTGCCACTCTCCTAATGGTATGGGTCACCATTATCTCTCACCAAGACTCTTATAACAGCCTCATAACTGTCAGGATTTCTCTGCCTCCACTCTGTTTTCCACCAGTGACCAGAGCACATTCTTTCTCAAATGCAGACAAACCATACCACTCTCCAGTTTAAAATCATTCAGTGGCTTTCTTTTTATTAATTGACGTATAATTCACATACCATAAAATTCACCATTTTAAAGTATACAATTCAGTGGTTTTTAGTATTTTCGCAGAATTATGCAGCCATTACCAAAATCAACTTTAGAACATTTTCATCACCACAAAAAGAAACCTGGTACCCATTTGCAGTCACTCCCGTATCCCCTCAGCACTGCTAGTCCTAGGCAACTACTAACCAACTCTCTGTCTCCATAGATTTGCCTATTCTGGACATTTCACGAAAATGGAATCATACAATATGTGGCCTTTTAGGTGGCTTCTTTCACGGAGCATACTGTTTTGAAGGTTCATCCATGTTGTAGCATGTATCAGTACTTCATTCCTTTTTATGGCTGAATAATTCTCCGTTGTATGGAGAAACCACATTTGGTTTATCTATTCATCGGTTGATGGACATTTGGGTTGTTTCCACTTTTTGGTTATTATGAATAATGCTGCTATGAATATTAGTGTACAAGTTATATATGGACATATGTTTCCAGTTCTCTTGGGTATATATGTAGGAGTGGAATTGCTGAGTCATATGGGAACGGTGCCATTCTACTGGGTGTAAAGTTGTGTTTCACTGTGGTTTTGATTTGCATTTCTCTGATGAGAATCTTTTCGTGAGGTTATGGGTCATTTATATTTCTCCTTTGGAGAAATGTTTATTCAAATCCTTCGCCTGTTTTTAAATTTTTTTTTTGTCTTTTTATTGCTGAGTTGTAAGGGTTTTTAAAATATATATATATTCTGTATACTAGACCGTTACCTATGGCTTCCTTTTGTTCTTAGGTTGAATCTCAGCCCCTTCATCTGGCCTACAAGGCCCTTGCTGATCTAACCTGGTTTCCTTCCTATGGCTCCATCTCCTGATCCTCTCTTCCCTTCACTGCTAACCTTTTTTCACTCCCTTGTCCAAGATATGTTCTCTATCACAAGTGGCCTTTCGCACATGCTCTTCCCTCTACCAGGACACTATTCTCCCTTCTTGCCCAGCTAATGTCCACTCATCTTCCACTTAAGGTCCCTGCTTGAGGGCTAAGAAGGTGGTGATTGTGGACAGGTTCCATGGCTGACTGTTGGTCTGTGTACAGGGCCCTGCCTCTCTGGGGAAACCTGGATTCTGGTCCTTTGATGATGATAGTGAGGTGGTGGAAACTGATTGCAACGCTATCAAGACGGGCAGTAAATACCTCAGGGCTAGATAGGATTTTAAAGGTCATTTAGCCCAACTTCCTGCCCCCAAATTGGAGCCTCTCTGTAGCATCCCCATCCAGCCTGTCCTGTCCCTGGATGCTACCAAAGACAGCAAAACCAGTCCTCTGGGGATACTCAACATTGTCTTTGGGAAAAGGGGACGCTGTGTTTATCTGCAGTCAGACCATCCTGGGCTGGAATTCTGGCTCTGCTCTCAGCTAAGGAATCTAGGGCAGGTCTCCTTAACTTCTGTAAGCATTAGTTAGTTTGTCTGTTTAATCCACAGATTGGGACTAGGTAGTAAAATCCCCCTCACCGGGTTGTTTTTTTGGCACAGAGCAGGTACTCAGCAATGTTAGTTCCCTTCTCCTCCTATTATAAAATTCTTTCTTAGACTAAGGCTAAATCTGTTCCCCTGTGAATTTTAAACATTGGTGTTGAAGCCACAGGGAGCACATCTCTCTCATCCATAATGTCTGTTTCGCATTTGGAGTCTGTCCCCTTAAGAGCTTCTCTTTTGTAAACTCAACATCACCACTTCCTTCAGCTGCTCTGCTCCAGTCACCCGTGCTGATGTGGGCCTCATCTAGACATCCTTGCGAGGCAAATCCATTCCACGGATAATGGCTGGATTATCCATGGTTTTAGGTCATTTCTGGCAGGATGAGAGCTGTGTCTGATTCACTGCACTTTGTAGGGCCCTTTGCACATGGTAAGTACCCAATAAATATGTGTTGACTAGGCCTGCCTCCCTTGGTCAGAGTGAGTACTCTAGCCCTGTGTCCCTCCTCCCTTCCTTAGCTGCTTCTTGAGCCCAGGGAGTGAGGCAGACAGTAGTATTGTAGGATGATTCACTCATTCATTATTTCAACATTTACTGACTACATAGTGGTAAAGCAAACACCAGGCTAAGGGCTCTAATAAGGAATCTATTTGTTTCCTAGGGCTGCAGTAACAAAGTACCACAAACTAGGTGGCTTAAAACAACAGAAATTTATTCTCTCACAGTTCTGGAGGCCAGAAGTCCAAAATCAAGGTGACAGCTAGGTCATCCTCTCTCTGAGGTCCTAGAGAGGAATCTGTTCCATGCCTCTCTCCTAGCTTCTGATGGCTTCCAGCTGTCCTTGGTGTTCCTTGGTTTGTAGAGTCATCATTTCAAAGCATCTCTGTCTTCACATGACCTTCTCTCCTGTGTGTCTGTTTCTAAATTTCCTTCTTTTTTTCCCCCCTTTTTCTCCCCAAAGCCCCAGTAGATAGTTGTATGTCATAGTTGCACATCCTTCTAGTTGCTGTATGTGGGACGCGGCCTCAGCATGGCCGGACAAACAGTGTGTCAGTGTGCACCCGGGATCCGAACCCGGGCTGCCAGTAGTGGAGCACGTGCACTTAACCGCTAAGCCACGGGGCTGGCCCCGTCTAAATTTCCTTCTTAAAAAGACAGCAGTCATATTGGATTTAGGGTCCACTCGAATCCAGTATGACTTCATCTTAACATGATTACATCTGCAAAGACCCTATTTCCAAGCAAGGTTCACATCCACAGGTTCCGAGTGGACATGATTTTGGGCAGGACAATATTCAACCCAGTACGTTCTGCCCTGTAGCCTCCCAAAATTCATATCTGTCCCATGTGCAAAATACATTCCGCCATCTCAACATCCTTAAAAGTCTTAACCCATTCCAGCATTAACTCTAAATCCAAAATCTCATCTAATGTTATCAACTCAAAAAGTTCCAGATCTCATCATGTAAATCATTTCAACTGGGTATGGATGAGGCTCTGAGTATGAGCCATCCTGGGGCAGCACTCCCCTCCATCTGTGGACCTGTGAAACTAGAGACCGAGTTATCTGTTTCCAAAGTACAATGGTGGGAGAGGTGTAAGATAGAAATTCTCATTCTGAAGGGGAGAATAATGGAAAGAATAAAGGAGTCACTAGTTTAAAGCAAGTTTGCAATCCAGTAGGGCAAGTTCCATTAGGTTTCAAGGTCTGAGAGTAATCCTCTATGGCTTGATCCACCCTCTGGGCCCTCAGTGGCGGCTCTCCCTCTCTGGCCCCTGCATCTGTGACTCTACCCTCCAAGTCATTCTTCCTTCATTTTGTCCCATCTCTTTCCCTTTCAGTCCAGGCTGCTAGTGTTTCCAGTGATATAAAATTCTTGAAAACCTTGTGGGTCTCCTATGTATGTCAAAAGGATCCATACCATTAGCCATGAGGGCTTTCCACAGATCCTTCCTGGGTAATCACACCTCTATCCCTGACTTTGGCTGAGAAGGTTGATTGGATCCATAAGTCACATGCTTAATCTCGTTAGCAAAAGTTGTCCAGTCACACCCTTGGCCCTGTCTCTAGAGCACTCTGTCTAGATAGGCTGAGAATTTTCCACATCAAGTGCTGGTTCCTTTTTGCTTAACTATTCATTCTTCAATTTATCTCTTTCTTCTTACATTTTACTATAAGTGGCAAGGAGAAACCAGGCCACAGCTCCACACTTTGTTTGAAAATCTCCTCAGCTGAATACTCAAGTTCTACTTTCCACCCAATGGTAGGACACAATTTGGCAAAAGATTTCTTTATAACAAGGGTCATCTCACCTCCGGTGTGCAGTAACATGTTCCTTCTTTCCTTCTGAGACTTCCCCAGAAGCACCTTTAACATTAATATTATAGCAACATTCTGTTCATGACAATATGTGTATTTTCTAAAATGATAGAAGCTTTCTCTACAGCTTTCCTTACTTCCTTCTGAGCTCTCACCAAAATCACTTTTAATGTCCATATTTCTACCAACAGTCTCTTCCAGTCAGTCTAGATTTTTTTCTATAATGAACCTCAGAATTCTTTCAGCCTCTACCCATTACCCAATTCTAAAGCCACTTCCACATTTTCAGGTATTTGTTACAGCAGCACCCCACTTCTTGGTACCAAAATCTCTCTTAGTTTCTTAGAACTGTAGCAACGAAGTACCACAAACTGGGTGGCTTAAAACAATAGGAATTTATTTTTTCACAGGTCTGAAGGCTAGAGGCCCAAAATCAAGGTGACAGGAGGGTCATGCTCCCTCTGAGGTTCTAGAGAAGAATCTATTCCATGCTTCTCTCCTAGCATCTAGTTACATCTGGCAATCATTGGTCTTCCTTGTGTCAAAAAAGAGACAACAGGCCCAAAACAGAGTCACTTGTGCTAAGCCCACATCACTGAACCAAGACTTAATACCTAACTTAATTACAATTTCAACCTCTCCCATGAGTGGAATCTTGAAGTCAGTCTAGAATTACCTGGTCAGCACTAGTGAGGTAATCTGCCTGATAGACCCCTGCCATGCCCTAGGGGAGGTGACTTTGCCACAAACAATTTACTGCTTGCTAGTAACTTCCTCGTCCTGCCTCCTTCTGCCTATAAAAGTCTTACATTGTGTACAGCTCTTTGGAGCTCCTTTCTATTTGCTAGATGGGATGTTGCCCGATTCATGGACCACTGAATAAAGCCAATAAGATCTTTAAAATTTACTCAGTTGAATTTTGTTTTTTTAACACTTGGCTTGTGGAATCATCACTCCAATCTGTCTCCGGCTTCACATGGCATTCTCTCCTGTGTGTCTCTGTTTCCAGACTTCCCTTTTCTTAAAAGGATACCAGTCATATTGGATTTAGGGCCCATCCTACTCCAGTATGACTTCATCTTAATTACATCTGCAAAGATCCTATTTCCAAATAAGGTCATATTCACAGGTTGTAGGTGGGCATGAATTTTGGAGGGACACTATTCCACCCAGTACGAGAAACAATCCCTGCTCTCAAGGAGCCCACAGTCTAGTGGAATGGGGAGCAGACGTATTAACAGGAGTAATGTAGTGATGGAGAGAAGGGCACATGGAGCAGAGAGCTTGTGCTGGGGAGGGTGGGTGGGAGGAGGGGGAAGGACGACAACTGAACGAAGCCTCCCAGGGGAATAGGAGTTGGCAAGGGAAAGGATGTGAGACGGTATTCCAGGCAGAGTAAAGGCATGGAAAAATGGCCTGGGGTGTGCAGAGAACTACTAGGAGTTGGTGATGCTGGAGCATAAATTGGGGGGTCAGGAAGTGATGAGAGATGAGGCTGGGGAGGTGAGCAAGGCTGGTTGTGCAGTGCTTTGTTCATCATGGGCCTTATCCTATAGATGATTGGAAGCCGTCAGAAAGTTTTAGGCAGGAAAATGATAAGGCCAAATATGTCTAGAAAGATGACTCTAGCATCAGTGTAGGGGGGGTTGGAGGGGTGAGACTGGAGGCCAGCTGTGATGGACTGAATGTTTGTGTCCCCCTCAAATTCTTATGTTGATATCCTAACATCTAACGTGTATTAGAAGGTGGGGCCTTTGGGAGGTGATTAGGTCATGAGGCTCGAGCCCTCGGGAATGGGATTAGTGCCCTTATAAAAGGACCCTAGAAAGCTCTCTCATGACCTTTTTCCACCATGTGAAGATAGAGAGCTCTCTCACTCTCGTTTTCTACCATGTGAGGATACGATAAGAAGTCTGTAGCCTGGAAGAGGGTCTCACCAGAATCTGACCATGCTGGCACCCTGATCTTGGATTTCCAGCCTCCAGAACCGTGAGAAATAAATTTCTGTTGTTTACAAGCTGCCCACTCTACGGCCTTTGTTATAGCAGCCTGATCAGACCAAGCCGCCAGCAAACTTGTTGTAGGCTGTTGCTGTTCCAGGCTAGAGATGTGAGGCTGTCAGCTGCTAACGTGGACCTTGTCCAGTTTGCTTGGACTGTTCCTCAGGAATAGGCCTGCACCACAAACTCCGTTTTGCAGACAGAACTTGACCTTCGTAAAAGGAAAGCAGAGGAAGACATCAGAAATTGTTCTGCAGGAGCAAAGGTTGGATTTCCAGAGGATCTGAAGTCAAGGCTGAATTTCCCAATGAGCGAGCTGGGCTCCACTTGGCATTTAGAGATCCCAGGGTTTGCTTTCCATTGATTTCCAGTGGGAACCTCCTTCACACCCCTGGTCTTCCTCTTACACTCTCGGTCCCCTGTCAGGTGAAGTTTCTAGCAAGACCTGAAACTTTTCAATAGTGCCCAGTTGGGAAAGGAGCCCTTGGGCCCTGAGCAGCCTGGAGAGGCCCCTTTCCTGTAGGACTCTGTAATGCACTCTCTTTCCTGGGCTAAGGAGATCTTCCGTGGGCCAGTCCAATTGTGAGTGGCCTGGGGTCCAAGACCCACAGGGCCCTCCTCTCCCCAGCCCACCTGTGCCCTTACTGTTGGCTGTTTAGCGTGAGAGGCTCCTCTCCTTTTAGGACACTTTGTAATGCAACCTTTTTTCTCCAGTCTAGACAAAGGAGATATTCTACAGGCAGCTGTCAATGTGAGTTTTGGATGTAAGTCTCACTGCAGGCGGGAGTTGAAAGGCCTAGAGCCCAGGCTGCGGGACCATCCCCTGTCTGCTGGAGGTAGAGTGATGAAAGAAGTGTGCAAAAGTGCAACCCAAGAGAGATGGAATTCGGGGATGGCTGGGGAGTGGACACTTCGTGCAGCAGCCCAGACAACTGCTTTCATTGATTCATTCAGTCGTTCTACATGGAAACAATGTGAAAGACTGAAATGGACCAAAAAGATTATTGGGTGTCCTAATAATTCTTGGTTTTTTCAACCTTTCATTGTCTTTAAGCTATTGTGCAGCTCTGGAAATTGTAGAAAACTGGTAAACATGCAAATGCTCGTTGCCTTTAAAAATGCAACTTAACTGTGTTCAGTGGAATGTTAGTTGATTATTGCCCTGTGAATAGACCCGTCTTACATTTATTTGTAAATTAATTTCAGCATTCCTTATTTGCCTGGACTGAATGTGTTCCCCTCCCCGTAAATTCATGTTTGACGCCCTAACCTCCAGTGTGGCTGTGTTAGGAGATGGGACATCTAAGGCAGGACTAATTAAGGTTAAATGATGTCATAGGGTCTGGCTCTGACCCCATAGGTTTAGTGTCCTTATAAGAAGAGACACCAGAGAGCTCACTCTCTCTCTCCCTGTCCCTTGTACACCCACACACCAAGGAAAGGCCATGTGAGGACACAGTGAGCAGGCAGCCGTGCACAAGCCAGAAAGAGAGCTCTCACCAGAAACTGACTGTGGCACCCTCATCTTACCAGAAACTGACCCTGCTGGCACTCATCTTGTGCTTCCAGCCTCCAGAACTGTGAGAAATAAGTTTCTGTTGTTTAAGCCCCCCAGCCCGTGGTATTTTGTTATGACAGCTCGAGCAGACTAAGACATCTATATTTGAGGTTCTTGGAGTTTTCCTTTGAACCAATTATAACATCTCACTGGTTCCCCCATTAATTAATGAATCACATAAGATTTTTGACACAGGTTGATTCTACATGTGTAAATGAGAGTCATGATTTTATCCTTAAGACAAAAATGATTCTTTGACCATTCAGTCATTCAGCTAACGGTTGCTGATGCCTTCTGTGGCCCAGGCCCCAGGCTGACGGTTGGGAATAGGAAGATGTTAACACAGTCCGTGTCCTCAAAGAGCTGGTTGTCTAGTGCCGGGGCAGGCGGGGACACAAATCAGTGGTCACCATTGAGTGACACTGTTGAGGCTGCAGTCGGAGGAGGTGGCTTTCAGCAGGGATTTCGGGCAGGACTGGGCTTTTCTTAGTGGGAAAAGGGTGAGTTCTGGAATCAGACAGGCCTAGGTCCAAGTCCTAAATCCACCACTTCAAAGCTTTGTAACTGCAGATAGATTAATTTTCTTATCTGTAAAATAAAAACAGTAGCATTTTAGTGTTGAGGGGTTGCGAGAAATAAGTGAGGTGCTGTGTATAAGGAGCCTGGCCTCGTACCTGACATTCAGAAGATGCTCCATAAATGTTAGTATTCTCGTCCCTTCTTGGCTGTGATTTCGGAAGTGCAAGGAAGGCCCCCAATTCCTATTTCTCCCTGCTAGAGGACACCTGAAATTCCTTTAGTAGAGGAAAATCCTTTCATTACACAGCTAGTGAAGGGATTGCCGTGTAAACAGCCTGGGACAGGAAATACAGTGACTGCAACACAGCTTAACGTGTAATTTGCTGATGCCAGGGCTTCCGCCGGGAGAAGGCTTTGCTAGGAATCCCCCCTTGCCTGTGAGTGCCCGCAAGGGCATTGTCACATCTCCGACCTCATCTAATCCTCCCAGCGCCTCCCGGAGAGGGCAGGGCCAGGACAATCATCCTCATTTCATGGAGGAGGGGACCTGGGGCTCTGAGCAGCGATATAGACAGCCTGCTCAAGGTAACCCAGCTCCGACCTGGGTCTCTGGACTTAAACAACACACTCTTTCCTCCAAAGGGTGAGAGAAGGGAGAGAAGGAGGGAGGAAAGGGAAGGAGGGAAGAAGTTGCTCCAGAGAAGCGAGCTTGGAGACCCCAAACTCAGAGAAGCTCTGCTTAAAGGAAGCAGAGCCTGCCGGGGTGGTATCTGAGGGTCTGCCATCTACAAGCTGTGTGATTTTTAACCTCAGTTTCTTTTTTTATACAGTGGAGATAGTAATGCCTATTTCATAGGGTTGCTATAAGAATAAACGGGATAAAATAGGCAAAGTGTCAGCACAATACTAGAGTAGGAGGCTGCAAGCTGCACGGGGCAGGGACAAATCTGTCTTGTTCACCATCGTGTCTCCAGCAATCAGTAAAGCGCCGGGCACATGGTGAGCGCTCCGTAAGTAGGCATTACGTGAATGGATGAGTGGCATATGCTCCATAAATGGCCACTATTGTAATCATGATGTAGAAACGGGATTGCTGGTGCAACTAACCAAGGCTGGGGACGTGGAAGGGAGGCTGGAGGAGCTGGGTCTGCGGACATCTTCCATGTGGCTGTGGGGAGGGCAGGCTCAGGGAAGAGTTCAGGTTCTTTGGGCACTGGGGCTCTGGGACACGCTCTGCTCTGATTCGAGGGGCCAGGAGCCAAGATACCCTGCACTCAGGCAGAAGTTGTAGGCACACAGGTAAGCCCCAGATGGCTGAGGGAGACAGAAGCCCAAGTCCGTGCAAACGAACAGGGGCAGCTCAAGTGGGTGGTCCAAAGGCCATGCAAACAGCCCCCGGGAGGGTGGGCGGAGAGAGCTTTGCTGTGGCCCCCGTGCTGGAGGTGGGGGTCGTGGACGGCCAAGAAGGACCCAGGCTGCTGCCGCATTTCCTGAGCACTGCCTCCCCACCCCCCGCCTGGGTCCTGGCCCTGACACGGGGCCAGGATGTTCCATCAGGGGCCATCTCCGCTCCTTCTGTGGACCTCCTGGGCCCACGGTCTATGCCCAGGCCCAGATCTCCTAATGGATTTCTATCAAGTCACATGTTCTTGATGGAGCCTGTCTTTAGGAGAGATTAGTTGGACCCTCTGTCCCTGAGCCACAGAAGTCTCTGGGCTGTCTCCATCTGAATCTTCACCTCTGCCTTCTACGAGCCCCCTCCACCCCCTGCCCGGTTCCTTTCCAAGATCATTCAGGCTTACTCAACTCTCTCCCTTCTTAAAACAAAACAAACAAACCCAGCCTCCTTGGCCCCCACCTGTCTCTTCAGATAGCATCTTATCTTTTTTCCCCTCATAGCTTGCTGTCTTATGTTCTCACTTCTCATTCACTTTTCAAACCAATAAAAATTGGCTTCTACATGTTACTCCTCTGAGTGGAATTCCCAGTGGTCTCTGAAGTCACCAGTAACCCCCCACACCCTACACCCTCTTTCTAAATCCAGTGGACATTCTCAGGGTGTTCCTGACTTGAGCAGCATGGGACAACATGGAAGCCCCCTGTTGGAGTCCCTGCCCCTCCTCCCTTCCCTCTGGCTTGGCTGGCCTCTCTCAGTTTCCTCCGTGGGTTGCTCTCCCCGGGCCCCTCCCTTTCCTGGGGGTGCTCCTGGAGTTGTACCCAAGGTCCTTGCCTCCTCTCCCTCCACACGTTCTCCCTGCGTGAGCTCATCCTCCTCGTGGCTTTAATTACCATCTCCAGGCCCATGACCGCCTCTCCAGTGCAGGCTTGTCTCAGGAGCACACCGAGCAGCTTGTGAACATCTCTGCCTGGACACCTCATGGGCACCTCCATCTCCACATGTGCGGACTTGAACCACTGTAAACGCCCCCTCCGCGCATTCCCGCTGTGGTCACTACCTCCGTGAACATCCACCCAGTGGCCCATCAGAGATCTGGATGTGATTCTTGGCTCCTCTCTCTCTTTCACCCTCCAAGTTCAGTCTTTCTGTTGGATTTGACCCACTTATGCACTAGGTTTTCCCTCCTAATTAGCTTCCCAATCCACCCCCTTCCTTCCTTTCCCTGGTCCCCCACCCTAGCGTGGAAGCCTTCCTCTGTTCCAGCCTCTTCCCAGCCTCCTCACCTCCAGGCTTGCCTCTGCTTGTTCCTGCCTGTTCCTGCCTGCTCATCAGCTCGGCTGGTCTCACGCCATTGCTTTAGGTCTGGCACGTCCCCGTCCTCCATGAAGATTAGTGTCAGAGTTAAAAGGGGTGGTTCTGGAGCCGACAGACCTGGTTCAAATCCAGATGTCACCACTCACTAGCTCTGTGACTTTGGGCAAATTTCTTAACTGCTCTAAGCCTCAGTTCCCCGCTGTATACATGGTGGTCACTATGTCACAGCTTGTTGTGAATCAAGCATGTGTCTCTAGCTGCTTTTGCATTCTAGAGAAAGGCGCTAATTGCTGGCAGGGAGACAGGGGTCTTTGTTTTGGAAAATGAGGCCTTCCGGTGTGACTGATCAAGCTCTCCAGCCAGCCCTCACCCCCAGAGTGAAATGCGGGAAGAGAGGGCCAGACAGAGTGGGGCAGATGTGAGGGAGGGTCCAGCAGTGGGCCTGGAGGGCAGAGGCTGAAGAGAGAACGCAGGAGCTGTGACCGGCAGAGGAGGAACTTGCAAGAACGGGAGGCCTGGGGTTTAAATTCCGAGCCAGACTTAGAAAAGAACGTTCCACCTCTTCCCCAGTTACTCCCAACTTTCAGTAAAATTCTCTTATAAGTTCTGCCTCATGTTAGTAATGTTTGAAGGAAAACTGAAGAAAAGGCAGAGCCACTCCACCTGTCATTATCTTCCAGGAAGCCTTCCTGGATTCTCCCAGCCCCCACCCCAAGTCTGGCCTAGGATCCCCCCTTCTGTAGGTCAACCGGAAGACAAAAGGCATGAATGAACTCCAGAACTGAGTCAGAACAGGACTGAGAGAGAAGAGGAATCAGAATGAGAGGTAATCATGAACATGGCAGGTAATTCCTGGCAATTCTCAGGAATCTTGCAGAGCACATGGAGTGGGACCATTTTTATCTGAATATTAAAGGAAAGGGTGACCCCAAAAGCCTTAAAAGGACTTCGGGGGGTCAGCCCCATGGCTTAGCGGTTAAGTGCGCGCGCTCCGCTGCTGGCTGTCCGGGTTTGGATCCCGGGCGCGCACCGACGCACTGCTTGTCCCGCCATGCTGAGGCCGTGTCCCACATACAGCAACTCGAAGGATGTGCAGCTATGACATACAACTATCTACTGGGGCTTTGGGGAGAAAAAGGGGGAAAAAAAAAAGGAGGAGGATTGGCAATAGATGTTAGCTCGGGGCTGGTCTTCCTCAGCAAAAGGAGGAGGATTGGCATGGATGTTGGCTCAGGGCTGATCTTCCCCACAAAAAAAAGAAAGAGACTTCTGGAGGGCATTTGGATTATTAAGAATTAAATTCGATAATGTCCCTAAAGCTCCTAGCGCCGGGCCCAACACATAGGACACTCTTAGAAATTTAGGAGTTACTGTTTTTAGAAAACATTATAATGTCCTATTTTATAGGACATTAAGGATACACAAATCTCATCAGGAGTGAGGTGGGCACACATCTACAGGAGCAGGTGCACCACATCTCTTTGTTTCTTCCCTGCCATCCCGTCTCCCTGGTGGGGATGCGCAGCTGCTGGTGACACTCTCCAAGCAAGGGACAGTCTTACTCTATCTGGAAATGTCATTTTTGTTGTTGTTCTTGTCAGCTACTATTATTTTTAATAACTCTGTTCTTCTTCCTCTGTGTTCCCAGAGCATTTAATGTCTGTCTCCACTCCTCAGTGCTGAGTGCCCATCCTAAGATTACTATTTTTCTACTTAGATATAAGGAACATTGCTGTTTTTCATGTGTGGTTTATGGAAATAGAATTACTATTTTTTGGTTCCATCATGTAGTCTGTCTCCTTCCTCCAATTACACTGTAAGCTCTTTGAGTCAGAAATCGAATGGATAGTTCTCTTCTCTTCGGTTCCTTTTGATTTATACACAACAGTGGCTCCATAGATGTCTGTTGCTACTGTGGGTGTTAATTCCATCCCTGGCCGGGCCCCAAGGGCCCACACCTGGACGGAAGGAGGCTGGGATTGGCCCAGAAGCCCCTGCTCTGTCTGCCTGTGTCTTCGCTCTAGTCTGTTGAGATAGTCTGAGCTGCCCGGATGTGGTGGTGGAGAGAAGAAGACAAGGAAGGGGGTCTTTGAGAGGGAAGGGTGAGCTAAGGGAGACCCCTGGGGCACAGAGAGTGTATTTAATTAGTCACGAAGCCTACTTCATGAGCCACAGGGAATTGTTGAATTATAGAAGATTGACATCTTCCGGACTGGAAAGATGTCATGAAAGATGGATGTCTCAAGGTCATCGCATCCAACTCTGACACACTGCCAGAATCTCCTCTTACATCTCTGGCAGGTTTTATTCAGTCCTTACTTGAATACCTCTAATGATGGAAAGGTTACTACCATCAGAGCAGGAATTTTTGGTTACCTCATCCTATCTCTTCTCTCTGTCATCCCTTTTCCTCCTTTCTAACTCACAACGTGATTTTAATCAAGTACTCACCCTCCTCCATGCACCAAAGGGAGAATCATAACTGGGCTAAGGGGTTGGTGTGAGACCATTTCCCTTCCCAGTGAGTGATTTAGGCAAGGGCATGGGCATGTGACACAATACCAGCTAATGAGGTGGAGGAGAAGCCAGCTGGGGGCTTCTGAGAAAGGTTTCCTCCCTTTTAAAAGGGGGGAGGAAGAGCTGTCTTCTTTTTCTATTAGAAATTTGAGCCTGGATGTGATGCCTGGAACTGTGGCAGCTATCTTGTGACCATGAGGGGAGCTAACTCGAAGGCAAGGTGGATAGACTGAGGCTAACAGAGCAGAAATATGTAAAAACAAAACAAAACAAATAAACATACAAGCAAGCAAAGAAACAAACAAACTGGGTGCATTGATATAGTCATCAAACAGCTAAGTTAACCAGCCATGTGGCTGCATTTACCAATTTAAGCAAACTTCAAAAGCTAACTCATTTTAAACTTACCGTCAATGAAATAGTTTCCGTGGACTGCAACTAAACTAGGAATCTCTAATCCTAAATGTACATGACTGAGTTTTGAATTTAAATAAAGGACTTTGTATTCATCTCTGTTAAATTTTATTTTGGGGTTTTGATTTAACCTTCTATCTTTTATAGACCTTTGGGATTACCAATTTAATTCAACAGAATATTCCTAATTCCTTTCAACTCTGTTTCACCCATAAAGTTTCGATGAGCACAATTTCTTCATTCAAAGAAATGATAAGAGAGTTGAAACCAGGGCAAAGAGAGACTTCAGGGAAAGTACACTAGAAACACCAATGTACAGACATTTTGAGCCCACCTAGCTGTGCCATGCAGCCCATCTTTCTCTATCCTGTCCACATTTGGACAAATGCCTTGCTGAAATCAGGACATGGTGACTATGATGTAATGATCCATCCTGCCTTATAACAAATGGAACCAAGGTTAGCAGACCTGTGCTGGGTCTGTGTGTTCCCAGGGTTAGGACCTGCTCTGTACACGTCTGTTTGTGTGTGGGGAGGGATGGCCAGTTTGTGGCCCTTCTCCACACCTCTCACAGCTGGATCTACAGTTCTGGTTTGGGGATGAAGTCTGAGCTCTGGTCGGCAGGGGCAGGGCTAGAGGATGGGAAGCTGGCTGGAAATATTGATGATGGCATGAGCTGCCTTTCTTGTGAGAAAGGTTATATTGGCACTATCAGGTCAGCTCCTTCTTAGCTCTCCTCTTCTACATACTCACTTCTGCTGCCCTGCCCTTCCTTCCACTGGGCCTTTCTCCTCTAGAGCTTCCCAACCCTCTGTCAGTGTTGGCTTAATCTCCTATTGACCCCAAAAATAGATCTTGAGGGGGCTCTTGAGAAGGGAAGTATTGGCGGGAGAGATGGAGGCCTCTTGAAGCCTCTTCAGCCTGTAGGGGCCTAGATGAGCCTGGGAAATCTGGGAGAGGAGATTATTCTATCCAGGAGGTGGGGCTTTCCTGAGCTGCCCTGGGGTGACTCGTTCCTGCTCCCTGCTCATCACTGCCCACAGGAGTAGGTCTGGTCCCCTCTCTGCCTCCTTTGGCCCCTTGTTGGCCCAGGAGCAAGGAGGAGGCTGACTCTGAGATGACTGCCTCCTGGTCCAGTGCTCCAGGGACTGTGACTGCCAGGTCCCTCTACTCCCTCCCAGCTCTCACAGGGCCTGCTAGCCTCTGCGCAGATGGCAGCCTTGTAGGGCCCAGCCCAGGTGTCCCCAGGGCCCTCTCCATCAATGGCACATGAGCTCGCTCTGGATGCACCCTGTGCAAGGCTCGAGGGTTTGGAGTTGCTGGGACCTGGGAGCCTCTCTCTGTGGCTTCCCGGGTTGGCTCTTTCCCAGTTGGAGGAGAGCCAGGTTGGAACAGGACTGGCCTAGAAGCTTTGTAAGCTCTGGCATGAAGAGGCTGTCACAATCTGGGAATCCCGAACTCCTGGACCTTTTCATCCCTGATGGTCAGCAAGGGGACCTGGCCAGACAGAGGTGTTCCAGGCTCTGAGTGGCCAGGAGGCTGTGGTCTGGTCTGAGCTGCTTGACTCTCTTAGGGGACGTGCCTATAATGCCTGAGATGGTGGGGAGTGGGAAGAAGGAGCTTGGTATTCGAGATTCGGGGTGCATTGGGGGGGTGCTGGAAAGCTGGGGGAGCTGCCTCATGAGGTCAGCTCTACTGCCCTCTTCCTGTGACCCTAATGGTCAATTTCCCAGCAGGAGAGGAGGGGCAGCAGTCTCGGTCCTGGTGGCCTGGGGAGCTGCTGGGCTCGGGAGGCCAAGGGGAGTCAGGGCTGCAGCTCAGTCTGGAAGCTTCAGAGAGAGGATGGGGAGTGTGTGATGGTGGGGACGGGTGCACACCTGCACACACTCAGGCACACCCAGTCACTCTCGCCCAGACACCATGTGTGCCCAGGGGGGTCACACTCAATTGTTTACACACAAGTTCATGCCCCACGTGTGGGGCTGGAGGGAAGTGGAGTCTAGGGGCTCTATTTTTTAGGTCTGGGTAGAGGAGACTGGGGTGCAGGATGAGGCTTCTGCCCTGGGCTGACCTAGCGCAGCAGCTGGGGGCCGGGGTGGGGTGCCTGAGGAGGGCAGTGTCCTCTACATGGACAGCCACTAGAGGCAGGGATGGAGCTGAGGAAGCCCAGTGAAAAGAGGCTGGAGGAAGGGGTCCTGGGGGCGACTGGTGGGCAGCCAGCTCCAGGTAGTGGTCTTCCTGGATGTAAGGGTGGCTCTGGTGGCTCAGGGGCCTGGCAGGTCTCATCCTGGAGTTCTAGGGAAAGAGAGGAGGGGAAGAGGGAGGGCAGGGAGGAGGACTGTGACAGCGAGGCCTCCCGTGTGGCAGGCACCTCACAGTCCCTCCCTGTCCGTTCACCCACTTGTCCTCTGCACGGTGCTGGGGGGTGGTCGGTATTCCCACTCTAGCAGGCTCAGGGGGCTAGCCCACCCACCCAAGGTCACACACAAGTAGGTGGCAGAGCAGGGTTTGGACTCAGGTCTGTCCGTGATGGACCTCTCCCCCACAGCAGAGGAGGGGTCTAGAGGAATGGAGGGGACAGAGGAGAAGAAGGGGGTTCTCTCTGTGGAGGGGTATAAGCAGCAATGGGGTAAGGAGTTCACTCCTGGGATCCTGAACTGACCTCCACTTGGCTCCCACATCCCTGAGCCCTGGCTGGGATGTCTCAGGGGCCCCCGTCATTCCATCCTGTTTCCACCCCCCACCTGAAGTCCTACAGCGGCTTCCCTGGGGAGCTCACCTTGGGAGAGGCTGGGGCATGGTTCCCTGGGCTGCCCAGCAGGGGGAGCCCCGCCCCGCCAGCCCGCGTTTCCTAGGGTCTGACTGGCCGGAGAGCTGAGGCAGCTGGCTGCCACTCTGCCCTCTGAAAAGAGCTGTGGCCGGGGTTCCTCTGCCTAGTGAGTAGAGGATCCTGGCCCCCTCTGGAGAAGGCTTCGCGGCCCTCTCTGCCACTGGCTGGCGTGACCTGCGTGACTTCTGGCCTCCTGTGAGGTCGGACATAAGACTCAGGCCCTAGGGCTCTCAAGCCCCTTCCAGGGGTGAGCCTGGGTCTCCTGAGATAGAGGGGTGTCCCGGGAGCCAGGGCCGTCCTCAGGAAGGGAAGGAAAGACAAATTAGAGGCCCGGGAAGGGAGCTCAGGCCTGCGGGCCTCCCAGTCTGCATAGCACCACTCAGCGATTTGTGGGGTAAGGTGGCAACTTGCTTCTTAGAGCAGCACCCCACCTTCCACTTGCTCAGCCTGCCCTGGGCCTGGCCACATCTGGGGAGTGGCCACTCAGGGCTCAACAGAGGAGGCTGCCCTGGGGTGGGGAATTCAGGGGGCAGGAACTTTTCTTGCCCACCTCATCACCCAAAATATTCCATGGGCCCGCTTCAAAAGTACCCACTGCCGAATGTGCCTGCCGAAGATGGGGGCAGAGGCCAGACATTTTGGTGACTTCTGTCTGTGCCATCCAGGATGGCAGCCCCTAGCCATGTGTGTCTGTTTAAAATTAAATAGTATTACATTGACATAATAAGTGGCTAGTGGCTACACACTGGAGAACACAGACGTAGAGCACTTCCGTCATCGCAGATGGTCCTACTGGATACCTCTGGTCCCCTCAATATCTGGGCGACCCTAGTGTCGGGCAGCTTGCTGAGCCGGGAAGCTGGGTAGGAGCAGATTGCTTTTCTCCCAGGGTGTGTGGGGGCAGGTGATCTGGATGGTGGGTGCTGCCCTCTGGAGCCCTGGGACTAGGGAGTCAGGGAGGCGCTTCAGAAGAAGGGGGCACACATCTAAGGGAGGGGCCAGTACTGGGCAGAGGGGAGGTGGCGGGTGGGTCCCAGGCTGCAGTGCAGGCTGGCAGCTTTGAGCCTGGTCTGTGTACCTTGGCTCTGAGCTCCCATATGCCCATTTACAACCTTGAGAGAAAGAATCTCCATCAGATGGTGTAGGGAAGAGGGCCTGAGAGGGGCCTGGGCTAGCTGTGGGGCTCTGCCACACTGGCTGTGCCACCTGGGGCAGGCTCCCTGAGCCTTAGTCACTTCCTGGTAAAACAGGACCAGCAGAGGCTCCGGAGAGACTGAGTGTCCCCGGCTGCCGGCTGTGGGAAGCAGCGCAGACTGAGGATCAGCTCCTCTCTCCCCGTCCTGAGGGGCCTCAGAGAGGCTGGAGTTCTATCTCCTCTGTTCTTTAAAATTATAATGTATGCGGAGTCTGCTGCCAAAGGAGGATTGGAGGCAGCTAACCCCTTATTTTACAAATGAGAAAACAAGCTTTGGGAGGTTTTAGGACTTACTCGAGTCACGTAGTCCCTGAGGTTCCCTGATGTTCGGAGCCAAGAAAAGTTTCATAAATGCAGCTTCGGCCTCTCAGCCCCACCTCCTACCCCATCCCGACGCCATCATCCCCTCCAGGGATGTGGGGCTGGGCTGAGGCTGAAAGGGAGGGCTTGGGCCAGAGGCCTAGGGAGAGGCCGCATCCTGGGCAGAGACTGGGAGAGCCCAGGCTGGGGATGGAGCTGAGTGTCTGGCATGGGCGACGGGGGCTTCCGAGTGACCACTACATGGTGGCGAGGCCCAGGCCCAGAGGACAGGGTTCAGGTGGAATGTCTGTGTGGAGTGGTTCCTTTCGGGCCTGGAACTGGGATGGTAGGACTCCCCCCTTCGGGGCAGCAGCAGGCCTTACACCCTGACACCCCTGCTCTCATCTCTACATACTCCCATCCCTGGAGGACTTTGGGACAGCAGTAATATTAAGAGCAACAATTTACTGAGCACCTATTGTAAGACAAGCATAGTCCTAGATATTATTCCTGCATTATCTTCTTTAACTCACTTAACAATCCTATCAGGTAGATAATAGTCCCATTTAAACATATTGTAGCTATGGGTCAGAGAGGTTCAGTGACTTGCCCAAGGTCACACAGCCAGTTAGGGGCTGGTGGTATTAGGTTTCCAGCTAGTTCTTTGAGTCCCAAGTGCTGGGAGCTTTCCAGCAGACCCAGGGCCTTTCCAGCACCCAGGCTCTGGCAAAGAATGTGCTTCCCTGGGTGCAGGGACTCCAGCTTGTCAGAGAGAGTTACAGTCTAAGGGGCGGGGTGGGGGGCATGATCCTGGCAGAGCCTGGTCTTTGATGGGGGAGCCCAGCTTTGATCTCCTTTTGAAGTCCTGGCCTCTGGAACCACAACTTCAGTGGGGAGAGTGCTGGGAAGGGGGAGATGAAAGGGCAGGGGAAGCCAGGGTGAGAGAGAGAAGGGAGGGTACAGAGGGGCAGCCATGAGGAGACGAGAGAGAAACAGCTATGTGAACGAGAACAGGGAAGTAGGTAGCAGGTGAAAGGGAGAGAGAGAGGATGGTGGGGAGGAGGAACTAGGGGCAGGAAATGCTGTGGGCAGACAGGAGGCTGGCCAGTTCCAGGGGCAGAGACAGGGGAGACAGTGGCCTGGGGGCAGGGGTAGGCTGTGGGCCTCAGCTTCCAGGCTCTTCTGACCAGGATTCTGGGCTCTGGGGTGAGCCTGCACAATGGAGCCCACTGGTCCCTCACCCACCATCCCCTACCCCCTAAGGGGAGGCACCTCTTTCCGGCTAGTTCCATCATGGCTGATTGTTTGGCTAATGGCCCAAGGTTCCAGCAAGTTTCTGGCCAAGGCCCCATTGGAGGCATGGAAAGGCCCAAGGGATGGGGAGAGGGGGAGGTGAGGGGCTCACATGCAGGATTTTCATGGGGTCCACGGCCCAGGCCTGCACTCCAGTCAAGGGGGTGGGAGAGATGAGGGGAGGCTGTGCCCGAGTGGCCGTGCACCTGTTCCTGTCTGACATCCGAGCTCCTCCTGCGGGGCTGCTGCAGCAGGCAAGTGAGAACACGTGGAGGGAGCCTGGGAGCAGACTAATTCCTGCCCAGCGGCTTCCTTCCTCTCTGCCAAACCACCAGCTCAGAGCCCTTGCCCCCCTGCCCTGTGTCTTGCTCTGTGCTCCCACCCCCATACCTCCAGGGTCCTTGCAGCTTCTCCCCTGTCCTGGGCACCCTGGCCCTCACAGGGCCTCCCTGGGGCCCAGGATGCCACCCCTTAGCTCTGCTGACAATGGGAATGTTTGGCGAGGCTTGGGGGCTTAGGAGCCGAATGAAAGCCGATGAGGGAGGCAGCAGAAGCCCTCCCTTTCCTGGGTTTCCGCCAGGAGCACCCAGGATTATACCCGCCCCAACTCCCTGTACTTCAGAGAGACCGGGAGGGTTTCCAAATTAGGATTTATGGGATTAATGGCTTTTTTCTGCCCCCCTCTTCCCCGCCTGTCTCCCTCACTGCAATCCTCACCCCCTCCTCCCAGTGGGCCTCTTTCAGGGGCCCAGACCTCACAAGAAGGCTCTGCAGTAGCCAAGCTTGCTTTCCTGGTTATGGGGGCTGCAGAGGCCAGGAATCCCTCTTTCTTATGCCTGCAGCACCCCTTCTTTGGCAAGGTGTAGGGAACCAGGGCCAGGTTCTCTAAGGACAAGACTCTGCAGGGGCCTTGGGGTGGTCCCTGCTCCCCTTGGGTCTTCATCCTCCATACGTAAGGGGGTTTTGGGGCTAAGCGAGATGCTGTCTGCAGAGGTGGTTGGGGAATGACACGCTGCAGGAGCACGAGAGGACGCTGAGATGCAGCGGGGTGGAGAACAACTGTGGGATGTGGAGGAGCAGAGTCTTGGCCCTTTGCAGGTTCCCCAACCCAACTGGCTTCCTGTCCGTGGGAAATGCTCTGCAGGGGCCACCAGTGAATCCCTCCTGGGTCCTCCCCTCACCAGCCCTCGCAGGACTTGCCGCTCACAGGCCCTGTGAGACTTTTCTCACGCTCAGCACTGCCATGTCCCTCCTGGCCAATCCTTGCCTTCTCCATCCTGTCCTTTTCTCTATCCTCTCCCACCCCACTCATCCCCCCAACCAGCTCCAGCACAGGGCCTCGAGGTCAGGTTTCCTCATCTGGAGCCGGAGGGGTAGACCCTTTGACCTGAGTCTCCAGCCCTGTGACTCTAGTTTTCCAGTTTGAGAGGTCTTTGTCTCCCTTTAACTCCTCAGGGAGGCTCACACGTTTGCTGAGACCCCTCTGCCCTCACCATCTCCCTGAGTCAGTATCTGGGTTCTCTGCTCTGTGGTCTCCACGTAAGTCCAGGCCCCAGAGGGCAGAGAGAGAGAGAGAGCCCTGCTCACCACCCCCACAGAGCCCCACAGTTCCGCTTTCAGGCGAGGGGCTCAGGGGCTCTGCGCTCTCACTCTGCTGGGAGCCCCTCCGGGGGCAGGGACCCCGCCTTGTCCCTCTTTGAACCCTGAGCTCTCAGCACGGTACCTGGCAGAGAGCAGATGTTCAGTAAAGGTTGGTTGAATTAAACCGTTCAAGTGAGCCTGGGGAGGTCAAGAGGAAACGTGGGCATGCAGCCTTGACCCTGGGGGCGCCTCATAAGAGAAGAAAGTGGAGCACCGGGGGCCTGGTGAGGGCCAAGGGGCCATCTGTGATGCAGGAAGTGAGGCTGCTTCTAGGAGAGGTGTGTGCCCAGTGGAGCCATAGAAGGATGAACAGGGCTGGCTGGAGCAGGAAGGAGCCCAGAGACGACTGCGTCCAGCCTCCTCGTTTCACAGATGGGGAAATGATGAGCTCAAGGTAAAGTAAACTGGAGGCAGAAGTGAAACTGCGTTCCACACCTCTGGGCTCCAGGCCAGGTTCCTTCTCCTGACTCGTCTGGTCCCCGCCCACCTCCTCCACCCTTTCCATTGCTGAGGCCCCCAGCTCTGCATTTGCACCGGGCATTTGCACTGTTGGGAAGGGTGGTGGGCAGAGCATACCTGTGGTCCAGAGGCAGGGTGGGTGGCTAGAGGGCATGTGCTAGGGTGGGCTCAACTGGATGGTGGCATATTCCACAACCTCTCTGGACCCCGGCACCATGATCCGTGGCCCTGGCGTGAGTTCCAGGGCTGAGGTGTCCAGCTCTGCGTAGTGGACGTCAGTGTCCTTTAGGTCAGAGCCCTAGGCAGGAGGAGAGATGGCAGGAGGGAGTGAGAGGAGTAAGGAGCAGGACAAAGTGCCCCAGGGCCAGGTGTCGGGATGAGATGGGGAGGTGTGGGAGTGAGGTAGGGGCAGGAGGGAGAAAAGGGGACCATGGAGGATTGCAGGGTGTGGAGGGAGGAACAGAACCAGAGAAGCAATCCATCAGTGACAACAGAGAAAATGGGTTTGGCAAAGGTGTTTACAAAATTGGCCACAAAGCATTGATATGCTCTGCTAAACTGTGGGTCCAGTGACTACTGGGGGGGTTCTGGGCATGGGGGTGGGCAGAGACAGAGTGGTTCCTGCTCCTGGCCCCACTGTACTTGGTTCTGAAAGATGATTTAAGTCAACCCTCTCATTTTGCAGATGGAAGAGACTGAGGCCCAGAGAGAGGAAATGACATGTCGTGTCATTTCCATGAGTGTCACAGGGAAGTTACTGGCAGAGCAATGGTGGCATAAAATGGAATTTGGAGTCAGAAGACTGGGCTTTGAATTTTAGCTGGGCCACTTGCTGTGGCTGGGGAGAGTCTTCAACCCACCTGATCCCAGTCTTTCATTTATAAAATAGAGGAATAGAACTCACATGAATTATCACTGCAGTTAGAACCAGGGCTCCACCCTCCACCCTGAGCTCTTCAGTGGTGCCATATTACTCCTGTATCTCAGTCTGACTTGGAAATTATTAGAATGCGAGAGCTCTGAGGGCAGGGGCTGCCAGGAGGCTGAAAAGGCAGAGGCCCCACCTGCCCCCGTGGGAGTCAGCTGTTCTGATGACTCGAGCGGTGGCTGTGCCAAGCCCTTCTCCCTCGCCAGGCCTCGGTGTCCCCTTCAGCAAAATGAGAGGGTGGCTGGACAACCTCTGGGGCTGTCCCAGCTTTTATCTCTGGAGCGTTCCTCACAATCATCCCCCTCAGCTCAGTGTCCATGTTTAGGCAGACAGACAGATGGACCTGTCCACAGGTAGGAGTGGAGGCTCTCCCAGCCAGGAGGGCAGGAGGCTTGGGGCAGGGAGGAGGGCTCTGCAATGAGAGGCAGACCCCTGTGACCTGGGCTATGCCCAGTCCCTTCCCCTTGGCTAGGCTGCCTGCATGGTAGGGAAGGCGGGTGTCCTGATCTCAGTTGACTTTCAGCAGCGCCCATCTTGTGCCCATCCCTGACCGTGGTGAGGGACACATGGCAGGGCTAAGATGAGAGCAGTTAGCTCCTGATTCCTCAGAAGTGAAAGTCACACCCTGATGCCTCTCCTTCCTCAGCCCCTGTGCTTCCAGAGCTCACCTGGAGATCAGGGTGGAGGAAACACCTCCGTTTCAGAAGGAAGCAGCCCCGGGGAGGATGTTGGGGGTACAGGAGGCTGGAGACAGGTGGAAGGGAAGGGGCTGAACAGACAGGAGGTCTGGCTCCCAGGCCATGAGCTGGAGGTCCTATGAGGGTGGCAGAGGGACAGGAAGGTGGGCTCAAGGCAAGCAGGTCAGTGTGCGAGGAGGAGCTGCTGAGGGAAAAAGACCTCCGGGAGGCAGCCCAGATTCGCCTTGCCGCTGAGGACCCCTGGAGGCAGGAGGAGCTTGGACTCCACAAGCCGGGAGTCTGGGATGGTGTGGAGACCACCATCTGGTGGAGGAAGGGGACGGATACATTGACTGTGGCCTCATTCCATACACCAATGGTGTGGCAGGATGAATAGACCCCATTTCTTGTCCTTCCCATCATTATGAGGATGCCTGGGGACAGGTACACCAGGTGGATGGGAGGCCAGGGTGTCCTGGGCCTGCCCAGTCTGAGGCTGTCTGCTGAGAGACTGTCAATGTCCAGATGACTTCTCTTCCTGGGCCCTTCCCAACTGAGCACCATCGGTATGGAGCAACCTTGGCTCTGACCCCACAGAGGCCTGGGAGATTGGTGGGTGATGGCAAAAGGTGGTTAGGGACCATCTTGTCCTGGTGGGTGGAGCAGAGTTCTCCAGTTCATTCTATAGGTTCCTAGAGTGTGGGGCTGCCCAGGGAGCCCTGGGTGTTTTGCCTTCAGCCTGGATAGAATCTGTCTCAAAGATGGAAAGTGAGCAGTGACCTGAGACTCTTGCTTGGAGTTGGGGAAGCCTTGGTGACAGGTCAGGGAACGAGCATCTTGCAGGCCAGGCGTGTCCCTGGCCTTGCTCAGGCTCTGGCCCCCATCTCATCCCAGAAGGCACAGAGCTGGCAGCACAAGTTCAGGGAACTGGCCGAAGCTGCTCCCTGAGTTGGCCTTTTAGCAAACTCAACCATCAGTACCATCCCAAGGTCATTCGTGCTCTGGAGTTCCCATACCCCCTGTTTGGTCTGTAGCTGTAGCAGCCATGCACTGCTCAGAGCTGCCATGGGGAGCATCGCTGTGTGACAACCCAGCTGCCGCCTGGCTGGATCCACCACCGCATTTGCAGAGATCACACTTCCCCTCGCTGCTCCGGCAGTGAGTGAGCATGGCCAGCCAGGGTACTAGTGTAGACACATTCCTGTGGGGCGGGACTCCTCTAACGGACAACTTTGGCTTGAGGACTCCCCCTTGGCCCGGCCGAAGCTTTTTCAGAGCTGTGCTGCAGTCGGAGATTCTTCCTACACGCTCCTCCTTCCGTCCCCATCTCTTTCTCAGGGCCAGACATGTGTTGAGGTCTGAAGCCTGTCCCTGCCTCCTCCTGTCCACTCCCCTTTATCCTTCAAAGGCGTTTCCCCCAATGAAGCTCATGTACATCAAATCCTGTCTTGCTGTCTCTTCTTGGAGGCCTCAAACTGACATAAGTGAGACCAGGCGTGGGCCGAGAAAACAGGAGGCAAAAGGTAAAATGGAGATTTGGGCACTGCTCACTCACTGCCCAGTGGCAAGGAGGAGCCCACCCCGAGTGGAAAGCGGGGCACGGAGGGTCCCTGGCACAATGTGGCAGCCCTGTGGTGAAGCTTTCACCAGTGGGCCTGGGAGACATCCTGGGGAGGGGAGCGCTCTTTCAGGTACAACGATTCGGGCAGTTGACGTGCAGGAAACAATGCCAGAGGGGGCCGCAGACTTGGCTGGTTACTGTTTAGTTATACTGGCACCTACAGAGGGATAATGAGAAACAAGGGCCATCAATAGTTAAAGGTTCCGTGTGAGAGCCAGAGACTCTCTCAGGTAGCTTACAAAGAGGTCCCATCTCCTCCTGCCCTGGAGGAGTGGACACAGCGGAGGAGCAGATGCAGGATTTGAGAGTGAGAATCACAGAGTTCCAGAGACGCTCAGCCGAGCCAGGCTGGATATGCCAAGGAAAGGGCTCTGGCTGGGAAAATCTGGAACCTGAAACCGAGGTGAGGACCAGTGGATGAGGCCCCTGAGGATGTGTCCCTTAGACCACACCAAGGTGGCCCACCCTTCCCCAATAAAAGCTAACACCATTCCATGCTGGAAGACACTGCAGGACCCTCTCCCCTGCAAGGCAACAGGTGCCCCCTCGGGAGCTGCCCCTACCGCCACTCCTGGCTGCCAGGCTGAGAACTAGGGTTACAGCCCAGCATGACCCAGCTGGGGACAGGATGGGGAGGAGAGATAACATCCAAGGAGCAAGGAGTGGCAGGAATTAGCTGGCACGTCCTGGCAGAAGCCAGGCGAGCACTCCTGGGTGGGATTTTGAGGGTTCCTGATCAAGGGACCAGAACAAAGATGGGATAAGCAACAATGCATTGATGTGGGGGCACTTTCTCAGGACACGGGATTGAACACTTTGGCAAGGACCCCAGAGAACAGAGCAGATTCACTGCTAGGGGGCATGGCATTTCCCTGGTCACAAGTGCAGAGTTGGGGCTGACATGCTAACACCACATTGGGTCCTTGGTCTGTGGGACAAGAGCCATGTGGAAACCTCTGGAACTGCCCCACCAGCCAAGGGAGTCAAGCAAAAGTGATATCATACTCAAGGTTGGGAAGAGGTTAGTGTCATCATTAGAGCCTAAGAGATGCAGGGTGGTGGTCCCCAACTTATCTCCATTTAATTTATCAGTCTGGCCCCACAGAAGCCAGATGGATCCTAGAGAATGACTGTTGACCACCAGAGGCTCAATTCAATGGCAGCTGCGATTGCAGCTACTAGAACAGCCTTCTAAATGCCAGCTGAAGGGCCAGCTCGGTGGCAATACTCTGAAGGGCTTCTATATGGTGCTGTGTCACCAGCAGGAAGAACACATGGGTCCAGGAACCAAGGGATGAAAAGAGGAGTGGCCTCACTCACCATCACTCCCAATGACCCAATGTGGGAGTTTTGTGCTTCTTATCCCCGAAACTCTGGGCTCTGCAGGGTGGACTTGTGTTCTGGGGCCAGCAGGCAAGAAGGGGTCACGTCTTGGCAGGGGTAATTGGCTATGATCAGCAGGAGGAGGTCAGGCTGCTGTCACACAATGCGGGAGGGAGGGATGGCACAGGTGACTACGTGGGCCTCTTCTGCTTTAACTGTGAATGGACACATGCAACAGCTCTGGCCTGGGAAGGGTATGATTACCAAGGGCTCAGACCCCCCAGGAATGAGGGTTTGGGTCACAGCACGAAGTAAGCCACCAAGACCTCCTGATGTGATAGCTGAGCTAGAGGAATTGAGAAGGGGTATGGAAAGAAGATGAGTACCAGTTGTCACCCTAAGATCTACTGGAGCCCCAGGGGCTCCACCCCTCAGGAAGAGGCTCGCCACATCATGGAGGAGAAGATCCCTATGGTGCCAGGGTGACCGTGGCAGCTGTGGACAGCACAGCTTAGATCTCCCTCTGCGGGCAGCATGGTTGACTGCAGCCCGAGCTGCTGCCCATCTGGATCCCCCACAGCATTTGCGCTAAGACCATGCTTCCCTCAGGCTGCACCCACCAATGACTGAACATGATGGGGTCTAGCACAGGCCCATTCCTGTGGGGCACAGGACTCCTCTAGCAGCTGCTGTGGCCCGAGGACTCTCTGTGGCCTGCCCAACCTTTGCAGAGAATGCGCTACAGTCCGACACTCTTGCAACTCAGCCTTCGTCCTTCATCCTCTCCTCTCGCAGGTGCCAGACCTGCATCATGGGCTGCAGGCTCTCCTGCCTGCTCCTTCACCCTCCTTCATCCTTCACAGGTATTTCACCCGTGACTCTGTACATCTAGTCTCATCTTGGCATCTCCTCCTTGAGACTCCTGAACTGACACAATGGCTTCAGAACCCCATCCCTCCAAATGTCATTGAGTGCCATCTTTTGCCTCTAGCCTGGGCTATCTGTCCTCACAAGACTGAGGAGGTGGGAGCCCCTCTCCTTAAAGGTAAAGCAATGCTTCCTTCTCCCACCTCTTCTAGAAACCTACTTGGATCTTCTGAAAGTCCTCCCGGAGATCTAGCCTAAAGCCACTCAGTTCTTCAAATGGTACCTGCCACCTGAGTGGACTCCTAGCCCAGAATCCTCGACAGAAATTGAGGGTTGTGCCACAGTCTTCGTTAGTGCCCTTGGGTATGTGTGCAGCATGGGGCCTGGGTCCCCCCACTGGGTCCCCCCAGGCTGCGCCCACCCAGCTCAGATGGCCTCTAGTTGCTGGTCCCCCAGGCCCCCTGCAGCTTCCCACTCCCCTCCTGAGCCCTGCCTCAGTGAATGGTGCATGCTCTCTGCCTGGCTCCCTCTCACTACTTGTTGGGAAGGAGAATTGATGACAACATCAATAATGTGACTTGTATACAAGCTGCACCACCAACAAACCCGAGCGCTGGGGATAAATCCTCTCCCCGACCAGTGACTGCTCTGTAAGCCAAAAGGAATTACACTTCTCTTGGCAACAATGCCAGCGCCTCCCAGGACGCCAGAGTTGACCTCCAAACACCACTTCACAGGCCATTCTCACGTGCACCCCGATGCCCTAATCACATGGCCCCTGGGTTCAGGACACAGAGTGTCTCCATCACCTAGCGCCTCCTGCCCAGGGCTAGTGGGTAGAGGTGGTCTTGCTCGCTCTTTTTCCCAAGTGGTCTTGTGTCTCTTGAATGCATAAGCTCAGTCGGGGTTTCTGTCAGTCCAAGGTGAGCAGAGATCAGGGAGGGAGGGCTGTTAGGGGGGACAGGGCAGAGCCGTGTGCTGGGGTCTGGGCTCGTTTGAGAGAAGCAGGGAGGAGTGTGCATTGTGGGGGGCCGAGGTGGTGGGGCTGTCCTTGAGCTGGAGCCGCCAGGCTTGGCCTGGCCCCTCCCATGCCCCCAGGGAGGGCTGTGCACGCCAGGCTGAGGGGGCAGCAGTCAGAGAGCAGACCGAGAAGTCGTTAGCCGGGATTAGGGCCAGCCGCAGCTGTCCCATTACATCACAGCGATTTTTATGCCTAGCCTGGGCCCGCTCTTTAGAGGATCCCACTGGAGTCTTCCATGACTTTCCAAATCACTAACTTCCATCATCTTACTTCTCCCTTCGTGCCTCAGGCCCCCTCCCTGCCCCATTCCTGCTTATTTGCCGCACCCCCCTTCTCCTTCCACCCGGGGCTCTGACAAGGCTATTGACTCTTGACTCAGGGCTGAGCTGAGGGAGAGGCTGATTTGGAGGATCCTGAATGAAGCATGGTTTTCTCCCTTCTGGAACACTGGGGTCTCTGCACTCCCTCCTACCTCACCTGCTTTCAGGCCTGGGGACCGTGTTCTTTCTCACTGTCCTGAGGCAGGTGGATGAGATGAGCTCTCCAGAGATGCTACCTTGCATGGTGCTTGTTGTGTGGTCCAAAGTGACACCAGGCCCCCAACTCAGGACACCAGACTCAAGCTCTCAGGGCTGCTGGCCTGCTTTCCTAGCCCCTGGAGCTGAGGGACAGCCAGGCAGCTGAGCTGGGCATTCTGCTGCACACGGAAGCCTGAGGCCGCAGAGGGGTCTGCATCGGCTAGTGTCCACTCTGAGGCTCTGCAAGCCTCTTTGGGCTCCTCTGTCTTCAGGTAAACTCCCCACAGGTCTGGTCATCATAGTGCTGCTGTGTGGTTAGGGCCTGGACGTGGGAGCCAGAGGACTAGGGGTTTCGAAGTATGCTTTCCCAATTACTCACTGCGTGACCTTGGTCACACCTCTTAACTCCACTGAGCCTCAGTTTCCTCATCTATAAAATAGCGGCAATGGGCCGGCCCCCTGGCTTAGCGATTAAGTGCGTGTGCTCCGATACTGGCGGCCCGGGTTCGGATTCCGGGCGCGTACCGACGCACCGCTTCTCTGGCCATGCTGGGGCCGTGTCCCACATATGGCAACTAGAAGGATGTGCAACTATGACATAGAACTATCTACTGGGGCTTTGGGGAAAAAGGGGGAGGATTGGCAATAGATGTTAGCTCAGAGCCAGTCTTCCTCAGCAAAAAGAGGAGGGTTAGCATGGATGTTAGCTCAGGGCTGATCTTCCTCACAAAAATAAATAAATAAATAAATAAATAAATAAATAAATAAATAAACAAATAAATAAAATGGGAGCAATAACAGGACTTATCACAGATTGGTGTGAGGGTTAAACAGAATAGCATTTGAAGAGTGCTCAGCAAAGGGCCTGGCACACAGCAGGCGCTCAGCATAGCCATTATGATCCCTTCGGCAAGAGCTGGCAGGGCCACGTGATGCCTGGGATGCGGGGGTATGTGCACTGCACATGGGAAGGGTTGTCCAGCTGCTATCTGAGGAATAGACTGTGTCCACAGTGAGTCCAACTCACTTCCAAGTCTCTAGGTTGATTGAGGAATAATAAACAGCTGGTGGTCTTGCCCCCTGCATAGAATCAGAGGGTGGGGGCTAGGGGGTCCTCTGGGCTTGGCACCCCAGGATAGGAATGCTGCCTCCCCAGGGGCAGGATTTGGCATCTCAAGATGGGCTCGCTTTGGCACTTCCCACCAGGAAGGAGAATGGCTGTGCTGTGGAGACAAAGGCCTGGCTCTCTCACCAGCGCCAGGAGAGAACGTGTTATCTTTGGGCCCAGGCCGTCTGGCCTGGGTCTCTGGGCTGGCACCATATGGGTCCCGCCCAGTCCACGGGTCCCCTGAAAGGCTCGGGCTCTGGGCGGAGGTGGCAGCTGTTCAAGTGGACGCCGACCCTCTGAGTGGCTGGGAGTGGGGCCAGGAAGGGGCTGTGGCTGGCTTTCTTGTGGCATTGGCAGGCCTGGGGCCCGGGTGCAGGGTGCAGTGCTGAGGGGAGGGGCTTGGGGGAAGGACAGCTGGGCATCAGTTTGGGGCTCCTCCTCACTGGAAACCCCACCTTCCTGCCCTGGTCCCTCAGCGCCTAGCACCCACTTTGCCCAGGGTACCTGCAGCGGTGCAACTCTGAGGGCCCTCCTCCACCCTGGGTGGGCACCCTGTGCCCTTCCTGCCCCGTCTCCTTAGCCTCCTCTGTCCTCTCTCCCTCTAAGGCAGCTGGGCTCGTGGCCTGGCTGGGTGGAGCTGGGTTGGGGGCACCGTCCCCGAGGTTCAGGGGTTCCTTACTGAGGGGCAGTAGGACGGGGAGGCCCCCAGATCATAGTAGGGGGTCTGCAGGGGCAGCTTCTGCAGTTCCTCCTCTTCCTGCTGTGGCTGCCGCGTCCCTGGCTCCAGGTGGAGAATCTGGAAGAGAAGGGGGTGCGCAGCTGCACAGATGCTTCCATGCCTCCTGCTCCAGGTGGCCCTCCTGGACTGCCAGTTTGATTGGGGTTCCCCTCCTTGGTTCCCACGCACCCCTTCCTGGCATTCACCACACTGGTGGCCCTCTGGAGGCACAAGAGCAGCCGTTAGCTTTGCAGGCTCTTGGTGACCAGTACAGGGCTGGCACCAATGATTTTCTTTTAATGAATGAATGCACTGAGAGGTGGAGGAAGAGGTTTCCCTGGGGGCCCTGGGTAGGGAGGGTCCTGTTTGCCTTTTTTCAGGGTGGGGAGGGGGAAAACCTGGACCATAGTCTCTAGCCTAGACCTGGCCTTGTGGGAACTGACCAGGACTAGCGGGTATGCTGGGGACTGCTCAGGGACCCGTGCAGGTGAGTTGGCTCTGCCTTCAGGTTGGGCCCCCTTCCTGGGGCCATCTCCCGTGTTTTCTCCCCACCCCTTCGTTCCAGGGACTCAGACCCACCTGGATGTGCTCAGGTGCAAGGTGGCTCTGCCTGTTGGGAGGAGGCTCCAGCTTCTGAGAGGGGGACAGGGCAGTCCTGGGGGAACAGAATGAGGCTCACATGGGGGTCTGCCCCAGTCAGGCCACCTGACAGTTACTGGTCCCTGAGCCCCACCCACAGCGATGGCCCCCAGGGCTCTGCTCCCAGGCTTGGGATGTGGTTACTCCACACAGTGGGGGAGAGGCTGAGAGTGGCCCTCCTATCTTCCCAGTGTCTCTGCCCCCAGCCCAGCCCAACCCAGCCTGTCCCTCCCTCCAGCCTGGGTACTACGGGAACCATGTGAGTCTCTGGGGTCCTAGCTTGGAGGACAGTGGATACATAGGGGCCAGGACCAGGGTGTGTGGAGGGAGGCTTCAGGGCCAAAGCTTATGGGGACACCAAAAGTCTCGGTCATCAAGATAAATAATATTTTAATGTAATATTTTAAAAATTAAAATTAATGCAAAAATCCATGATGAACAAAATATCAACATTTTAAGTAAAGACAGGATTGGTAATAGTGCCGTGCTGTGCCATACTGGAGCCTGAGGCAAAAGGAAAAATCAGTAATACTAATCCTGCCTATATTTAAAATGTTGATATTTTGTTCATCATGGATTTTTTGCATTAATTTTGATTTTTAAAAATATTCCATTAAAATATTATTTATCACGCTGACGGAGGTTTTTGGTGTCCAATTAGACTTTGTGCCGGAGGCGAGTGCCCCACCCCCCTCACCCTGGGCTTGTCCATGGCTGGGAGAAGGTCAACTTGTGTAATGTATTGAACCTCTCTGTGCCTCAGTTTCCTCATCTGTAAACCGTGGATTATAATGCACACCTACTTCTCTGAGTGGCTGAGAGGATAAAATGTGTCCTTATAACTCAGTGTAAACACTTGGGCGGTGCCTGGCACAATGTAAGTACTCTGAAGGGTTAGCTCTTCCTGCAAAAGGGACAGTGCCCCTTGGGCCTCACAGGTGGCAGGGGGAGGGAGTGAGATCTGGGGGAGTGGGGAAGCTCTGAGCCTTTTATGAGTTCAGGTATTTCAGCAGGGACCTGTGGGGGTGGGAGTTTGGGTGGGCGGACGAATGGACTTGCCAACACTCACCTGCCACTGTCCATCGCCAGCCAGCTCTTCCGCTGCCGGTGATACAGAAAGAAGACTGCAAGAGCCACACCAAGGATGAGGACCAGGGCCACGATGCCCCCAAGGAACCTGGCAGCACTTCCTAGGCCCCCCTGGGGGAGGGGCTTTTCTGGAACCAAGAGAGGAAGGCAGAGAATGAGAGAGAGGGAGAGAGAGGGAACTCAGAGAGGTGGGCAAAAAGTAAGAGAATCAGACCCTGAGGTGTGCCCTGCCCTAACCCTCCTGCCCCTCTCTGCAGCTCCTCTCCCCCATCCTGCTCTGGTTCTGGGAGGGGCTGTCCCAGTTAGGGGGGAACAGAGCTCATACTCTGGCTCCCGGGGCCCTGTAACCCCAGACTCGGCTCTGATCTTGGGATCTGGGGCATGGAGGTGGAGGTGGGGGATGGGGAACACAGGGTAGGCAGAGGGGTGCTCAGAGATGGGGGTCCCCACCCTCTCATTCCATCTCTGGCCCTGCAGGGAAGATTCCTGTTGAGGAGTTTAATTTCCTTCCCCTCCCTACCCAATTAAACAAGCAGATGAACTAATTGGTGCTTTGCCCTCCCAAGTCTGGAGAGAGCACGGATCTGGAGAGGGGAAGACGGGGACTGTGAGATTGGATGGGGATCCTCGGGGAAACCAAGTCTGTCCAGGACTTGGACAGACTGAAAAACTCAGAGGGCCGCGGTCTAACCCACCCTCTCGTGGACCTGCCTGGCCATTGCCTCAAGAACCTTAGCCCTGTGGGTGATGTGGGGCTGGGGGCGGGGGCAGCCCCTCTCAACTTGCTTTGTGGTCCAGGGGCAAGTCACTTAATCTCTTTGGGCCTTGGAAAGAAAAGGGCCGGGGCGGTTTGTAAGGGTTTGTTGAACAGTTTCTCAATCTGAGCCTCTGAGCTGGAGCCTGAAGACAAGAACACCACGAGGCTGCTGGAACTGGGCCTGTGACCAGGGGGCATGTGCTGCTCTCTGGCCGGCTCTGCTGGCCAGGCCTGTTCCTCCGCTCCCTCTCCCAGGGTCCATTTCTCACCTCTGACCTTTACCACACCCAGGGAGGAAGGGACTGGGGAGAAAATCATATATGCTCCCTTCCCTTCGTCCTCCCCACACCATATTATATATAATTAAATACAGAGAGCACCTGAATAGAGATGCTAAATTGCAGTTTGCAATAAACATTATGGAGCCAATTTTCCTAAAGCAGCTTTGACAAGCACCTGCCTCTCTCCCTCTGCTCCATCCCAGGGCCCTGGAGGGGAGGGTGTCTGGCAGAGACCTCAGTACCAGCCCGGCTCCCAGTGAATCCGCAGCCCTTAAGGACTCCCTGCAAAGGCTCTGGCCCCAGCATCCATCCATCCACAGCTAGTGGGCTGTGGCCCCATCGGGAGGGCAATGTCTGCGTGTGTGTATCATAGGGACTCAGGAACCCCAGACTCCTCCTCCGACCCTTGACCCTCCGCCACCACCGTCTCTCCTCTCCTTTCCAGACCTCTTGGGCTGGGATACCGCAATCAGTTAAACAAACCTTGCCCCCTTTTCTCTAAACCTTACATCTTAGCACCCACCAGAGCCCCCGTCCCAGTCTCTTCTTTGTCCTCAAGCCTTTCTGCTCCTGCTCCTTCTCCTGCTCCTCCTTTGGCTTGGCCCGCACTGACCTAGCATCCACTGTGCTCCAGGCACTGTTGTGTCTTTGGGCAACAGAGGTGCATAAGGCACAGCCCTGCCTCTGAGCTCCACTGTTTCCCATTCGTCCCACTTCTGCCTCCTGGACAGCTCTCCTCCCCATCTCCAGGGCCACCATCCCGGTCCAAGCCACCAGCATCACCTGAGCTGCTGCAACAGCCTAACCAGCCTCCCTGTCCCCAGTCTTGTCCCTTCCAAGCTGTTTCCCACCCTTGAGCCTGTTTGATCTTTCTAAAAACAAATCTGATCAGGCCACATCCCTGCTTAAAGTCTTCCAAGAGATCCTCATGGCCCTCAGTGAAGTGTCTGAGCTCTGAGGCTTTGAGGTCCTTCACGACCTGGGTCCTGCTCATTCTGGAGAAACGACTCCATGCTTCCCACTGCCCGCCATGTGCAGCCACCCGGACTACTTGCAGCTCCCGACAGCAAGTCCCTGCTCCCTCTTATCCTCGTGTCTCAGTAGGAGCTGCTCCCTCTACCACGGTCTTTGTTTCCTACACCCTCTTTGCCAGGCCAACCTATCCTCCAGGTTTAAGCTGGACACACCTCCTCTAGGGAGCCCTCCCTGCCTCCTCCACCGGAATGGGCGTCCTCCTCTTTTAAAGTGACTGTGAAGAGGGCCAGCCCCATGGCTTAGCGGTTAAGTGCGCGCGCTCTGCTACTGGCGGCCCGGGTTCGGATCCCGGGCACGCACCAATGCACCGCTTCTCCGGCCATGGTGAGGCCGCGTCCCACATACAGCAACTAGAAGGATGTGCAACTATGACATACAACTATCTACTGGGGCTTTGGGGAAAAAAAAAAGGAGGAGGATTGGCAAATAGATGTTAGAGCCCGTCTGCCTCAGCAAAAAGAGGAGGATTAGCATGGATGTTAGCTCGGGGCTGATCTTCCTCACCAAAAAAAAAAAAAAAAAAAGTGACTGTGAGGGGCCGGCCCAGTGGCACAAGGAGTTAAGTGCGCGCTCCGCTGCGGCGGCCCGGGGTTCGCCGGTTTGGATCCCAGGCGTGCACCGATGCACCGCTTGGCAAGCAATGCTGTGGCGGCGTCCCATATAAAGTGGAGGAAGATGGGCACAGATGTTAGCCCAGGGCCAGTCTTCCTCAGCAAAAAAAGAGGAGGATTGGCAGATGTTAGCACAGGGCTGATCTCCTCACCAAAAAAAATAAAATAAAGTGATTGTGAGCGCACGCCTGGCTCATTTGTCTGTCTCCCTGGTCCTCGGCACAGCACCTAGTATGCAGGAAGTCCTCAGTAGGTATTGATGAATCAAGGAGTGCTTGGCTGAATGAGTGTACGGAGGGCGGTTCTGGAGCCCACCTCTCCTCTGGAATCTCACCTTCCACCAGGGGGTGCTGAGTCCCGGGCACCTCTGTGCTGGACCTGGGAATTCTGTTTCCTGGACACAACCCAAACCTATATCCCCGCTTCCTCTCGGCACAGCTGAGGCAGGCTGGTGTTGCCAAAGGGCTGGCGCGAGGGAGCAGTAGGGAAAGAACAAAGAAGCACGAGCACATACACCCGAGCTGGCTCATGGGGTTCAGGTTTCTCTCCTGCCAGGGCCAGCTCAGCTCTGGGGGCCAGCCCCACACAGGCGGGAGGGAGAGATGGTTTCATGTCAGCCCTGCCTCGGCTCCCTGTTTCCAGGCGACCTCTCTCAGGGGCTCTCACCCATCACCCTCAGGGACTCTGGGGCCGCTTCATCAAGAGAGGGAGATGGCTGTCCTTATCAGGGGCTTCACATCATGCTTACAGTGCAGACAATAGCATCTGACTGGATAATGAGACTGTGAATGCACTAACGTGGGCATCAGGGATGTGGAGGGCCAAATAGGGTGGGATCTGCTAGCAGGCCCTCCAAGGTGCCAGGGCTGGAGTGGATAACTCTGATTTTGTTCTCTCCAAATTGCCCTCTCTCCATGTCCCACCCTCCTACAGTACAAATGCAAGTTCCCTTGGAGTCCCTGATCCACTTGGAGGGCCCCAGCCCGGTGGAAGTAATACTAGTGGAGGGAAAATGAGAAATGGGGATGAGAAAAGGGAAAGACAAGGAGGGGAACTCGGCCTGAGTCTATGGCATGCCAGGCACTAGCCAGGCGCCTTGGCTGATTTTGGGGTCACATCAAGCCTGCAAAGTTAGACCACGTTACTCCCGATGAGCAAAATGAGGCTCAGAGAGGTTAAGTAATTTGCCCAAGGTCACCCAGCTAGTCAGTGGCAGAGCAGGCACTGGAACCTGCACCTGGGTGGCGTTCCTTGATCAGGCTTTGGGGTCTTCTTCGTGGTCCTGGTCCCTCACACGGCATGGAGCTTCTGCCCCCCTACCCTTACTGGACACATCCCTACCTACCTCCTCGCCCATGGTTGCTTTGTCTCCGAGCCTCGCCTTGACAGATGTGAGGAGGGGGCCTGGCGCTGGCCCCAGCTGGAGCCCTGGCATCAAGCCCCCAGACGCTCTCTGGTTACACCGGGACGAATCTGTACCCCCAGCCCCAGCTCCACAGGCTTTAGGGCAGGACCTGTCACCTGCAGGCAGCCGGCCGGCCAGGGCTGGAGCATGGGGCCCAGGAGAGCTGGGTTGGTGTGTGAGGGAGTGAAGGGAGAGGCCTCCAGAGAGCACCTCCTGTGAGCCAGGCTGGTCGTGTTGGCTTTGAGAAGGCTCAGAGAGGTAATGTCAGTTGTCCGGAGTCCCGCAGCCAGGAACACCACAGCTGAAATTGGATCCAGATCGACTTCTGAGGTCTCTCTTTTTCCTACTGTGTTAGCAGGGCCTGGTCTCCCTGCAGCCCAGGAGCTCCCCTTTCCAGGCAGAGCCTACGTCTATCCTGGCTCGGGCCCCAAGGATGGCCTCTGACCAACTCCACCTGTCTCTGGGGTCCCACCAGTGACACCCCCTAATCCTCAGTGCTCTCAAGTGTCACACCTGTCACATGGTGATAGCACATAGGTTTTCCCGTCCCTCAGACTGAGAAAGAGAAATCCTGGCTAGGAGGTAACACAGACTTGGGCCCCAGTCTGGGGGGCACTGCAGGCCAGCGACAGTCAAGGGCTTCTTGGCTCCTCCTGGAACCAGACCTGCCTGACACACTGAGGCCCCGCGGTGGGGAGTGTGGGGAGCTTTGGATCCCACCCCCATATCCAACAATCACAGTCTGCTTCTCCCTCCCACCCAACTTTCAGTTGGACATCGGGGGTCCTGAAGCCCGGCCTTCGCTCGGTGGCAGAAAGCGAACCCAGACATATTCCTTCATGGTGTGCTCACTTGCCCTCGCTGCTGCCCCTCCTTCAGTCCAGTAAACATGTCCCGAGTATCTTTATGTGCCAGATGCTGGGGGTCATGCCCCCTGGCTAATGGGGGAGTCAGACATGTACACAAATCAGCTCCTTATTTTGTGATCCATGCCTCAAGAGAAATCTGTCCAAGGCCCAGGATGGTATAGAGAAGAGAGTGATTAGCTCTGGGAGTTCATGTCTTCTCTGAGGAGGGGCCTTCTGAGCAGGGTTTTGAAAGCATAATAGGAGTTCACCAGGAGAATAAAGGGAGAAGAACGTTGTAGGCAGGGTGAAGAGCGCTTCAGGGAAGTGTGTGTGGAATGTGGGTTGTAAGGGGGAAATTACAAGTATTGGATTCGGCTGGGAAATGGGGTGCAAGGGGAGAGAGAGAGGATAGGAATCTGGGAGTGGGTAAGTCGGGGGCTGACTTGGCTCAGAGGTGTAGATCTTATCCATAGGTAATGTAACACACTCCCTCCTGCTGCCCCTTGCCTGGGGACAGAGACACTGCTTTTTTTTTTGCAGGGAAAGAGTCACCCTGAGCTAACATCTGTTGCCAATTTTCCTCTTTTCTTTTTTTCTCCCCAAAGCCCCAGTGCATAGTTATATATCCTAGTCATAAGTCCTTCTAGTTCTTCCATGTGAGCTGCCGCCACAGCATGGCAACTGACAGACGGGTGGTGTGGTTCCAATACCGGGAAGCGAACCTGGGCTGCCCAAGTGGAGTACACCGAGCTTAACCACCAGGCCGTCAGGGCTGGCTGAGAGAAACACTGCTTTTTGAAGAGCTAGACTGCCCAGGGCTCCCCTGGGGCTGTCTCTTCCAGAGCTCCTGGGGGCAGCACTTGGCCCTTCTGCCCGCAAAGCCGGCCTGGGTTGGTCTGCCCTCCTCCTGTGACACAGGTGGAAGAGGTGTTTTGGGGACCAGGAGCTCAGAAGAGTTTGGGTGTCTGGACTCGGCGCTGATTTCACTGCCCGGGGCCTGCCCAGTGGGTCAGAGTCCACCTGGCTGTTTCTGCAGCCCAGGTATGCAGGAGTGGCTCTTTCCTGCTGGCCAGAGGCAGGCGGCAAGGGCTTGAGTTGAACTCTCCTCCCTCCACAAGGTCAGAAGGCAGAGTCCAGCACTCTCACTCGGTACCCCATATCTCCCAGTGCCAGATGGAGGCAGGACTCCCAAGACCCACTTTAATCTTGTTAAATGGAAGCCCAACTGGGAGAAGGCAGAACCCGATGCACAGGTGGCAGGGAGCTTCTGACTCAGCAGCACTAAGGATGGAGCCAGGGACAGCGAAGGGCAGGAGGCTTCTGGCAGGGCAGGCAGGCTGTGCTTGGGGACCAACAGCAGTATCCCTGCAGCCCTGCGGCCTCATCAAGACTGAGCTCCCAGCCTGCCTTCCAAGGCCCTGCACGGACTGCCCAGAGCGGCCCTCCTCCCTCCTCACACCCGTCTGGTTGCGTGTCCAGCTGGCTCCAGCTCTCTCTGTCTCTGTTGCTCTCTCATTTCACTTCTTTCCTCGCAGGACTCCAAGCTGGGCGGTGGCTGCAGCATCACACTTGGGGTTCTGGGACTGTTCTCTCCCCTTGCCCAAGAGTGGACATACCCCTCTCCTCCCCACTTCAGCCCCTAGAGGAGGGGACTCCTTCAGGGGCTTTCCTCTGATCCTGGGGGGTGGGGTGGTGGTGGAGGGGGTAGGGGTGGGGGTGGTGAGGGAACCCGCCCAGAGGCCGGGAACTGAAGGAGTCACGGAGATCCTTCCTCCGCTGATGCAGCCAGACAGGGACTCCCCGGCCAGCCTGGCTCAGACACAGCCAGGCCTTTGCCCTCTCCTTCCCTGGGCCACATGGCTAGGAGGCCGACCCTCTTGTCCGCAGCCTGAGGTGGCCCTGGCGTGCCCCGTGGCTGAAGCTGCTGGGAGCCCCCTGCCTGCCGCTTCCCTGGAGTGGGCTCCTGGTCACTCCCGCTGCCCCCGGCCTTCGGCCTTATACCCGCCCTAGTGTATTGTATTAGTGCAAAAAGCTTTCTCTCAAAAAGCAAATTCTCTCACAGAATTTGCTCTGGTTCTGAACTCAGGTGGTGGTCACTTTGCCGTCACCTTCTTCAGACTCTGGGCTCTGCAGCTCTGCCCTGTTCGCCCCTTGCCCCTGACTTCCATTTCATTCGTCTGGAGCAGACGTAAATTATGGAACGTGTTTAGCAAGGTGCCTGGCACATAGTCGATATGTAGTAAATGGCTGCTATTTTTGTTATTAGTGACTCAATAAATGCAAATTAACGATGGCGATGATGTTGCTGCTGCTGCCGCCGCTGCTGGGGATGAAGTGGGTGCTTCTCCCCTCCCTGGAAGCTTGGCTTCTTCACCTAAGATAGCATGCCAGGCCGAGTTACACCTGTGGCCACATTATCATAATATCAATTATATCTTACATGTGCTTTTCTTTAAATTATCTCATTTGACACACCCACCCCTTTGCCTCTGTTGACAGATGGGTAATGGGAGGCTCAGAGAAGTTTAATAAAACGCTCAAGGTCACACAGCTCACTGATGATGGGAGCGAGATAGGAACCCAGGCGTCTGGATCCTCAGTGCAGAGCTCTGAGTGGCCTCCATGAGGATCCTGCCTGGGTCTGTTTCCATGCCTCTTGCTGCCTCCATCTCCCAGTTCATCTGCAGAGGAAGACAGGCCAGCTCACTCTTGAGTCTGCCACTTACTTAGCTGTATAATCTTGGGCAAGTCACTCAAACCTTCTGAGCCTCAGTGCCCTCATCTGTACAATGGGAATGACAACAGGGTTGTTGTCAGGTAGAAATTGGGTCATGCATGTTAGGGCCCTTAGCACAGCGCCTGGGCCTGGTCAGTGCTTAGCGAGCACTGGTTCTAGTAGAGGGACACGTCTGCTCCTTGGGCAAATCCCAGGCAGCCGGGGCTGGGACCCCTGCTCTAATCCTGTCTGTTGGCCTCTCTCATCCCTGCCCTCAGCTTTCCCTCATCCCTTGCTGGTCACGATCCACAAACACCAACTTGTCTAGGCCTGCGTGGGCCTCAGGACAAGGGCTCAGGGCATCCCGGTGCGTGCGTGTGTGTGCGTGTGTGTGTGTGAGAGATAGACAGACTGTGACACCCTTGGGGAGGGTTGAGGGCAGTCACTTCCCACTTTGAATGCAGCAGTCTTCCCGCCATCTGGAATGCTCTCCCCAATGTCACCAGGTCTCCCAGCCCCTCCCACCCAGCCCTTCACACCTTGAGTTGTCATTAGGAGGAAAAGGGAACCTGAAGGAGGCTGACTTTCCCAGAAGCCTGCCCCTCACCACTCGGTTTGCCCATTCTGGGAGCTCCTCCAAGGTCAGGCCCAGCTGGAGAGAGTTACTGGGATTTCACGCACATTCCTGAGGGGAGAGGGACTATCTCCCTGTCGGGGACCCTGCCAGGCAGGGACCTGACCCCCAGCCCTCTCTGAGGGAGGGAGGTGAGCGAGGGTACTGCCCAGCCAGGTGGGGAGGGCTGGGGGGCACAGGGAAACCATATATCTGTCACACACCCTGTGGGCCGGGTACTCCCTCCCACCCGTCCCAGGTGTCCTCTTCCCTCCCCATCTCCTTCTCGCAATGGGCTGCTTTGAAGGGGGAAAGAAGGACCAAATCTGGGAAGACGCACAAGGCAGTGGGAAAAATAACGGCCTGGACTCTCCACTTTCGAGCGGTGTGACCTTAACTGTTCTGAGTCTCAGTTTTCTTCTCTGAGAAACAGTAGAAATAAGTGAGATAATGCATGCGAAGTGCCTGGTACAGAGCGGCCTCCATAAATCATAGCAGCAGCAGTGGTCGGATGCTAACATTGCCAGTATTACTAATATTCCAACATTAAAGTACAGCGTGAGAGAGGAGGAAGTGCTCTCCTTTGCCTGGATGGTGGGGGGCGGGGACAGGGGGCGGCTGCGTGTTTATGAGCTCCAGATTCTCCCAGCACCAGAGGATCTTCCCTCATCACCCCGCCCTGTGCCTCCTGCGCCGGGAGCCGGAGCCGCTGTCCAGCACCCAGCAGGAGAGCTGGGCAGAGCAAGAAACCAAACCTCACTGGCTTAGGGTCAGTGTCACCTGAGGTCTCAGCCAGGTCTCTCCAGCCACCATCCCACTCTCAGCCCCAGGCACTGTGCAGCGACTCCCTGCGCTGATGGAGCCTCCGTTGTCCCCTGCCAGTGGGAATTCCGGTGGGTCTGTGTGGCCTTGAGGGAGCCTCGTCTGTCTTCTGGTCTGGCAGGGGCTCTTACACTCGTGGCCTGCCTTCCTGGTGCTGGGGATCTCAGGCTGAGGGTAGGAAGGCGTGAGTGACAACAGCATTAAAGCAGTCAGGTCTGACTGCCTCGCTGTGAGCTGGTGGTACCAGCCGTGCACAAGGAGCAGAAAGATGTGAGGTCAAGGGCAGCCGACATCGTCCCGAGGAATCTGGGAGTTGGACTGAAGGCTACAATAGCAAGTGGACTTGAGAGCAGGCTCCACCCCACAGGGCATGTTCCGGGGTGTAAGTTGAGGGTGGGAGGAGGGCGTACCGGCCTAATTGCTCCTCCCCCCACCCCAACATATGCACTGCCCCAGGTCTTAGAAACAGCCTATCCTCTGAGCCCCCTGCTCCCTGTTTTGGGGGCCCATCACTCCCTCCCAGTCTTGGTGGGTGCCCAAGGAGGCCCTCACCCACCCCCCAAACCCCAGGACATCCCCTGCACGGTTTGAGGGAGGGTCTGAGGAGGGCTGCGCCTCCAGCTGTTTCAGGCTCTTCCCCTCCGGTCCCCCTCTCAACAGGCTCTGGCTTCGGGGGTCCTCAATTCCCTCCACCCTTCATCACCAGTCTGAACTTCTTGCCGCAACAGTCACTGCCCATGGGGACAAGTCATTTTTCCATTTTATTTCATCTGGGACCACATGAGCATTTTTCAAAAGGAATGTTACTAGGAAAACAAGAAGAGCGGGAAATACAAAAACACAGGCATGGCCGAGTTTGTGGAGCATCTATTTCTTCTCCTAATGTAATTTACCAACTAGTCACAAACTCTCTAGAAATCTCTGAAGGTCAGTGCTGCCGGCAGAAAGCTTGGGCTGCCCTGGGAGGAAGTGAGGTTCCTGTCACTGGAGGCATTCTAGCATGGCCTTGATGTCTCCTTGGTGGGGAATGACCTTGAAAGTCCCTACATAATGGTGATCCTTTACATTCACACAGAACTTCACGGTCTATGAAGGGTTTTCGCTTGTGTTCTCGTGGCTCTGGTATAATCCTAGGAAACAGGCAGAGCGTGGGTTAATATCACTGTTTTACAGATGAGAAAAGTGAAACACAGGAGAGAAGCAGCTTTTCTGAAGTCAGTAGAGGCGGTGCCCACACTTGCTGGGATTCACATCCTGAGCCCCCTGGGGCAGAGCTACTCTAGCTTCAGGACATCTGCGGTTCTTCCCTTACTCAGTCCCGCGTGGGGAGCCCATCCCACCAACTTGCCTCCTCTTCCAGGCTGGCCCAAATTTGCAGGGTACTTAGGAGGCAGCCAGAGGTGATTCTGGAGTTACTGGGCCCTCAGCAGGGAGAGGGGAAGCGTCACCCTCCCATGGGAACACATTAGCAAGACAGACTCAGACTTGGGGCTCTTGGGGCTTCCAGGAGGGATTAGGCTGGGGAGGGGACCCCAAAAGGCTAGAATTCCTGATGTAAAGAGCTGGAAGCCGAGGGGTTGTCTGTCTCCCTGAGAGCGATGGGTGTTAATAGTCTAGCTTCTGTCCATCCTGGGCAGGGGCACTCTGCAGGACTCCACTCCTTGTGGACAACCCCCCAAATCAAGTATATATTGAGAGTAACCTCAGCACCATCTGGAGTACTTGAAATGAGAGGGATCTAGATTTGGAAATGCTTAAGTTAACGTGCAATTAAACAGTGTTTCTCTGGGCCTTGACAAGGTGGAAGGCGCAAATCCACCTCCCTCAGGAGGAGGTCTGGTTCCAAGACAGGGTGTGCTGGGCGGGGAGGGGATGAGCTCCAATACTCTGGGGGCTGAAGATTCAAGGAATCTTGGGAACTTCAGGACTTGGTTGCATCTAGGGAGGTGAGGAGGAGTGGGGCAATTTAGTTCTGGCAAGTTCTGTGAGCAGCACCACGGGAAGCCTCAGAGAGAAGATTGAATCAATTTGTTTACCCCTCTCAAGTTGAGGGGAAAACGAGCGCAAGAAGAGAAACGGGGCCACCTGGACTCTGGGTCCTTCTTGGGAGAAACGCTGGAAGAGGTCTGATTTGGACTGGGGGGAGCACTTGGGTGGGGGCAGTGTGGAGACAGTATTTCCTGTGAAAGGCCATGTGCATCATGTCTCACCCCTCACTGCAGCCCTTGAAGTAGGCATTACTGTCTCCATCCTGCACCATTTGCCCCAAATCACCAAGCTCATGAGAGACAGATTTGGCCACTGAACCTAGGCCTGTATGACTCCAAAACTAGGCCCACCCACCAATGTGTGCCAGCACAACCACCAGTGTTAGCACAATCTTGGCTGTGCTTTCAGATTCCAGACCACTACCTCCACGGAACTGTGTGTGTGCAATGCGTTCTGTGAGTGATAAACCAACGGAAAACCGTGAGCCATGGTGGCGTTTTGTTTCTTTTTAATGGGAGGTTCGGTACAGTGCAAAGAGTGCTTGGCTTGGAGTCAGGATGCCTGGGTCCAAGGTGTGGGTCTGCCCCTCGCCACCTGTGTGACTTTGGGCAAGACATTTAACATCCCTGAGTCTCGGGTTAAGTATCAGCTAAATGGGCTGGGAAGACCTGCCCTCTGCTTCCCCTCCCAGGTGGCTGTGAGGATCCTGGGGCACCAAGATTCCCTTCTGCTGTCCAAGGGGGCTGGCCGAGTTGATTCCTGCT